>NC_083095.1:82441339-82745346 GCF_949774975.1 Lagenorhynchus albirostris
TCCCTGGGTCCTCATGTGGCCTTTTCTCTGCTTGTGCTGGGGAGGGAGCCATACATACATACATATATATATATATATATATATATATATATATATATATATAAATTTTTAGAATATTTATTTTATATTGGAGCATAGTTGATTAAAAATGCTGTGTTACTTTCAGCAAAGTGATTCAGTTATACATATATATGTATCTATCCTTTTTCAAATTCTTTTCCCATTTAGGTTATTATAGAATATTGAGCAGCATTCCCTGTGCTATACAGTAGGTCCTTGTTGGTTACATATTTTAAACATTGCAGTGTGTACATGTCAATGCCAAACTCCCAGTCTATTCCTCCCCCTGATTACCATAAATTTGTTCTCTAAGTCTGTGGGTCTGTTTCTGTTTTGTAAATGAGTTCATTTGTACCATTTCTTTTTCGATTCTGCATATAAGCAATATCATATGATATCTGTCTTTCTCTGTCTGGCTTACTTCACTTAGTATGATAATTTCTAGGTCCATCCATGTTGCTGCAAATGGCATTATTTCATTCTTTTTAATGGCTGAGTAATATTCCATTGTATATTCGTACCACATCTTCTTTATCCATTCATCTGTCGATGAACATTTAGATTGCTTCCATGCTTGGCTATTGTAAACAGCACTGCAATGAACACTGGGGTGCACATATCCTTCTAGACCATGTCTTTCTCTGGGTATATGCTCAGGAATGGAATTGCTGGATCATATGGTAGCTCTATATTTTTTTCCTTAAGGAACCTCTCCATACTGTTCTCCATAGTGGCTGTACCAATTTACCTTCCCACCAACAGTGCAAAAGGGTTCCCTTTTCTCCACACCCTCTCCAGCATTTATTGCTTATAGATTTTTCGATGATGGCCATTCTGACTGGTGTGAGGTAATATCTCATTGTAGTTTTGATTTGCATTTCTCTGATAATTAGTAATGTTGAACATCTTTTCATGTGCTTTTTGGCCATCTGTATTTCTTCTTTGGAGAAATGTCTGTTTAGGTCTTCTGCCCATTTTTTGATTGGGTTGTTTGTGTTTTTTATATTGAGCCCCATGAACTGTCTGTAAATTCTGGAGACTAATCCCTTGTCGGTCACATTGCTTGCAAATATTTTCTCCCATTCTGTGGGTTGTCTTTTCATTTTGTTTATGGTTTCCTTTTCTGTGCAGAAGGTTTTGAGTTTAATTAGGTCCCATTTGTTTATTTTTGTTTTTATTTCCATTACTCTAGGATCTTGCTGCAATGTATGTCAAAGAGTGTTGTGCCTACGTTTTCCTCTAAGAGTTTTATAGTATCTGGTCTTACATTTAGGTCTTTAATCCATTTTGAGTTTATTTTTGTGTATGGTATTAAAGAATGGTCACATTTCACTTTTTTACATGTAGCTGTCCAGTTTTCCCCGCACCATTTATTGAAGAGACTGTCTTTCCTCCGTTGTATAGTCTTGCCTCCTTTGTCATAGATTAATTGACCATAGGTATGTGGGTTCACTTCTGGGCTTTCTATCCTGTTGCATTGATGAATAAGTCTGTCTTTGTGCCAGTACCATACTGTTTTGATGACTGTAGCTTTGTAGTATACTCTGAAGCCAGGGAGCCTGATACCTCCAGCTCTGTTTTTTTTTTTTCTCAAGATTGCTTTGGCTATTTTGTGTCTCCATACAAATTTTAAGATTTTTTGTTCTAGTTCTGTGAGAAATGACATTGGTAATTTGATGGGGATTGCACTGAATTTGTAGATTGCCTTGGGTAGTATAGTCATTTTGACAATATTCATTCTTCCAATCCAAGAACATGGTATATCTTTTCATCTCTTGTGTCACCTTTGATTTCTTTCATCAGCATCTTATAGTTTTCGGAGTACAGGTCTTTTGTCTCCTTAGGTAGGTTTATTCCTAGTCATTTTATTCTTTTTTATATGATGGTACATGGGATTGTTTCTTTAATTTCTCTTTCTGATCTTCTGTTTTTAGTGTATAGAAATGCAACAGATTTCTGTGTGTTAATTTTGTATCCTGCAACTTTACTGAATTCATTGATGCGTTCTTTGTATATTGTAATTTGAATTCATATAACCTGTGTTAGTTAAACTGTCACAGCTTGTGTTAATTAGGATACCTCTCACAACAGTAATAGTAGATACCACTATTATAGATGAGAAAACTGAGCCACTGATACATGAACTAACTTACCCAGGGTTTCAAAGCTAGGAAGTGGCAAAGTCAGAATTTAAATCCTGGTCCAGAATCCAGCTCTACTCACCACCCTCTAGTGCCTTAATAGCCAAGATAGTTCATGAGAAGGAACAGATGGTTTGAAAATGGTAAGCAGATGGTGAAGAGAAAAACACTTTGATCAAGCCCATTTTATTTCTCCACCTTAACTGTGCCTGAGAGGCAGTGGGGCAGTGGGGAGAGCCTGCATGTCGAGATATCTGGAGCCCAGTTTGAATTCTGCCCTGACTGGTGTTTAAGGCCCACAGAGGATAAGCACCACCCTCCCCTCTTTTTGCTATTTCGACTGAAATATAATGAATTACAAACTTCGAAGCATACTCAAATCACCATTGGTTCACAATCTTTAGGATGGAGAAAACGCATCTGATTTTATTTTATTTATTTATTTTTTTTGCGGTACGCGGACCTCTCACTGTTGTGGCCTCTCCCGTTGCAGAGCGCAGGCTCCGGACGCGCAGGCTCAGCGGCCATGGCACACGGGCCCAGCCGCTCCACGGCATGTGGGATCTTCCCGGACTGGGGCACGAACCCATGTCCCCTGCATCGGCAGGCGGACTCTCAACCACTGCGCCACCAGGGAAGCCCACATCTGATTTTTTAAAAAGTTCTCCTGGTTATTCAGATGCAGGTGGGCTTTGGATCAGGCCTGGAAACCAGCTGATTCTTGGGGCTCGTTCTGCCCCTTATTTAGTGACAACAGGCTCCTTGCCCTGGTGGTTATGTTTCTGGTCTGCTTTTGTCTGCAGAGGGGATCAGGGGCAGTGGGAAAAGCAAGGCTGGGGAGTCAGCAGTTTGTGACTGCGGCCCCTGCCTTGCCAGCGTACTGATTCTTCTGAACTAAGATTCACAATGCAGGGGGCGAACGTCCTGGTGCTGTTGTTGTTGTCGTTTAGGTTCTAATTCGTCCCCACTCCGGTCCTGGTTACTGTACTCAGTAGATTTAGATGGCATGGACTTGAAATAAAGCACCCTTGTGTTTAAAAAAAAAAAAAAAAAAAAAGGCTACTGTTCACTGCCTCCAACCTTATTTTTTTTTTTTTTTCATGTAAAGTAGGATAAAGGAGACCAAAAATCAGGGGCATGGAATGAAATAGCTGCTCGGTAATGTCGGCGGCCATCCCCTGATCATTACAGCCACATTCTAGTCTATGTTGCCATGTCTGAATTAAGAGCACTGCAGAGAAAAGTTGGAATCTAAACAGTCACTAATTCTTTTTTTTTTAATGTTTTACTTTTATTGATTGATTGTGGTAAGAACACTTAACATGAGATCTACCCTCTTAACAAAATTTGTAAGTGTACAGTACAACATTGCTGACTACAGGCATAGTGGATCTCTAGAACTTATCTTGTATAACTGAAACTTTATACCCACTGTACAGTAAACCTATTTTCCCTCCCCCCTAGCCCCTGGCAACCATTTTACTCTGTTTCTATGACGATTTCAGACACTTCATATAAGTGGAATTATGCTGTATTTGTACTGCTGTGACTGACTTATTTCACTTAGTATAATGTCTTCCAGGTTCATCCATGTTGTCACCATGTGGCAGGATTTCCTTCTTTGAAAAAACTGAATAATATTCCACTGATCTTGAAAATGATTTCTTATACATGACACCAAAAGCACAGGCAATTAAAGCAAGAATAGGTAAGTGGGGCTATAAAAATAAACTAAAGAAACCCCAATTCTTTTTTTTTTCTTGCGGTACGCGGACCTCTCACTGTTGTGGCCTCTCCTGCCGTGGAGCACAGGCTCTGGACGCGCAGGCTCAGCGGTCATGGCTCACGGGCCCAGCCGCTCCGCAGCATGTGGGATCTTCCTGGACCGGGGCATGAACCTGTGTCCCCTGCATTGGCAGGCGGACTCTCAACCACTGCGCCACCAGGGAAGCCCCAAGAAACCCCAATTCTTAACTAACTTAAGTAACACAAGTTAGAACTCTCTCTTGCTCTCTTCATCTAGGTTTTTGCATCCCTCTCTTTAAGAAGATTCTGTCCAGGCTCCCTTAGTGTGGGTCTAGCGTACACATGGTGTACCGGCAGACATACCTCTCATGTCCTTTCTTTGCACTGATACTGCGAGTTGATATTTTCCGGTTGGCCCAGGTGCATCTCAGTGCTCCAGGAAGTCTCTGCCAATGAATTAAAGATGCTTTATGAGTCCTAGTCCTCAGGGTGGGGGAAGGATGGGTTGGGAGTTTGGGATTAGCAGATGCAAACTATTACATATAGAATGAATAAACAACAAGGTCCTACTGTATAGCACAGGGAACTATATTCAATATTCTGAGATAAACCATAATGGAAAAGAATATAAAAAAGAATGTATGTATAACTGAGTCACTTTGCTATACAGCAGAAATTAATACAACATTGTAAATCAACTATACTTTAATGCAAAAATAATTAAGTCCTAGTCCCCTTGCAAGGAACCTTTTAAAACTTTATTTACTTTTAAAGTTGCCTCTTTTTGAGCGTCAGCATGATCTGGCATCTGGTCTAATCTTAAGGTCACACCCTAGAAGAGTAAGAAAGGATTTTTATTGCTAGCTATCAAATTGTGGAATCTCTATTGTCAGAGAATAATTCTTTTTAAAAGGTAAAATTGTGACTCTTGGGCTTCCCTGGTGGCGCAGTGGTTGAGAGTCCGCCTGCCAATGCAGGGGACACAGGTTCGTGCCCTGGTCCGGGAAGATCCCACATGCCGCGGAGCGGCTGGGCCTGTGAGCCATGGCCGCTGAGCCTGCGCGTCTGGATCCTGTGCTCCGCAACGGGAGAGGCCACAACAGTGAGAGGTCCGCGTACCGCAAAAAAAAAAAAAAAAAAAAGTGACTCTCATACAAATTGAATACACATCAAATATTCACTCATGAATATTGAGAGAACTAGTAAGATATTACAACTAGCTCAAAGGCAAAGCTGAAGTCCAGTTCTTTATATAGGCAATCAGAAATGCTGGTCTACATTGCTGCTAGATGCAAAAACAGCCTGTCCCACAGGGTGGAAATCAGTTTTATTTTTCACAGGACAAAATTCGTTTGGTTTTTCATGAACAGGAATCATTTGCATCGCTCTCAGCTCTCCATGAGTTAAAGTCTGTCTCTACAGAGTTGCAAAATTGTTGAAGACCGAGAAAGGCACGGACCGCTAATGAATCAGACAATCCTGGGAGGGTCCTCCAGACAATATCTTGCATTTCACTGAAAGGATACTCGATAATATTTTTGCTCATTTCAAAGTTTTTTGCCGTTTTTCTTGACCCTGCTTTGTGCTTAAATCTGCAGGGATGCTAAACATCCTTTGAAATCATGACAGGACATCCCCTCTTGCTACATTATTATATAGTTGGAAACCAGTTAAAATGAGCATAAAGTTCTCCTTGAAACTGGTACTTGCTCTGACCCTCCTGCCTCCTGTCCACCTGACCCGGCCACTGAGACCTAGTGCTAGTGACTGGACCCCAAGAGGTGGTTCTGTCTTGCTTTCCCCCACCACCCAGGACCTTCTCAGGGAGTTCGTGAAAAAGAGCTCAAGGATGAAGAGGGAGAACAAGGCGGAACTCGAGTCTTGATTAGAACTCAAGTCTTCTGATCCCTAACTTAGCCCAATTTCTTAGAAAAGAAGTAGCACTAGGGGGAATGCAGGGGGGCAAACCTGGTGTGTGCGTGTGTGTGTGTGTGTGTGTGTGTGTGTGTGTGTGTGTGTGTTGACAAAGACTCTCTCTTTGACCAAACTTTCATCAGGTATCTCTCTCTGAGCCCCTTTCGCGAAGTGTTGACCTTGTCCTGTCTTGGGCCTATTTGGTGCAATTTTAGCAAGAATCCTGCTGAGTCAGTTAAGCAAGAACGCCCCCCCTACCCTTGATATCTGATCAAGTGCCTCATCCCCCATCTTTGATGTCTAAGTCTTTGGCCTGCCTTCCCAGGTAAGAATCTTGTTAGACCAGTTTAGCAAGAATACCCCTACCTTTGATGTCTCCTCTTAGTAATTTTCCATCCACTGGACCCTCCTGGACTCAGTCCCTACTGGCCCTGAGCACAAGAGAACCCAGCAGCCCATTTTACCCTACTGAGAATGCAGGGGGAGGAGGCAGGGTAGCTCCCAACCAGGTTCATGCTCCATTTCTAGGTGGCATCTCAGCTTCCCAGCCCTGCTCTTTCCCTTCATCTCCATGAGGGGGACACCAGGACACAGAGTCCGGGAGGAAAAGGTAACACCAGCTCTGCCACTCACTACACTAGCTGAATAGGGAATTTACTTTACCTTTCTCTCCCTCAGTTTTCTAGTCTGTAAAATGGACACAATAAGAGTACCTATCTCATAACATTGTCATGTGAGTTTATTAATATTGTATTTATGAAATATAAACATTAATATTTATAAAGCAGTTATGTACATTTCACATATATGTTTGATTTTGTTATTATTTAAATAACTATTAGGTAAAAGTGTTACCTTAACCTTTAAGAGAAGTGTCATTACTAATCTAGGTAGAGTGATATAAATGGTAAAAAGGGCATTACAAGCAGCTAAGAAGGGGAGTCATTTGAGTAGGGGTGCTTTTTTCTGCTCTGGGTGGTTAAATTCTGCAAGAAAGCATCCTTCACTCTGTAATGTCTAGCAAGTTAACTTTGCTCTCGCTCTGAGCAAGCGAGAGAGAGATAAAAGACATGGTAACAGGCTGGACTTCCCAGAAGGGTGACTCAGCAGTGCTCAGGGTTGGCCGTAAAGTATCAGCCAAACGATGGAGGGGGCAGCCCTCAGTCAGCCGGCTCCCCAAGAGGAACCATGCAGGAGCGCACTGTCTTGCTGGGGAACATCGGCTTCAGGGCCCTGGAGATAGTGGAGGCATGGAAGGTGCAGTGGTGGCTGGGAATCCTCTCTCCATCTCCCAGCGGGCGCTCAGGAAGGCACTAACTCATCTCACTCTTGAGAAGCCCTCTTAGAAGGAATACATTCCCTGTTTCTGGAGGGCAGGTTGGACTGCTGAGGAAGTGATGTCTGCAGCCTGTGGGCCAGAGAAGGGGCTGCCCTCTGGGGCACGTTGTCTTAAACACTGAGGCTGTTTCCTGGAAGAACCACTCTGATGGTACAGAAGAAACCTTAGAGATGAGAACATGAGTCGGAGAAAAGTTCTGGGAGCACTAGGCCATGTTGGATCATGTGAGAAGGAAAACACGTTACAGAAAGTGGCCAGTCTCCTAAACCCTCCCTCGGCCCCAGGTGAGGACAAAGACTAGAAAAAACATCTTAAAATATGACTGCTCTTGGGAATGGCCACAGGCGAGGAAGCTCGTGCGTTTCCCCAAGTGGGAAATGTGTTCAGTAAATTGGTAACTTGGATCAATGAATTTAATCCGGATGTAAAAGAGGTAGGGCCAAGCAGTCTCAAAATTAATTCTTTCAAGGGAAGTTGCTTTGGTAGATAACTGGGGAGCTCCGGCCACTGATAAGAAGGTGTGAGAAAGTAGTTTAATAATGAAAGGCTCACTCTGTGCAGTGGATGTTGGTTGCTTAATGAACAGTCCCTTTCTCCTTAATGCTGCCATCATTGTTCCCAGCAACCACAGGGTGGTTGCTTTCATCTTCATAGAAGATGCTGATCTCCAGAAAGACAATTTTCCCAGGGGATTAAAGAAAGTTCTCTTTAGGGGGAAAGCCACAAGATGAGGAAGGAAAGGAGAACCATCTCAACTCCACACAGCTCTGAAACTGACCTAGATAAACGAAAAGTATGTAGGGGGAGAGAAAAAATGAAGAGAGAAGGCTACCTGGAGTTTCTGTAGGCCACCTTGAAGTTGGAGATAGAAACTCTATTTCTATATTAATCAGCCCTCTTAATGCCTACTTCAAATCTTTCAAGTTTCATCTCCCTTTATATGCCTCCTAACAGCACACTGCATGTCCAAAAAGCTTCCTTAGAATTAGTATCACTTCTAGAAATTTGTTTGGGCCTAAGAAACTGAGGATCAAGCAAAACAGAATGAGGCATAATTTTTTAGTTAATTTACTTATGTCACTGAATGATTGTTTTTAACATAGTCTAAAACATTTTCCAAAGAATAGTCCACTGTATGATATTAATAAATAACAGGGCTTCCCTGGTGGCGCAGTGGTTGAGGGTCCGCCTGCCGATGCAGGGGACACGGGTTTGTGCCCCGGTCCGGGAGCATCCCACGTGCCGCGGAGCGGCTGGGCCCGTGAGCCATGGCCGCTGAGCCTGCGCGTCCAGAGCCTGTGCTCCGCAACGGGAGAGGCCACAACAGTGAGAGGCCCACGTACCGCAAAAAAAAAAAAATAAGACTAATAACATACCCCAAAAGAGTTTGATGGTCAAATAGGTTTGAGGATTACAGGGTTAATATAAATTATATAGATTCCTTTGTGTACAATTGCTCCGAGCCTTTAACAAACTAATGTATATTATAAATCAAGATGGGCTACTTGGTAAGCAGTAATTCCCAAGCATATTCTCAAAGCATAATGACACAATAGTGATTTAAGGAACACATCTTAAGACACGCCGGTTATTTCTCAGCCAGGTGATTTCACTATTTGGAAGGTTCCTTCTATAGTTTTCACCATGAGCACACACCACAGGGAGACATCATGGGGCAGTGAAATGACAGGTCAGTCAGGAGACCTGGGTTCTAGAGTCCTTCTAGTTCTTCTCACTAGCAGTGGCAATAGTAGTAATTTGCTTGGCCTCAACCTTATCATCTGGAAAATTGGAGAACAGAGGCTTTACTTTGTTTGCAGGGCAATAGTTGGGAATCAAATGAAAATTTTGAAATAACACAAATATAAGTTGGTGGCTGTTGTTACGCCTGGGCTGAGAAATACCTTATCTTGTTTGTCTGGATGACGCCGCAGGGCAGCACTGCCTCCTTCCGTTCTTTATCTACTCTTTACAGAATCAACAAAAGTCAGAATGCCTGTTTTGTATAAGGCTCTGTTTACAGGGATTCTAGAAGAACTATCTGGGGTTCATAGCAATCCTCTGGAAATGCTTAAATTCCCTGGCTGGGTACGGTGCCATCACTTAGGGATATCGTGTAAATGCATAAACTCACTCTGGCTGTCTGGACAAGCTCAGTCTGACAGTCCTTTTTGCCTGTTATTTATGCTCATTAATGAATGACTTCCTTGTTAAATGGGCCAGTGGAGCAAAACCTATGCCTTCAGGAGCAGAATTTGCTGTTGGGCATATCTGCTTATTGCTTCTGTGAATTCTATTTTCTTCCTTTAAGACCCTCCCAAAGATAAAAGCTAGCATTGGTTTGGGTCACTTTAGAATAGCCCTGGACATTTTCAGACTGGGAATTATCCACCTTTGTTGTCTAAGGGTGTTATCAAACCCACACTGGAAGAGGATGTGCTTCCAGAGACATTTGAGTTTGGCAATTGTTGAAGCATATGTTTTTGGGTTTTTTAAAAATAAATTTATTTGTTATTTATTTATTTTTGGCTGTGTTGGGTCTTTGTTGCTGCACGCGGGCTTTCTCTAGTTGTGGCGAGCGGGGGCTACTCTGTTGCGGTGCGTGGGCTTTTCATTGCAGTGGCTTCTCTTGTTGCAGCGCACTGGCTCTGGGCGCATGGGCTTCAGTAGTTGTGGCTCGCAGGTTCTAGAGCGCAGGCTCAGTAGTTGTGGCGCGCGGGCTTAGGTGCTCCGTGGCATGTGGGATCTTCCTGGACCAGGGCTCGAACCCGTGTCCCCTGTATTGGCAGGCAGATTCTTAACCCCTGCGCCACCAGGGAAGACCCGAAGCATATGTTCTTGAACTAGGTGGGTCAGGCAAACAAACTAAGTTGGGAGTCAAGGGCATAGCATACTAGAATACCAGAGCAAACATGGTTGTAGTACAGCTTGAATAATAATGCCATTCATAGCAATTATTCTGTACCAGGCACAAAGTAATGCACTATACACTTCCCATGGATTAACTCCTTTAAATCTCATCATAGCACGATGGGGATGTGCCATTATTAGCCTGATTCTACATAGGAGGCAAGCAGCAAATTTACAGTGCCTACTCCAGGTTTCTGTTTCCAAGGATAGTGATGTCCCGATATAATGTACATATCTGGCAATTTATCTGTACTACCCATAGTTCTGGGGTGACCCTCCTGGCTATAGGTGATTGGTTCCTGGATAGATACCTGACTCAAAGGCAGCCAATTCACTGGATAGTCATATACTCTCAAGAATCTGAATTGGGAGTCATAGAGATATGAGTCTCTATAAAAGCTCTAGGGATGAGGCAGCCGTCTTGTATCACATGCCAGTAGCTGAGAAAGTAGAAGGAGCTCTTCTACTGAGCGAGGCAGAGAAGAAAAGAGCCACCTGATGCTAAGAAATGGAAAGACTGGATAAACACTCCAACTCACGGGTCTGACAGGCTAGGGTTCTAACCTGGACTCTGTTATTTGTGAACATGGACAAATTACCTAACTGCTCTAGGACTCAATTTCCTCATCTTTAAAGAAGTAGGATGGTATCGCCATCAGGTGAATTGCCCAGCACAGTGTCTGGCACAGGATAAGCACTCACAAAAGAATAGCTATTAGCATTATTATTACTACTTCTGATGGCTTTTCAGTGCTCCTAAGGCTTGACTTAATTCCCTTTTCTAAGATTCCGTCATCTCTGTGTCCTTATCATAACCCTCCTTCTACTAGAATGAGACTTGATGGAAATGCATGAGTTGTCACACAGCACAATGATAACTAACCCTCTCCTTCACTTTTTAAAAATAGACTTTATTTTTACAGAAAATTTGAGAAGGCACGGAGATTTCCCATATACTCCCACCCCACATGTGCACAGCCTCCCCCATTACCAACCTCCTCCGAAGTGGGACATTTGTTACAATTGATGAACCACTGTCAACACATGATTATCGCCCAAAGTCCAGAGTTTACATTAAGGTTCACTCCTGGTGTTTTTCATTCTATGGGTTCGGACAAATTAATAATGACATGTATCCATCATTATAGTATCACACAGAGTAGTTTCACTGCTCTAAAAACCCTCTGTGCTCCACCTATTCATCCTTCCCTCCCCACAACCCCTTGCGACCCCGATCTTTTTACTGTCTCTATGGTTTCGCTTTTTCCAAAATGTCATATAGGTGGAATCACATAGTATGAAGCCTTTTCAGATCGGTTTCTTTCACTTATTAATATGCTTTTGAGCTTCCTCCATGTCTTTTCATGGCTTAATATCTTATTTCTTTTTAGCACGGAATAATATTCCATTGTTCAGACATACCATGGTTTATTTACCCATTCACCTACTGAAGGGCATCTTGGTTGCTTCCAAGATTCGGTAATTATGAATAAAGCGGATATAAATATCCATGATTGGGTTTTTGTGTGGCCATAAGTTTTCAGTAAACACCAAGTAGTACCACTGCTGGATCGTGTGCTAAGAGTATGTTTAGTTTTGAAGGAAATTTCCAAACTGTCTCCCAAAGTGGCTGTCCCATTTTGCATTCCCACCAGCACTGAATGAGAGTTCCTGTTAATTTATATCTTCATTTGGCATTGTCAGTGCTCTGGATTCAGCCACAACCCTTCCCTTTTAAGACCAGCTCTTTACGGCATGGTCTGGGGCATGTATAGGATTTGTTCTTCATAGAATCACAACAAAAGGAAGACATATAAGACAATATAAATCATTCACTTTCCCACCATTCCATTTCCTTCTCTCCTCATCAGGCGTGGCAATCTAGCACCAACAATTTATTATATCTTCACCGTGTACTGCACTGAACTGTGTGTGTGTGTGTGTGTGTGTGTGTGTGTGTGTGTGTGAGTGAGTGGGGAGCCCTGCTCCTGGACAGAGCAGCTGATGCATTGGTAGGAAAAAAAAAAGGTAGCAAACTCCAAACAGTAAAAACCCTTATGACAGTGTATGTCAAATACGACACGGTTCTTTAGAGACCAGTGACTCTTAAATGAGGGTCTACAGGTACATAAAAAAACAAACCAACCCAAACCCAAACGCAAACCAAAAAGACAGATTTCCCATCCTGACTCCCAAAACTTCAAGTTCAGACAGTCTGAGGATGGTGATGGTAAATATTTAAAGAGCTCCTCAGAGAGTTTTGTTTTGCCCCAGATTTCAGAACCACCCCAAGGATTATAAGTACAGTTAGAATTTCTGGAGTTCAGAGTTGTCAAGGATGCCTTGATAGGAGGTTGAAAGTTAGAGCTGAATCTTAGAAGGTACGAGATAGAGAAACAAAAGGGGGAAACATTCCAGAAAAGGAGGAGCATATGCAGGGGATTTGGAATCTCCATGGTTTCTGTTAAGGGGTGGGAGGTGGGTGAAGTAACAAGACCTATGAAACAGGAGCCGTAGGTCCAAAAGGGAGAACCGCTGAGGCGAAGTATCATGCTTACATTCTGCATCTACATTTGCAGAGTCAGCATCATCTTGGCCTATTTTTGCAGCAGTCTTTCGCAAGGTGGGTGGAGCAGTACTCCTGCTGGTCCTGGTGGTGAAGCTAGGTAACCTCTAGTTAGTTCTGAGGAGGTCTCATTTCTACTCCTAGTCTCCGCTGTTAGTGCCATAAAGCATAACCAGCCCCAAGTGAGAGGAGAGGACCAGTGGTGTTTGCTTAAGTGCCACCTCATCTTTGCAGGGAAGTTCTGGATCGGCTGCTTCAAGACACCTGGAAAAGTCGCTTCAGTCCAACATGAGCCCAGCCTCGGGCTTGGCGATGGTCTCCAGGAAGTTGGCAGCTCAGCTGGCTCATGACTTGGTTGTGTGACTGAACCCTCTTCTACAGGAAAGGTTTATGGAGGATAGAGCAGTCTTAGCTCAGGAAGGCTTCTGAGAAACTAGAACGACGTTAACAGAAATATTGGCCATGTGTCTCTGCTATATATAGCTCCACAGTGAACACAGGCCTGCCAGCTTCCTTCTTCCCAGGAACCAGCAACCTGTGCACTGATCTGATGTGGAGTCTGTCTTTTCTGAGATATCTCTTCCTCTGGGACCTGGCCTCCCACAACTTTGCCCCATGTGCTCTTCTCTGTGTTATCCCAGAGTCTAGACACGGTCTGTCAACTCTTCCCTAGTCAGGTCTTGCCTATCCTGTGTCCTTTGATGTCAAGCCAAGACGGAATCTATGCAGAATGAATCCTACAGCAAATATAGCAAAAGCTATAGCAAATTCCATAGTGTTTGGGGCTGTGACTGCTCTCTGAATCAAAATATTGAGGGCCCAAGGACTTACATTGTCAACCATGATTGAATGTCTGATACCCACTGCCCTTTGTGGCCATATGAACACAGAGCTTCTAGAGACATCCTACCTCAGCTGAAGTCCCATGGTGAAAATTTCTTGCTCTGTGATATGGAGGGAGGGGAGAAATGGATTTTGAGTAGAGGGCCTTCCAGGCCCTATAGACCTTAGGTCATCCTCTGTGAGGAGACTCTTGTTGTCAATGAGTTTGATGGGTAGTGTTTGTCAGCACTGACAGATTCAGACTCAGGTGCTCTTCATCTCCAATGTTCAGGTACAATCTGCCTTACTGTTACTGTCCTCCCCACCTCACACAATCCTCACACAAAGGACTGCAACAGAACTTCAGTGAGAATCCAGAACTTCAGTGAGCCATACTCTCTTATGAGAAGTGAAGACAAGAACATTCGCTGTGTGAGCACTGTTTTTTTTCTCCCTCTCTGTGTGCACAGACCTGACGTCGTTGCTGGGGAGCCCTGGGCTGGGTGTGTACTCAGGTGACTCACGAGGAAGAAACATTCCTCTGGGGAGCATCACCTTTCTCAGAAAGCATAAAATAGTCACCAGTATTAGACTTACAGGACACTTACCAGGCCTTTTTTTTTTTTTTTTTTTTTTTTGCGGTACGCGGGCTTCTCACTGTTGTGGCCTCTCCCGTTGCGGAGCACAGGCTCCAGGGCCATGGTTCACGGGCCCAGCCACTCCGTGGCATGTGGGATCCTCCCGGACCAGGGCACGAACCCGTGTCCCCTGCATTGGCAGACATACTCTCAACCACTGCGCCACCAGGGAAGCCCACCAGGCCTTTTTTGAATAAACTGTGTCACTGAATGAGTGAGTCCACATTAGTAGAACAAGTCAGAGTTCTCCAGAAGTATTTGTGGCAACTGTTTATTAGTGTGATGGACCTCCATGTTAAGGAGTGAAGAATCTCACTGTGCCATTCACTGGGCCACATCTCTGAGGGGCCCAGCACAGATGGGACCTCTGAGGGGTATTCCATGGGATGCTACAAAGGCATAAGAGTTCCTTGAAGTGCCAGGAAGGTGAAGGCCTCATCTGTCTTGTTCATCATGGTGTCCTCAGTGCCTGTAGTGGTTGCTCAATAAACCCATGTTGGATGAATGAACTGATTGTCTTTGATGGACCAAGTATGGTGCTAGTAGTGTGAGTTGGCTAAGATATGGGTGCTGTCCTTCAAGAGTTCTCAGGCTACTATGTATGGCAAATAGTAGGAGGAAAAAACAATACATAATGTAGTAATTGATGTATATAAGGGTCCCAGGGGGGTCCAAGGAGTGAGTTAATTGTGTTGGGGGGCATGCAGGTGGATCAGGGCTTTATGCAAGAGGCAGACTTGAAAGGGACATGTGAAAAAGGTTGAGAAACATGTGAAAGATTGAGAAACATTAAACAGTCAGAAAGACTTCATGCTTCACCAAAGCAATGGGAGATGAGATGGCTCTTGAAGCGTGTGTGGGGGAGAGAAGAACAACGCAAGCATGATTTCTATTGCTGAGGAACTCTCCGTAAAAGGGAGGGGCACATCTCTGTGAAGGGACATTAGAAAGCATGTGTTACAGGATGTTACGATGGGACCGTTCTTGCCTCTGTTTTGACTGAGGCGCCAACTTGATAATTACCAGCTGTCAAGGAGAGTAAGGAACAGAATGTGCCACCTGCACACCCTCTGTAGATTTATGGAAGAAATAACCCTGAGGATGCGCTTCACGTCTCCCAACCTCCTCAGCCAGATCAAGGACTTTTCAGGGCAAGCCTGCCGTAAATGTCACCCCATGTCCTGTGGACTAGATGAAGGCCACTTGGGAGACAGATGAGATGGAGCCATCTTGGCTCCTGTCCAAAAGAGGTCCTGTCTTGAGAGGAGAGGAGAAACTCCATCAAAAGGGGCCAGAGGTGCACTGCCCAATGCCCAGGGGATGAGGAAGGAGCTGCAAGCGGCTACCAAGAATACAGATGTATTTACCAGGTCAAAGGGGCTGCGGGGGAGATGAGCCTAGCAGGGGACCCATGAAGAGCTACAAAAACACTTCATGAGAGAAAGAGTTCACCTGCCCAGGGACACCAGCACTAGCAAGTGCCAGGCCCAGAGAGCACAGCTACCCAGTCAAGGAAGTCCTGCCCGATCCCCACCGCTCTCCCCACTCCTCCTCTCTGTTAGGTATGATGGTGAGGGAGTGAGGAAGATCATGAAGTGGGAGGCTGAAGTGTCAACCCTCCTCCCCCACTGTGGGCTCCCAGCCTGAGACAGACCTGAGGAGAGGGGATTCAATACTAAATTGAGTTCAGCCTCTGGATTAGTACACAGGACTGGACATTATCATGACCAAAGTGAGAATGTCTTTGTGGCTTAAAGTGGCTCTAATACTGTTCTATTACCTAAGAGTGAGCAAAAATGCCACAATACTTGCCAAGGTTTTTAACTAGGGGCAGGAAAAGTTAACCCCCTGAAGAACCATTATGGGACAATGGGAAACACCTACACTGTTGGTGGGAATGTAAATTGGTGCAGTCACTATGGAGAACAGTATGAAGATTCCTTAAAAAACTAAAAATAGAACTATCATATGATCCAGCAATCCCACTCCTAGGCATATATCTGGACAAAACTCTAATTCGAAAAGATACATACACCCCGATGTTCATAGCAGCACAATTTACAAGAGCCAAGACATGGAAACAACCTAAATGTCCATCAACAGATGAATGGATAAAGAAGATGTGGTATATATACACAATGGAATATTACACAGCCATAAAAAAGAATGAAAAAATGCCATTTGCAGCAACATGGATGGACCTAGAGATTATCATGTTAAGTGAAGTAAGTCAGATAAAGACAAATATCATGTGATTATCACTTATATGTGGAATCTAAAAAAATGATACAAATGAACTTACTTACAAAACAGAAACAGACTCACAGACACAGAAAACAAACTTATGGTTACCAAAGGGGAAAGGAGGTGCAAGGAATAAATTAGGAGTCTGGGATAAGTAGACACAAACTACTGTATATAAAATAGATAAACAACAAGGTCCTATTGTATAGCACAGGGAACTATATTCAATATCTTATAATAACCTATAATGGAAAAGAATCTGCAAAATTATATATCTATATCTGTATATATCTGAATCACTTTGCTCTACACCAGAAACTAACACAATGTTGTAAATCAACTATACTTCAACAACAACAAAAAAAAAAAAAAGAGAGAGAGAGAGACAATGGGAGACAAAACCAATTCCGAATACATTATGAGTGAGATTATTCAACATGCCGATTACATGTGCAAACGGTGCTTGGCACGCAGCAAGTGTTCAATAAATACCTTTTTACTGAGTAATGTCCACAAGGTTTAATGAATGCTCCAGAACTCTCTACATGGAGACATAGAAGTCACAAGACTTTGACTTTCACAAGTCAAAGTCAAACCTAGATGTTGTATTTCGGGTTGCTATGAACTCTTTAAGGGTTGTTAACTATCTGACCTCACACAAAAAGTCATGATTACAGAGGGACATCAGTGACCTCATGGCACTCTGAATGGAGTATCCAGGGAGCCAAAGTCCATAGATGATGTCTCTTTGTAGAAGACAACTAAAGACCAATGACTCCTGCTTTTCTTTGTCCATAGAAAACACACAAAAGTTGTTTTAAATCTCTTCACAAGTGAGGATAGAATGCTACCTTAGGATTGGCTTGAACATGCTTACTTTGCAATTGATAGAAGATAAGAGGATAAGGCCTTCTCTGAGGTTTCAGCAAAGGAGAATATGGCGACATGGCTCATCAATTCGTCCTGCCCTCCTCCCACACTGCTTTCTTCTATCCTGCAGAGGCTGGAAGTCTAAAAACTACATTTTCTCAACTCCCTGCAAGCTAGGCTTCCTGAAGTGATTCAAATTTGACCAATTAGTGGCACTCATGTAGATCTGGAGGACAGACATGGGTCATGAGGCATGCTTCTGCTGATTCTGAGGGCCAAAAAGCATGTGGGGGCAATTGGCCTTTCCAGAGTCTACTACTTTCATGGGTGATGAGAGGCAGAGTGTGGGGCATTCATTCATACTGCAGCAGGTGTGTTGTGATCTGGAGCTGGCAGCAGTGGAGGATTCCAGGTCTTGGCGCCTTCCTGGTTGCTGTGGCAGTGGTGTAGTTCTGATGCAGGTAGCTTCCTCGTTGTAGAAGAGGCAGCAGCTCCCTTGATGGGCTGGTTCTGCAGTGTGCTTCAGGAGTCTTTCCTGACAGCTCAACCTAGAGTCTGTTCCTTCCCGTCCCAGTGATTCTATAAGGCATTTAATAAATCCCTTCCTACTTAAACTAATTAGAAAGGATTATGTTCTCTACCACTGAACCCCAATGGATGCAGCATGGCATGTAAAGAAAAATATAGAAAACAAAATCAAAATATGTCTGAGAAGCTAAACACAGGGAGGAATAAGGGTAAGAAAGAACTGTTTTATCTAGAAGTGGTGGGTAACATTTATCCCTTCATCCATTTATTCATTCATTCCATATTTTTTGAGGGCTTCCATATCCCAGACACTGGGAGCAGCAAGCCATTCACTGGGGGTAAAAAAATGGGATCCCGTATTCATGGTGCTCAAGGTCTCATGGATTCTTCTTCTTTTTCTCCCCTATTCTCTCTGTCTATCTGGCTGAGAACATTGACTTATACTTCTTTTCATTTAGTGATCAGATAGTTGAGTGACTTGCTTAATCAAAGAATTTGGTTCCTAGAGAGCTAAGAGCTCCAGGAGCAAAGCTTTACCCTCAACTGTCCAGCCATAAACAGTAGCGATTGAGTTTTTCCTATCCGGTACACCAGTGATTAACTAACAAATAGAACCTACAGTTAATCTGTTATCTTAAGATCAGGGTTTACTCCCTACGCATGGAGAACAAGTTTCTACCATCTATCAGGACAGTAGATTCTCCTCTAAGTTCTTTTATGTCAGGATGATGCGAGCGTTTGGCAGCTGTGGAGATGTGTTGCTCAGATCTCCCTTTAGGAGAGAACCTGCCATGAGGCATTGCTTTTAGGGCAGGTTCCTTTGGGATCTGCCTCAGCTTTGGAACCCATTAAGCACCACTCAGGTGGCCCCGCCATGACTGAGCTCAGGGGGACAAGGGCCAGTCATTTCTTCTCTGTCAGCAATCTTTGCCCCCAAACATTCTACCCAATCCTCTCTTCTGTTCCTTTCCTGTCGGGTGTCAGACCTCCATCATTGTCTGAAGACTTTCCCGACCTACTCCTGCCCTCTTTCCTCTTTCTCTTTCACAGGTCTTACCTCCAGTAAATCTCCTGGACTCTTAACTCTGTCTAGGCATCTGCTTCCTGGAGTACACAACTAGCCCACTGTGCAAAAATGCCTTTTCTTTTCGGAGGTTTACCCACGTACTTCTCACTGAAGAGCTTTCCCACTTGCTTTTGTCTCTCTTTTTCTCTGAATGAAGGCTTCCATATCTGAGGCTCTGGTTATTCTAATGTAGGCCCACCTCAATCCCAGCAGTAAAGAAGGTGATAAGGGATCTTTGGAAGTAATCAGAGTAAAACAAATAAATTAGAGGAAATATTGGGTAACTGGCATTTGGCTCAAAAACATCCCTGACCCTGGTACAGCTTGGGAGAGTCCTGGGCTGCCCTTCATGGAGCCAGATCTTCTGTTGTGACGAGAACAGTCACCAGTGGACACGGGTGTACAGCCTGCCCTCCAGCATGTGCTATTGGACTTGTTTGCACAGTGAAAATAAATGACCGAGTGGGAACGCCCTGCCCAACATCAGTACCCTTAGCGAGCTGCTTTTTCTTCAAGGTCCAACTCATCTGTCTCCTTTGTGAAGATTTTTCTGCTCTCCCAGGGAGCATGGCCCAGTCCTTAGGTGCTCCTACTGCCAGGTGGACGCAGTTCCCACAGTGCATGGGGATTATTTGAGCACGTGACTCCTCTCTGGCTAGGCTGGGAATCTTAAGGGAGGGATGGTGTCTGTCTCAGGCATCTTAATATCCCCCTCACAGGTGTGGACCCGACACTTTGTAGGCGTCCAATAAATGTTGGGTGAGTGGACAGTGCCTGCCTGTCTGGAATAAGGCAATGGGCTACACACTTGCTAGGAAGTTCTTTGGCCTGTGATTTCAGTCCCAGGCTCAGCCCCAGGGCATTCCTGTACATCTGGCTGGTTCAGGAGGATTGGCCCTTGTTCACAGCACGGTGAAGAGTAAAGAGAAAAGGTAGGAGGCCAGGCTCAGCTCCTCGCTGGGCTTCAGTTTCCTTATTTATAAATCAGGAGATCTGGTTAGATAGCCTGTAAAGACTTTCTAGCACCATGGCTCCAGGTTTCTATGTCTGAGGACACATAGCTATGTCATCTGCCAGCCTGTTTGCTTCCAAGGAGGATGTGTCTGACCTGGAGATGACACCTCCCTCACCGTGACATGAATATCCTCCGTAACTTCTTGCTCAGGCCAGGGAGGGAGAGGCTCTTCTGCCTATAGCAAGGAGCTGTCATTTGTGTTCAGAACTGAAGGGTCATAAAGAGGAAGAACAAACGTGTTGGGCACCTACTATGCCTGCTGCTTTCACAAATGTTATCTAGTTTTAGCTCAGTTTACAACAACTCTGCAAAGTTAGTAAGATCCCTCATTTTAAAGGTGGAGAAATGAGACTCAGTGGTTTAAAAGAAATTGCCTTAGATCACACAGCTAGTGAACTAGCAGAGGTGGGATTTCAAGCCAGGTGTCCAGACCTCTAGTCTGACCCTCCTCCTGCTGTGATTCCAGGCAGATGGCAGATGTGAATAAAGGCATGGAGAGTGTTGGGGAATTAGGGAGTGGTGCAGGTGGCGGGTGGAAAGCAGAGGGTTTAAAGGGGAATGGGGTGAGACAAGGCTGGCATGCTAGAGTGGGCAGGCACATCAGCCAGGGACAGTGAACTTGTAACTGTGTGCACCAGGGAACCATGGACAGTTCTGAGGACAGATATGACATGCACAGAATTGTGTGTTATGAAGGTTAACCTGGCTTTGGAGTAAAGTATGGATTGGATGGGGAAAGATGAGAGACTTCTTAGAGAGCCTATGGAAACAGCCTTCCTCCATGATCCGTCATTCAACAGACAGAGTGCTTCTATGTACAAACCCCTGAGCTCCACACTGAAAGATGCAGAGATGAAATAGATGTGAGGCCTGCCCTCAAGGAACTTATTATCTCATAGAAGTGCTATATTACCAAGAGGACTATGTGGTCTTAACAGATGTTAGTGCTAAGGAGGTACAGCCACATCCCTGCCTTTGCAGAGTTTCCCATTAGATGAACACCCTCATTTTAAAGGGGTCAGAAGTGAGTTTTTGGATAGCTCTGTGCACCAAATAAGTGGGTTTCCTTTCCTCCTGTTTGCTTGGATGTCTGAGTGTCCACCTCTCAGTATAAAAACAAATTGTGACTCACTGACTTTTCTTCTTCTCCTTTAAGCCTCCACTCTCCTTCTTGTGTGGGTCAAGGTGTCAGAGACTGCGCTCTGGTCAGTGTTTGGACTGCAGTGCAGAGCTCCCTTCCCTCCCATCTCCACCTGGAATTAAGGATCCTCCTTACTGGTTCCTCCCCCCCCTTCTCCACCGAGGCCAGCACTTCTTACATCTCCAGGTGCCCTTAGCTCACTACTGGCCTTGAATCCCTCGATCTCAGGAGATGCGGAGTGGCTCTTACTTGTGTTTCGCCTTTGGCTTAACTCATCTAACGCCTGCTACTTCGCAGGTGGCCCCCGCATTACAGCTGGGCCTCACCTTCAGTCGCCCACTGGGTGCTTAACTAACAGTTCTTGGATGTTTAAATAACAGTTTTAGGAGGGACACTCCTAACTTTCAAATAGATCTCCTTTGAGTGGGACATAAAGGCAATAAAGGAATAGAGGCAATAATAAAGGACATAAAGGCAATAGAGGAACTGACACGTTATTCTTTTATTTTTCCCTTTTTCTTCTTCTCCTTTTGTATGTTTAAACCTTTCCTCTGTGCCCAGGAGAGCTGAGAGATGGAACAGGAGTCAGGGGTGTTTATTTGCTCATCAAAATTTTATAGAACGCCCTATGCCAGACATCTTCCTCTTTGGGATTCCAGCTCCTCAGCAAGGAGCTGCCCCTGGTTAGACTGGTGCCCATGCCATTAGCCCTGAGCGGCTGAGAATCATTCTTTCTTTTTCTTTAGAAGTCTCCCTCTTTTCCCAACAGCCAACTGCACACAGCAGCTACTAGGGAGGAAACCCTATGGAAAATGAACTCTGAAGCAGAAAGGAATTCCAAACTAAAAATAAACAACAGATCTTTACCTGGCTCTATACCCTGGCTGTTGCCCTTGTCGTTGACTTTTCCTTATTGAAAACTACTCCGGGACCTGAGGAAACATTTGTGCTAATACTGATATGATTGCACTTATCACTACCTGGCTCAGCGTCATTAAATATTTACGGAGTTCCACACAGTGCGAGGTGCTCTGTTGCACTTAGTTCTATGTGGAGACTCTCACAAAATCCTCAAAATCACAATGTGGAGGAGGAAAAGCTCTGAGAATCAGAAGGGCTGGGTTCTGGTCTCACTTGTGCCACTTTGCCTCAGTCTCTATATTTTCAGAAGGGGCTGGAAAACTGAGTTTGTGCTTCTGGTTTGAGATTCGGCGATCCTGACCTCACCACTTTCTTTTCACATTCTATTATCACTGTTTTTTCCTTCTTTATTTAACCATCTTTTCTCCTTGTCTCCCTTCTCTCTCCCTCCCCTCTCCCCTTATCAGCCCAGCTTACCATCAACGCTGTTGCCTTAGTTTATAAGGAACCGCTTCTGGAATACAGTCTTACAAAAACACAACTGTCATTCCAAGCTCTGGAACTGAGTCCCTTTTCTCTTACCAATACTTGAGCAAGTGGGCATTAGCGCTGAGCCCCCAATCTACTTGTTTTCCTCTTAGCTGTGAACTTTGAAAAAGGATTTGGGGGAAACAAACGAAGGCAGAAATAAGCTATGTTTTGCTAGATCCTTCTGTTCTCCAGGCCTCTCTCCTTGTCATGTAGTTTACCTGGGCCGTTTGTTACAACTTCTACCCAACAGAGTAGAAAGATAAGCTTGTGATGACCAAAGGTCATTTATTAAGTTTTTAATTGATTTCTAATCAATTGGACCAATTGGGGTTTAGGGTCAGGACGCTGGAAGATTAAGGAAGGAAATGGAATGTCTCACAATACCTATTTCTAGGTATAAAAGAACCTCCAGGAAAATTTTATTCTAAAAAGACAGACATCCAGGGCAATAGTCTACTCTGTGAAGGCTTCAATTAAGATGTATTTGTTTGGAGTGGAACCACAGGGGCTGGGAGGATGGCTGGCTGTACTTCCCTGATGCTAGGAGGATAGCAAGGGCAGGGCCGTTCCACAGGGCCCTGCAGGACTAAGAGCCCACCGAGTGCTAACTGCCATTTCCTCTCACCCAGATTGCCGCATTAGCCTCCTAAACCTGTCTCCCTGCTTCTGCTCTTCTCTCCAATCTGTTTCTCACACAGCAGCCAGAACCTCCTTGTAAAAATGCAAATCAAGTTGCGTCACCTACTGCATGAAACTGTCCAGTGGCTTTCCACTGCATTTAGGATATAATGTGAGCACGTCACATTCTTACCCTGGTCTGGTTCTTATATTCCTACTCTGTGTACAGAGCCCTTTGAAGCCCTGGCCTTCATCCACCTCTCCAGCCTCAGCTAGGGCTCCCTTTCCCTTATGGAATGTGCTCCAGGCACAATGGCCTTTCTTCTGTCCCTTGAGCATGTAGAGCATGTCCCTGCCTCAGGGCCTTTGCACTTGCATCCTTAGCCACTCTGACCTCATTTCTTTGAACGGCTGCTTCCTTCCCAAACTTCTGGTCTCAGCTTAATGACACACCCACTCTGAGACCTTCTCTGACCTCCTATCTAAATGAACTTAGGAAGTCTCTCACAATTATATTGCCCTATTTTATCTTCTTTATAGTCCTTATTGCTTCCTAAAATTATTGTATTTAGTTAATGATTCACTAATTTATCGACTGTTTCCTAACACTAGACTGGAAGCTTCAGAGAGTAGGCTTGTAGCTGCACGGTACGCTGATATATATGCAGATATAAGTTCCTGGAACATAGTAAGTCCAGAATAAATAGTTTTGGTTGGTGTTGATAAATGATGAGACTTAATCCATTCTCCCACCCCTCCCCTCGTATTGACATGCTCTGTGGATGGGACATACCTTTCCTTTGTAAAGTGGGTTGAAGTGTCTGTTGACCTTGGAGGAAGGGCCAGTCCAGGACACACATTAGCACACTTTTCAAGCACTTAGTTTTAGGCAGGGCTCATGCACAGCACCTAACATCACCCAAGAGGGGCAGTATGATGGTCTCCAAAGACGGCCACCACCAATTCCTTCTCTCCTTGTATATACATGCCACTTCACTCATCAAGAGGTGGAAACCATTTCCCCGCTCCTTGAATCTAATCAGTCTCATGATTTGTTTTGACTAATAAGTAGAATGCAGCAGAAGTGATATCCTGGGACGTTTAAGCCCAGGCCCTAATAGAATTGGCAGCATCTTTTTCTTCCTTTTTGGAAGCCAGCTTCCATGTAAGAAGGCCAATACCCTGAGAATTCAATGCTTTGAGAAAGCCTGATCTATCCATGTAGAGAAGCCCCAGGGAAGAGCACTGAGGCACCAGATATATGAGCGAAAACTTGGACCTTGCAGTCCAGTCCGTGAAAGCAGCCCACGCCACTTGAAGCAGAATCTACCAACTAAGCCAAGTCAACCTACGGAATCATGAGAAATAAATCATTAGTGTTTCAAGACACAGTAAATTTGGGGGAGGTTTTTTTATGCCGCAGACAGCTAATGTTAGCTAAATCCTGAGACGTGAAGAAATTTTGAGCTTCTGCAGATAAATCATGAGGGCACATTGTTAAAAGGCTGGTTCTGATTCTGTAGGTCTGGGGTGGGGTGAAGATTCCACATTTCTCACTAGCTCCTAAATGATGCCCATACCAATGACAGCGTGCACGGACTATACTTTTAGTATAGTCCATGCCAGTCCAACTGGCAAGGCCAGTTCCCAGCCTCCAGGAAGTTCCATACCTAAATAATCTTGGAAAACCCCAGGTTTTCCCCATGTATATTTGAGGAAAGACTATTATGAAAAGGGTTCTGGTCAAATAAGTTCGGGAAACACCACCTACTCCATTCTGCAACTGGAGACTCACAACATATATTAGCTATTCAAAGCTCTTAGAGCTCCTCCAGTAGAGAAATCTGTTCAAATCTATTTAGCACAATATTTTCTGAGTACCTATTGATGATACCTATTAATGTCTTAGAGAACTAGCGTCCTGTGGGACATACTTGGAGAAGCACAAAACCACCCTGTGTTTTTGTTTTTTTAAATTAACTCAGCCGGTTTCTCATTGTCCCTCAATAATGAATACTTATGTTACATAGCTTTGCAATCTGGAATCTTTTTTCCTTAGATCTAACCTAATTCCTTACCCCTTGCTGTAGTGTAAGAAGTCTCTATTCATTTCTCATAGAACAAGAGGACAATGCATGTCCCTGTTATCTAGCCCTTTCTGTCCTTGAAGGTCTCTCCTCCTTGTCAAAGTCCCTGATCTTCCAGTTCTTTCAGTTTTTCTTTCCATTTCCCAGCACTTTTTCCAAGTTCTACCTCTTCACCAGTGGAGTGACCTTAGATTAGTTTCTTGGTATCTCAAAGTATAAATATGCCCATTTGTAAAATGAAGCTACATCTAGTTCGGGGGTGAGTATTAAATGAATCAATCTCTGGGAAGCACTTAGCATAAGGCCTGCAAGTCTTAATCACTCGATAAATGTCAGCTCTTATCGTCATTCTTCTGGGTCTGAGCCTCATCTCTTATAGCCCTAACTCTCCAGTGCTATGGGTATTCATGTCCCACTGAGGCTGGGAGGAGGTAAGAGACTGGGGGGGCATGTGGTTGATTGAAACTCATCTAATTCCACAGTCTGATTTGAGCTGCTATTCTTAGCTGCCTTCACACTAAATCTTTCCCCCGGTACTGCTGAGCAGCTTTGGAAAGTTCAGGCTAAAGTTAGATTCTGAATCTGTGTCTCTGGAAGTCCACCCACTCCTCGTCTCTGGAAGCTGTTCTTTGAGGCTGACACTGGCATTTCAAGGGTTATCTGCTTTTTTTAACATTTTAATCATCTCTTTGCTGAAACAAGTCACAAATCGCCCTCCAGAAGCCAGTCTCGATACTGGTAGGTTTTGCACTGAAACATGGTCTGAAAAACATCACGTCTCCCGTTTACCCGTTTATTCCAGAGATTCCCTGTAAATAGGGTTGAATTCCTTGCTTCTCTTGTTCCTCACTTGCTTAGGAGAGAGCAGGCAGCTTTTCATCCATATTAAAAACCTATCGCACTTTTCTTTTCATTGGCTACTCTCTCCTGACATTTGCAGACCCCCACTAATAGCATCACACTGTAAGTCTCTGCTCCTATAAAAGATGCACAGGGTAACTCAAGCTGTCCTTAGTTCTCTCTTCCTTGGCCTTATAAGGAAGTAGCTCTGGTCACAAGACAAACTTCCTTTTCCATGAAGTAGGAGGAAAACCTGTTGGATTTTGTTTGCGTTCAAGCCTGATATGATTTCTTAGTATGTGCAGATATGACGTAGCTATTATTGTATTTCTTTGCGGCCACAGATTGCTGTCCTTCACATAGGCTAGAACCCAAGCCAGGACAGAGGACAGCATGTGCTGTACTTGAATGCAGTGATTCAGCTTTTCTCTGTAAGGGACATCAAGGCTAGTATTTCCAATTAACTTAGAGATGGAGGAGAACCCGACACAATAACAGCTAGGGTTTAACGTTACTAATGTGCCATGCACTGTGCTAACCAAACACTTTGCCTATAATCTCTTCTGTTTCCTTTTTTACAGAAGATATGTAGGAACCCAAGGCTTAAAGCAAGTGACATGACTTGTCCTAGGTCACAGAGCCACTCAGTGGAAGAGCAGAGATTCAAACCAGAGCCTGGGGAGCTCCAGAACCTCACTCCTGTCCACTACAAATGGGACGTTCCCTTGGAAAGCCAGTTGGGGCTGTTCCGGGGGGGCCAGTGCAGAGTTATGGACTTGGGCCGTAGGGCTGCAGGGCCCTCTTGAGGCCACTTAGCCCACTTACATGACTCCAGAGAGCATATCACGTGGCCAGTCCACTAAGACATGGGGGCTCCTTTTTGTAAACAGCTGTGAGTTAAGTCATTCCACAGCAGAGCCTGACAGATCTGTTGGGTTTCACGACCCTTAGAAAGGAAACGTCAGCCTGAGGTTTCTGACTATTCGCATTGGAAAAAAAATCTGTGTGCTGAAACTCAAACCACTGTTATTTTCTTTAGCTTCCCACGGATAGGAAATGAATCCAAAGAAGTTGCAACTTGAAACGGGAGTGCACATATGGTGCTAGTCTTAGGACGATTGGTGATCCAACGAAACTTTTCATTACCAGTCTCATTATAAATTTTGCTTATTACATGGATTATAAAGTAAAAAGTAGCAATGACTTTGATTTGAAGGTGGTTTAGTCCTGTTTATTATTATTATTATTAATGGCCTTGCTCCTTAAAGTGTGTCTCAAGGACCGGCAGCAGCACCTGGGAGCATGTTATCAATGCAGTCTCTCAGCACCCTCTGCCCGCCTAGAACTGTGGAATCAGAATCTGCATATTGTTTTCAACATCTTTTTTGGAGTATAATTGCTTTACAAGGGTGTGTTAGTTTCTGCTGTATACATATACATATATCCCAATATCTCCTCCCTCTTGTCTCCCTCCCACCCTCCCTATCCCACCCCTCTAGGTGGTCACAAAGCACCCAGCTGATCTCCCTGTGCTATGCGGCTGCTTCCCACTAGCTATCTGTTTTACATTTGGTAGTATATATATGTCCATGTTACTCTCTCACTTCGTCCCACCTTACCCTTCCCCCTCCCCATGTCCTCAAGTCCATTCTCTACGTCTGCATCTTTATTCCTGTCCTGCCCCTAGGTTCTTCAGAAACTTTTTTTTTCTTTTTTTAGACTCCATATATATGTGTTAGCATACGGTATTTGTTTTTCTCTTTCTGACTGACTTCACTCTGTATGACAGACTCTAGGTCCATCCACTTCACTACAAATAACTCAATTTCGTTTCTTTTTATGGCTGAGTAATATTCCATTGTATATATGTGCCACATCTTCTTTATGCATTCATCTGTCAATGGACACTTAGGTTGCTTCCATGTCCTGGCTATTGTAAATAGTGCTGCAATGAACATTGTGGTACATGACTCTTTTTGAATTATGGTTTTCTCAGGGTATATGCCCAGTAGTGGGATTGCTGGGTCATATGGTAGTTCTATATTTACTTTTTTAAGGAACCTCTGTACTGTTCTCCATAGTGGCTGTATCAGTTTACATTCCCACCAACAGTGCAAGAGGGTTCCCTTTTCTCCCCACCCTCTCCAGCATTTATTGTTTGTAGATTTTTTGATGATGGCCATTCTGACTGGTGTGAGGTGACAGCTCATTGTAGTTTTGATTTGCATTTCTCTAATGATGAACGATGTTGAACATTCTTTCATGTGTTTGTTGGCAGTCTGTATATCTTCTTTGGAGAAATGTTTATTTAGGTCTTTTGCCCATTTTTGGATTGGGTTGTTTGTTTTTTTGATACTGAGCTGCATGAGCTGCTTGTAAATTTTGGAGATTAATCCTTTGTCAGTTGCTTCATTTGCATATATTTTCTCCCATTCTGAGGGTTGTCTTTTCTTCTTGTTTATGTTTTTCTTTGCTGTGCAAAAGCTTTTAAGTTTCATTAGCTTCGACTGCTGCTGCCCCCATCTCAGCATCACCCTCTCACGAAAAAGCCAGAATCTGCATTTTAACAGCATCCCGAGCTTATCCATCTGCATAGAAAGTTCGAGAGGCACTACTTTATGGGACTTAAAGCTTGAAGACAGGGTACAGATGGCTTAGGTGTTAAGGCAATTGTTCACAGCGTTGGCTGCACCTTAGGGTCACCTGGGGAACTTTAGAACGTGTTAAAGACTGGGCCTCACTGCTCGAGATTCTGCCATCACTTTATCCGGGGTGGGTCTGGGCATGGGCATATTGTAAAGTTTTCTGGGTGATTCTAGTGTGTCATCAGGGCTCAGCACCACTGTCCGTGGAAAAGCAGAGTCCTGGCTCTGTGTCTGCCAGCATGAAGGCGTGGATTGGTATGAGGACACGGGGTCTCTCTTCTGAACTCTGTAACTAAGGCAGCATGGCTGTAGACGAGGCTCAAGGAAGGGCAACAGAATAAATATTGAAGCACACAATCAAGCCCTATCACGTGTAGATATTTTTTTGAGAAGGGGAGCCATGGGGACTATGTTTAGACAGAATCAGGGTTTGGAAAAATGCACCTCTAACTCAGTGGAAAGATGTTTACGGGGAAGATTTAATGTCCTTCATCCAAGATTTTAGCATCTTTCATTCAGCACGTGTGCCTGTTTTAAAGTCATCAGATTTAGCAAATATAAGATATAGGATACTCAGTTAAATTTGAATCTCAGCTGAGCAAAGAGTTATTGTTTAGTATAATTTCTAGTATGCAATATTTTGGACATACTTACATTAAAAAATTATTCGCTGTTTATCTGCAACTCAAACTTAACTGGGGTCCTGTATTTTACCTGGCAACACTAGCCTGTTTAGAACAGGGAATCTCAATGCTTTAGGACACCATGCATATCAAAAAAGATGTCCTTGGTGATCGTGAGGGTGAGCATCTGTGTGTGTGTGTGTGTGTGTGTGTGTGTGTGTGCGTGCGCACGTGTGTGTAAAGGGTACTGAAGGGCTGGGGTTGCTTGGTGTTGGGAGTGAGGAGAGAAGGGCAAAAGTTTCAATAACAGTAAGGAGAATTCTCCCAGCATGTCAGGAAAAAATTTACCCAGAAGTTACAGACTAAAAAAAAACTGAAGAAGCCTTCATAAAGGAAACTTTCTCCCATGAGAAAGTTTTTGGTGTGTAAAATTATCTAAGGGATACATGCTTGTTGAATTTTCCAATGGTTTAGACAGGTGTGGAAAGGAAAACAAAAGCATCACAGCCCTTCGATATCACCCCTAGAAGTTAACCGCTCTTAACTTTGACTTCTGTGCCTCCCAGAAATTTCTTGGGCATGGATTGACATCTGTGTACATGAATTATTCAATTTCAAAGAAAATTTAAAATTTTACACACTTCTGCAAGTTGCTCTTATTTTCACTTAACAGTACATCTTAGATATCTTTTCATACATGCATATATACACTTACCTCATTTTTTAAAAGAACTATATTATAGTTTAGTTAATATTAGAAATATTTAAATTTATTATTTCTTTAAAGGACACTTAAAAGTACTTTCTCTCTGCAGAGCTTGGCATAAGTGGTTGCTTCCCCTCACTCACTATTTAATTCATCATCATTACTTGGTAAAAGTTCAAATATCATCAGTCCAGAGGGGCCTCCCCTGCTGCCCTGTAGCAAAAATAGCTTTGTGCCTACCCACACCCTCAGTTTTCCTAACAAATTACCCTGGGTTATTTTTTTTTTTTAGTGGTGTTTTTCTCAATCGGAAATGACCTTATATTTTGGTTTGTTGGTTTGTCTATTTCGACCTGTCTTTCCTCACTATCCTATAAGCCTGAGAGCAGATATTGTCTAGTTTGTGGCTGTCTCCCCACCACTGACAACGTTGCAAAATATACAGCAGGTGCACAAAACGCATCTGTTAGTAGATAAACGATTGAATGATTGAATTGAGCATACTGTGGCCTATGTAGAGCTAAAAAAGGGATAGCCAAGAAGCATATGATTTATGGAATAGGGAGCAACAGATGGCAAGAACTGTAACTCAAGGATGCTGTTTTAAGAGAGAGATAAAATCCACTCTATGGGAGCCCACTGAAGGGAGCAAATCATATACAGTAGGCAGACAGGAAAGGTGTCTTTGGGAAGGTGAGTCTGAAGTGACAGTTTAAGGATGAGAATGACCGGCAGGCAGGGACTGTGGGCCTGGTCCTGCAGGGTAGAGAACACGTGTAGACAAAGTCTGGAGGCAGTAACTGCCTGGCATGTTTGGCGACGGGCACCTTGGCACCATGGTGAGAGCTCAGGATGCCCGTGGGAAGGCAGAGTGGATTGTGGAGGGCTTCAAGGCTGTATGGAGGAATTTGTATTTTTTGCTGTAAGCATTGGGGAGCTATTAGAGGGTTTTGAGGCAGGAGTGATGGGTTCATGATACAGTCAGTCCTTGAACAACACAGGTTTGAACTCTGCGGGCCCACTTACAAGCAGATATTTTTCAATAGTAAATACTATAGTACTATTGGACCAGCGGTGGCCTGGATCCAGGGATATGCAGGGGGTTAGCATTCTTAAACCCCATGTTGTTCAAGGGTTGATTGTGTATTCTAAGAGGATAATATTGTCAGCAATGGAAAATATATGTTGGAGAGGGGAAAGACTGGGATGAGAAGAGGTGTTGATAGAGAAGATGAAGACCTGAACTAGGGCAGGGGTCAGACAGATTTGAGGGAGTGGCCTTTTTCAGATGCGGAGAATTAGCTGTGTTTGCTGTTTTTCATCAAGATCAGGGGTCAGCAAACTGTGGCCTGTGGGCCAATTCCTGCCCACTCACCTATTTTTGGGAGTAAAGTTTTATTTGGAGACAGACACACTGTTCTTTTATGTATTGTCTAAGGCTGCTTTGGTGCTCCCTTACAGCATGAAAAGCCTGCACAGAAAAAGTTAGCTGATTCTTGGTCAAGATTGACAGTATCTATATATCTTAGATATAGGTCTTACATGCTCAGTTCAGAGCCATCTTAAAAGAGAGCAGGCTCTGTCCCCGCGGTCTGGGAACCAAGGGTCACAGTCTTCCCATCAACCAGCTGCTGCTCTTTGCCTTTGGTTTTGTCCTAAATCCTAGTGAAGCTGGCAGCCATAGAGCCAGCGCCATGAGATACAGCTCTGAAAGGCTGACTGGGAAGGAGACTGTCGTCTCTGACCAATGACCAAACAGCTCAACCTCCTGAAGAACCAACCTTTGCCTTTGCAGAGCCCACCGGCTTGCCCCTTTCAGGACACTGCCCCCTTCAACCTCAGAGCCACTTGCAACCCGGTCTCTTGCCCCAGACTGTACTTCCTCCAAGGACACTTCAAAGTTTTCTGATTTTCCTTAGCAAAAAGGAGGGCAGCAGTGACATGACAGCCTTTCACAATGCTGATGGTCTCTCTATACACAGGCACGTGGAAACCTATCTCCAACAGAGTGAAGAGCCCCATGTTCACAGCAGACAGCCTTTTGCCAGCATCCCTGTTGCTAGGATACGTGTCATCTGATTGATGTTTTCAAGATCCTGTATGAAATCCCTTTGTTTCCTTTGTCTTAAGGATGTGTCTTCAGGTTTTGTGTTTTAAATGGAGTCTGTGGTTGTGTCAAAAACAGTGGGTTGACGCTTTCGACAAGCTGAAAACTCACTGAAACATCATTCCTCCATTAGTAACAATGATGCAGACTTTCCATTTTGGCAAATGGCCCTACAGTTCCTCACTTCAAGGTACTGGGTGAATGGGAATTTCCTTGCTGGCTTTTTTCAGCTTGTTTTTCCCCTTTGACCTACCCACTTGAAAATCATCTCTTGCCTATAAATAGCTCATACTTACTTCTAGAGTCAAGAGTTTGTTTGTAGGTTGTTTACTGGGATGTCATCCACCAAACTGCAGTGTCAGGCCACTCAGGGGAAAGCTAATTTCCTTTTGAAAATTGCAATTCTGAAAGGTGCACGCATTTTATCTCCATCATCAATAGGAACAAAAGTATACATACTTCATGCTGAGTGATATGCCAGCAGGCTAAATATCAATAAAAATAATCCTACTCTTGCAACTAAAAATAGATAACATTGGTGTGAACTGACCCCACAGTTGCACACACAAAATTAACTTTCAGGACCTCTGAGCCATCATCCTTCAACAAGAAGCAAGCCATAAGCAGTATGACTCTGAAGAGAGGAAAGAAGCAGTAGTTTCAAGTAAGTTCCAAATTGAAAGTGACAAGGACAGATGCTTCAATTTACGGGCAATGATTTGCAAATAAGTTATTTCACACACAGGCAACTCTAGGTAGTATGCTTCAGGGCACATAGCCTAGGGCAGTGCTTTTCTCAACTGCCATGGTTTTGCTCCCCCCACCCCTGCCCTCACCCCACCCCCACCAGGGAACATTGATAATGTTTGGAGCCATTTTTGGTCTATTGGAAATGGGGATGCTACTGGCATTTAAAGAGGCCAGGGATTCTGCTAAACATCCTACATTGTACAGCCTTCTACAACAAAGAATTATCCAACTGTCAATTGTCAAATTAAATCTAGGGATTTAATTCTTTAATGGTGATTAGATATCCTCCTGAGCAGCGCCTAGGTGGCCAGATATTACATGTGTATTTGTAGTCAAGTGTCTGTTACTGCAGAAACTTGTCATTGATGGGTAGTACATAGTGAGACCTGTGAAACCCATGCCAGTGGGCCCCACTTGGAGGAAGAGGTGGAACTCCAGGAGTCCTAAGGGTGATGCAAGGGAAAGCCTGTGGAGAGCCAGAGAAGGGGCTGGGCTTTCCATGCCCAGGTTTGTGGAATGAGAAGTTTGGTTTGGGTTGAACTGAAGAAGAGTTTGCTAGAAAGTAGGTGATCCTGTAAAGAAGGGAAGGGGAGCAGCTGGTGACCTGGTGGCAGGCGGAGAGTTCCTCACTAGAGCACAGATGGCTTCCCGTTCACGGAGGCCGGAGCCTCTGCTCTCACTCATGCTTACAGTGTGACGCTCCTTAAAGGAACCCCTTCTCTTATGGAGGGAGCAGGACTTCCACCACTCCTGGTGCTCCCTCTGCTTGCCTTTTGAGTCTCCCTTCTATATGAACCTGCAGGGAAGCAGGAACATGCTGTTCCCTGGGAAATTCCCAGGCAGCTCTCAGCAAATGAAGAGGACTTGGGAAATGAGGTCCTAGACAGTGAAAAAATTCCTTTTCCAAAATGATACAAGCTTGCTAAAACCTTTCCAGTTAGAATCAGAAACAAGTGGGATTGCCTGCCATCAATATTATTATTAAGTATTGGCTTAGAGATTCTAGTGAGTGCAATGGTATTTTTAAAAATGAAATGATTTGTAAAAACTTTGGGAAAAGAAGAAAAAAATAATCTCTTCTGATGGATATGCAATTGTATACTTGGAAAATTAGAAGATCAGGTAAAAAAAATACTAGAATAAAAGAATTAAGTAGGTTGTTATCTATATGATAAACGCATATAAATCATTAACTTTTCTCCATATTACCATAAGCACCTAAAATGAACACAGAGAAAATATTTCATTTCCGATAGCAATAACAATTATAAAAGATGTGTAAAGACATACTTTGTTCTTATAAAAAAGCTTAGAATTGCAAATAAATCTTCCTCAAACTAATGTAAAAAATCTGATTAAACTTCAATAAGAATCTCAATAGACTTTCCCCTTGGAACTGGATAAAACAATCTTAAATATCACACAGGAGAATAAATGTCCAAGAATAGCTAGAAAAAGGGCAATAAAAAGAAGGGGGGATTTTCTTGAGTTGGTTTTGCTTTACCAGATATCAGAACATTTTGTAATCATAGAAGAATAATGTTTTAGGAATAGAGAAATAGATTAGCATAACAGAATAAAGAAACTAGAAAACAATTGAAGCATATGAAGGATTTAATATACTTCTAAGGTGATTCCGTGAGGAAATGATGGATTTTTAAATAAATGGTGCTGGCACAACAGTTTCTTCATCTTCATCTGGATAAAGATAAAATTAGCTCTATCTTACAGAAAGTTAAATAAGTTTCAGATGACTAAAGATGTACATGCAAAAAAATTAATGCAACAAATACAATAAAATCTAGGAAACTTCATGAATAATCTCAGATAGAGAACATTTTCTTAACTAAGATAGGAAAACCAGAGACTATAAAAGAATAGATAAAAGAGTCTAAGAATATATATATACATACATGCACACATACAAACACACATACACACACACACAGAAATGACAAGGAGAAGTCGGAGACCATAAATAACATGAAGAAACAAATGATAAATATGGAAAAATATCATTCCAATGTAGAAGATTTTCTCTAAATATGTGAAGAGATCTCATAAGTTAATAAAAGACAAATTATCTAACAAAAATAAGGTAAAGGATATAGAAAAAACAATTCATTAGGGAAAAACCAAAATGGTAACAAATACCTGAAGAAAAGCTCACAATCACTAGTAGCAAGAGAAATGCACCGTAAGTAACAATAAGCTATCTCTTTAGTCCCATCAGACTGGAAACAATTTCTAAGAGCCAGCAATCCTTTTTCTGAGCACACAGCTCACAGAAATAAAACACCAAAATGTGGAGCTCTACATTCGGCCTTGTTTGTAAAAAAAAAAAAAAAATCTGGAGACAAGTAAGTGCTCATTAAGATGGGAGTGGACTAAAAAAAGATTGTGGGCCAAGGTCATATCATAAGATACTATGTAACTTTAAAAAGAAGAATTTGGAACTGTACCATTTGACTTGGGGGAATTTCTATGACATACTGTTGACTGAAAAATGCATGATGCTGAAATGCTTGTATAATGTGGTTCCCATTGTTGTTAAATAAGTAATGACCCATTATTGAATATGTATGAGTGTGTGCATGGAGAAAAAGATACAGAAGGATACCTACTAGGTTTTTAGCGCTCTGGAGGCAGGAGGTGTGGTGGAGGAGGCCAGCAAACAAGAAAGGACTGCAATACAATCCCCTCTCATATCTATGACTTGATTCAATTTATAATTTAAAAAATTTAGTATTATATTTATGTATTATGTGTGTTTATTTAAAAACTTTTATATGTGTGTATCCATATGTGCCCAAGTTAACTGGTTGGGAAGAAAAAAGAAATTAACGTAAATAATGGTTTTCAAAAAATATGCTAATGCTATTTTGAATTTATGCCGCAGTTTTCTCTCAAAGAATTCTTAATACTTTCATGTATGCCATTCATTTCATCCTCTCAACTTCCTAGGACATGTGACCTTTAAATGTCAGAGCCTGCAGGGCTCTCTGCCTGGCTCCAGGGATGGACATGTGCAGTGACATGCCTGGGGCAGCTCGCTTCCTCTGTGTGAGCGGATCCAGGGAGCTGGAGCTGGCTGCTGGGCGCTTCCTGCCTGCAGGGCTCTGGGTTTCTCCAGGCTCCTCTGTAATGTGTTTACTCCTCCAGACACAACTCATCCTCTAGGTGAAAGGGAGAGCTTCCAGGCTTTACCCAGCTGGGGGTTCCAGAAACCGAATCAAAGCACAGGTGAAGAGAGAAGGAATATCCTCAGAAATGACTTTTAGGGACTGATATGGGAGGATCACTGAGCGAGAGAACTCGTTCTAGGAAGAAGTAGGTACACTGTTCAGTACAGTAAAAGCAAGGGGCCTCTTCCTTACAGAGGCTGAATGGGGTTGTGTGAAGAGTGTGAGCTTAGAATGCAAGAATCAAGGATGAAATCCTGGTTTTGCCACTTCCTTGGAAAATTATTTAACTTTTCTGAGCTTGATAAGCAAACCCTCCCCAAATCATTCTTATTTATTAGATTATTGCAAGGATTTCATGAGATGACGACTATGAAAGCATTTAATACTGCCTGACACATCGGAGAAGCTTAACTAGCAGATGGTAGGAAACCAATGTCATGAAATCCTGTTAAGATCAGGCCCTATCTTCTATTTCTCCTGTCTTCCTTCTCATGCTTTCTTCAAACATTTATTGAATTGCTATTATGCCAAATATTGGGCCCTGGAAGCCTCACAGTCTAATGAAGGAGACCTAGAAGAATATAAATACTCTGTGATTGGTTAAGGGTTTTACACTGAGGTACGTCCAAAAAGCTGTGGAGACATAGGAGGATACCATCCGAAGTGAGCCATTGTCAGGAAAGGCTTAACAGAAAGAGTGATATTTGAGAACTCATCTGTGCGACTGGTGAATGGAGAATAAGTAGTAATGAGTATGTGCTGGTTGGAAGAAAATGTATGCACAGGCAGACAGATATGTTAAAAAAAAAAAAAAAGCCCAAAGGGGAAAAACCATTGATATTTATAGTACTATTTTGGGTACAAGAATTAACATGATTTGACAAAAAGATCTGTACAAATGCGATTGCCCTGGGTTAGCTGTAATGGCTTGAACCCAGTAATACTACAGTGTGGAAACAGTTCAGCAGATTATGGGGATAACTAAATAAGGTATTTTAAATCACAACTGTGACAGCCAACCTATCACAGCCAAGATGGCCCCCAATGATCCCTGTCTTCTGGTTTTCAAACCCTTGTATAGTCTCCTTTCACATAGCAGAGTTGGTCTGTGGGACCAATAGAATATGAAAGATGTGATGTATGTCACTTCTGAGATGAAGTGACAAAAATTAGTGTCTGTCTTGGGCTTTTTTTTTTCTCTCTCCCTTGGATCACTCACTCAGGGGGGAGCTGGCTACCAAGCCATGGGGTACTCAGGCAGCATCTGGAGACATCCATATGGAAAAGAACAGGCCTGCCAACCACCATGGCAGTGAGCTTGGAAACAGAGCCTTCAGCCATCGAGCCTCAGATAGCTGCAGCTCTGACTGACAACTTGATTGAAACTTCATGAGAGACACTGAACCAGAATCACCCAACTAAGCTGCTCTTGGATTCCTGACCCATGGAAGATGTGAGATAATAAATATTTGCTGTTTTAAAGATAATGTGTTATGCAGCAATAGATATTTTTTCTCAACTTTTTATCTTTCTCTGCATCAATGCCCTTTGCTATATGATATTGCAGTTTCTCCTACTAGAGGTAGAATATATTTCTCTGCCCCACTGATGTTGAGCTTGGTCATGTAATGTGCTTTGGCCAATGAAATGTGGGCAATTGTAAAAGTATGTTCATTCGTAGTTATCTACCCTTAAGATGTATCACGTATTTCTGCCCATCTTTCATTGGTTGAAAGGGTTGAACTAACTTGATTAAATTTCCAGGCAGATCTCATTATTCACTCCTCTTGGATCTAAGGAATAAGTGTAAGTTAGTCCATAGGAGGTTAGGCAAATCCACTCCCCAAATGCCTGCTGGGGTACATCTGAACCTATGGTGGGTATTCAAGGGTCCACCCTGCTCAAGGGAACATTCCCTTTGTACACATGTAGGTCATGTCCCTCCTCCCTTTGACCCCACTCCACCCATTTCCTCCAAAGTTAGAGGAGTATAGATTAGCTGTGGGTTTCTTTGGTAAATGTACTCTCAGATGAAGTTCAGAGGTTGCCCAAGAGAAAGTTGGTTGGAGTAGGGCCAAAGGCTTCCTGAGAAACTTTTCTAGTTTCTACCACTGGATACGAATTAAAATGAGTATTCCAAATAGGACAGCTTTGGGAGACCTTCCTCTGCACTCTAAAGTCACGAGTTGGGCTAGCAAAGTTTGCATCCATCTGATATCTTCTACACATTAACCTACTAGCTGGGAGGAGTCTTATGTTACCGCCCAAGAGTGGGAGATCCCATAGGCTGATTGTGACAATCATTCCTATGTGCTGGAAAAAAGATGTACGCTTCTCATAAGTGGGATTATGCTAAACAAAGCCCAATAAATATTGTTAATATGAAATGTTCATAGAATCAGCTTGGCTTAGTCCATATCTGTCTGACAGAATCACAAAGTTTATATTCTTTTTTTTTTTTTTTTGTGGTACGTGGGCCTCTCACTGTTGTGGCCTCTCCCGTTGCGGAGCACAGGCTTCGGACGTGCAGGCTCAGCGGCCATGGCTCACGGGCCCAGCCGCTCCGCGGCATGTGGGATCTTCCTGGACCGGGGCACAAACCCATGTCCCCTGCATCGGCAGGCGGACTCTCAACCACTGCGCCACCAGGGAAACCTCTACAAAGTTTATATTCTTAACAGTGAAGATGGAGTTTGGGAAATTTGTAAATGGATCAGGGATTTCCAAATGTGAGAGACTTAGAGCCACGGGAGAGAGTATCATGTCACTTTGGTGTCTTGTGATCTAGGCTCAGGCCAACTTGTGATGTAGTAAAGGGTAGTTCATAGGCTCCCTGACTCCGTTTTGTCACATGGAAAACTGTTTCCTACAGAAATTTCCCTACTGGTCTGTTGAGAGAATTAATCAGCATTGGCAAAGAATTTACAAAGACCCTTGACAACTGGACAGCAGCTGAAGGGTGCACTGTAGCAGCCATTTCCCCCAAGTTAGGGGGGGATGGGTTAGCTGTGGACCTCTTTGGTAAATGAACTCTGGAGCCTGAGACGGAAGAGATTAGGAACAACAATAATTTTTGGTGTGGTGTGAAGTAGCAGGTCTTAGAACTGTTGGAAAGATTCGGGGTTTTTCTCGTCCAGGAGACTGCTATGACTTGAAGAGAAGTTTGAGTAAGGAAGAGGTGAAGTACAAAGACCCGCTCTGAAACCACAAACACCTGTTACCTTGAACATCACAGCAACCATGGCTTAGCAGTGATCTTCTTTGGAAACAGTGCCGTTAAATCAACAAGGGCTGCCAATGTCAGCGATGGCAAAGACTTCTCGAGTCGTGTGCACATTAGCTTCAGTGATAAGACTGGATGTGGTTGTTCTAGGGTTAAACACCACACCTCTACTCACATGCCACTTGCTGGGATTAAAAACAAAATTTCTGTTGCACTTCTTATCTAGATCAGAGGCTCTGCCAGGGGACATTTCACAGTACTGAAAAGCAGGAAAGGTGCTCACTTGGGATGATGAAGAGTGAGGACTAGGGGTGAAGTTACTGCCCAAGGTCATACAGCTTGTCTGTGGTCAAGCTGGAACCCAGCACCAGGTCTTCAAATTTCTAATCTATCATTTTTACTGTTTTACCACTTCTGTTCTTGACTTCTTGAAATTGATCATATCCCACTCTGACTGCTAGAAAGAGGCCACCTGCCTCCTTCAAATGAAGTAGATAAACCTGCCCCCAGCTTCCTTTCTCCCTCCTGAGGAGCTGCTTGGGTGTCTCCCTGACTCATCTACCTGGGCTTCTCTTCCATCAACCTCATTGGACCTGACCTTTCTCCTCCACACACTGTCCCTTCCCTCCAAACTCCCCCCGCCGCCAGTAACTGCAAATCTTTTACACTTGTATTTGATGTTACCCTTGTCAAGGAATATTTGAATTTTTACCAGCTCCTTTTAATATAAGAACCCAAGGGGTGATTAATGGGAGAGAGAAGGTACTTAGAGAATCCAATAAGGGAATTAAGACAAGTTGATTTTCTTGCACTCCTGAAAATCACACCTTATAGCTGGCCCCTTAGCACACAGCTAAACTTGAACTCTACTACTTTGTCTTAAAGGAAAAGGTGACTCATAGTTTTGGGTATGCTTTGATAAAAAGTAAATTAGTAGTAGTAGTATAGTGATAACCCATCCTGTGAGATACTAAGCCGAGAAGTAGAAATAGAGATGGGTAACCATGAACATGCTGGCTAAGTTGTAGTTAGCCTATAGCAAAATGTAAATAAAGTTAGGACATAATTTTTAATATCCTACCACCTACTTGCAAATGTCTTTTAGTTAAATGGGTCATGACACCCTGTCTGAAATATAATCACATTTTTTACATGTCATCACACCAGAGAATAATAACTGGGCACTTTCTAATACAGTAAGTTCCCTACATACGAACCTTCAAGTTGCGAATGTGCATTCACATGTCCAATCACATAAGTTAGTTCACGTGTCTGGCATACATGTCACATGCATGCACCCTCTACAAATGGTTGTACTTTTGTGTACTTTACTGTACAGTACTGTATAGAGTACAGTATCTTTATTTCAAGCCCAGGATGTTTGGAAGTGAGCATAAAAGCAGTGGTGATGTAGCTGGTACTACTGTACTTTTCAAGGTACTGTACTGTAAGATTAAAAATATTCTATTTTTTGTTTGTTTTTTATGTATTATTTGTGTGAAAAGTATTATAAACCTATTACAGTACAGTAATATGTAGTCAATTGTGTTAGTTGGGCACGTAGGCTAACTTTGTTGGACTTAATGAACAAATTGGATGTAAAAACGCACTGTCGGAATGGAGCTCGTCTGTATGTAGGGGACCTACTATGTTATCCTTTGTGACTTTGGACAAGTAAATTGTCTTTCCCTTATCCTTCAGAATCAGTATCTGTTTAAAAATCAGGCCCTTTGAATTTAATCTCCCCTAAATTTTCTTAGATCAATTATATCAGTTATCTGTTGCCACACTTATGATGAATAACGAACAACCACAAAAATCTCTGTGGTGTACCATGATGATCTTGTCCGAGGTTAGGTATCCACTGTGACTACCGTCAACCAGACTTGAGTCAAAACTCCCTTCATCACCCAACCTCCATTAGAACTACTACTACTACTGACTAGTTGAGACAGTGGTGCTTTGGATCTCCAGAAATTAGTGAACGTCCAATAATCCCTGAAAAGTCTGATTAATTTTCCTTCTCCAGTGCACAGTCACTTTGATAAATGGCCATAGGTGCCTTTGGGGAAAGTTAGGAGGATGTGCAATACAACTTTTTAGTCTGTGCAGCAGTGTCCTTACTCAAGGGGGTCCTTATTCTTAATTCAAGGGGTTCTATGAAGTAGCTCAAGTCTGGGAACTGGTTGTTACTGAGATTTCTTTTGATGTAAAGTGGCAAAATAATCCAATTTTTTTTGGTGTTTATTGTACCTCCTCATGAGCCTTCTTGGATTTTCTGGGACTCAAGTCTAGGTATAGGAGCAGTAAAGGCTGGTGGGAAGGAAGGAAGATCACCAATTCCTTGCAATGCAAAATACCTCAGGGAAGGTGATTACAGGTTCTTCAGGCAAAAGGACACTAACCTCCTTGGACAGGGAAGGAAGAAGAACTGCTTCTACTGGCAAAGTGGGCTTAGTAGAGTTTCGGAGTTCAAGTTGCCCAGCTTCATTGGAATTTACCCATAAAGCCCCGTCCCAATATTCAAGGCCCCACTCTTTGATAATTATTACTCTAACTTTAACTTGTGAAACTATTAAGGTAGGGAAGTCAATTTGCATTGTAATTCAGCCACCTGCAGAGTAGACTTTGGGTGTAATTTTGGAAATCTTGACCCTAAGGCTGTAGGAGAGAAAGATTTCTATTAGGGAAGTTGTGTATTTTAGGCCTCTTCTACAGATTTTGAGTTGGGAATTTAAAGCTCTGAGCTCATTATTCCTTTTTCCAACCCCTCCAGTGCATTTAGAAGCAACCGACCAAATCACTCCCAGTATCAAATTTTGTATTAGTCAAGGTTCAATCAGAGAAGCAGAAACCACTATGAGCAATTCTATATCATTATATTACAACAAGGTATTTCTTATAGAAATTTGGCCTTAAGCAATTGTGGGAGTTTCTGTGCAATTGTTGCAGTTATGTCTAAATATTTTATACATAAATATATGTACATATAAATATGTAGAATACATAGAAAATAGAGAAGATACAAGTATATAGAAAACATATACAAACACATATATGTATATATACATATATGCATATACACACACACTACATAGAAAAGCTATGGCTTCTGGCAAAAGAGTAGACTAAGAGAACCTGAAACTCTCCCACTACAAATTCTGAGAAAAGCTAAATAAAATGTTGAAAAATTCTTTGAAATTTATAGTTGAGTTTACAAGGGAAAAAAAGGGAAATCCCTAGATCCCAGAAATGAAGAAGGAACTGAAGATCAGTAAGCTTGTAAACGGACCCTGGCTGCCCTTGCTATGGGGGTTATGGGTTCCTGCAACAAGGGCCGTGGGCTTTGAGGACCATAGTATGTGAAATAAGGAGCTAGAATTTGCATGATGTGGGGAGTGAACCTGAGGTGTCTGCAAAAATCAGGACATTCAGAGGCTGAGGCTGTACTCTCAGTGAAAGGACGAAAGAGAAAAAAATCTACACCATGGCCCAAGACTCAAAAACGAAACTTCTCTGTTTCTGTATGGCTCTTGGTGAAAAATAGAGTCTGATCTGAGAAAATGCAATCATAGACTTATGCCTTGCATGGGCTTGCTATCCAAAATTATATTGCCTACAATGTCTGGGAATTCAAAGTGCAAAGTATTTGATATGAAACAGTGAGAAATTGATAAGGAGTGATATAGACAATAACAATAATAGCACCAACAAAATGATGAGTATCGTGGGGATGTAATTCAAAGTGAAATTAAAGTAGAAAAAAACAATAACATGTAGGATAGGATAGAGCTTACCGAATTTTAAAAGTTCTAGTGTTTTTCTATTATGTGTGAGGAAGTTGGGAATATTGATTAAATTTAGATTTTGTTGATCAATGTGGTATGTAGAATTTAAGAGTTATCCTCAAAATATAGAAATAAAAAATATAACCTCAAAACCAGAAGAAAGCAAAAGAGAAAATAGGAGATGTGATAAATCCAACAGAATTTAAGAAAGAGCAACAATAAGAAAGGAGGAGAAATAGAAAGCATAAAATAAAATTATGGAATTAGATCCAGCCAGATAGATCAGTAATCATGATAAATGTAATTGGGCTAAATTCAGTGGTTCAAATACAGTGGCTCACGTTTCTTTCTTTTTTTTTTTAAAACTCACAATCTTATAGTCTAGATATACGATGGCTTCAAAATACATAAAGTGTAATTCATAAAAGGTTGAAAATAGGGCTTCCCTGGTGGCGCAGTGGTTGAGAGTCCGCCTGCCGATGCAGGGAACACGGGTTCGTGCCCCGGTCTGGGAGGATCCTGCATGCCGTGGAGCGGCTGGGCCTGTGAGCCATGGCCGCTGAGCCTGCGCGTCCGGAGCCTGTGCTCCGCAACGGGAGAGGCCACAACAGTGAGAGGCCTGCATACCGCAAAAAAAAAAAAAAAAAAAAAGTTGAAAATAAAATGCTGATAAAAGAGATACCATGAAAACACTTAACGAAGAAAGCTGGGATAACTACCTTAATATAAAATGAAACTGACTTTAAAATAAAAAACTACATTATTATAATGTATAATAATAGATCACATTATGTAGGGATTATGTATCATAGTAGAATTGTTTAAACAATGGTTTTGTTTAACAGCACAGGCTCTGATAATACCTCATAATTGGCTTGACCTTAGCAATGTGATGGGCAATTCTCAAAATCCATTTGTGACGTTTCTCTCTCCTCTGGGCAGAGCTGTATTTGACTTTGTGAAAATCACTTTTTAGGCTTTCAAGGCTGAACAAAACCTCTCCTCCCTCCACCCCCAAATATCTTTAGATTAGTTAATAGGTGTTCCAGTTGGCTAAGGCTTGAGACATTCTGCTCTTTATGGAACCTTTCCATTTATCTGCTTTGATTTAATTTGGGTTGATTTCACAATTTTTCTCTAAGTACCATCTTGTTCTCTTATTTCCGAAGAAGTTAAGAAGGAACAATGGACTGTATGCCCCAAGAGAGGACACGTTGACCATAGTACTTTCCTGCTTTAAACACTCCAATACTTCCCCTTCTCCTGGGCTAAGGTTCAAGCTCCCTGCAACGGCACAATCTGGCTTCTGCCTACATCTGCAGTCTGCTTCTTGTCCCTTCTGGCTTAGCACTTAACACTCAGCTGTGTTGCAATGATACTCTGCTTCTCGTTCTACATACGTTGTACTATCTCTTGCCTCTGCCTTGGTTCCAGCTGCTGGAGGGTAAACCTATCATTCACTATTCACTCACCTATTCCCTTCATTGGGCAGCCTTTGCTACCCTCCACATCTCCCATTTGAACTCATCACCCTCCCTCTGTGCTCCAATAGCCACCTTTGCAGACTTCAGTCTGCATTTACCACACAATAATTGAAATTTTCTGTTTATGTTTCTGTCTCCCCAACTGGATTGATTGCTCCAGCAAAGGTAAGAAGTGTGTCATTTTAATTGTCTATCCTGTAATGTCCTTGATGCTGGTCACTGACTGTTTCTAACTCTCTGCTTCTGGGCATGTGGTAGGATTGTACTTCTTGACCCCCCTAAAGCCATATGACTAGTTCTGACCAATGAGTTATGTTGAGAGCGATTTGTGTCCACCCTGGGCCACTGAAGTTATTTGCCAGTGGCAGACCTTTTAGACTCTGGCTGTTCCTTTGCCTGACTGGCCAGGTAGTTATTGGTCTGTCAACCTAGGACCCAGAGTGAGAATGATGAAGACGGTAAGCTGATCCCCAGCCAACCCATGGTGCACATTTAATGTGAGTACAAAATAAACCTTCTTTGTTTTAATTCACTATGGTGTGGGGTTGTTTGTTACTACAGCATAAGAAAGTCCAACCTGACTGGTACACATCCCCAGTACTTGCCCTGGTACTAAAAAAACCCAAAAAAACCAAAAAAAACCCACTACTCCAGAAGAAAATGAAATAAAGTCGTGTTTGTGAAAAGTACCAGACATCTAGAAGGCACTCATTAAACATTAATTGAATCTAAGAAGACATCTATATTTTAGGTCTCCTTTTAAATACTTTCTTCAATTGTATGTGAGAATAAGTGTCTGCTGGAATGAAAATTAAATTACTAAGTCAAAAATAGTCATCCAGAAGAAGAGAAATGTCACGTATAGCCAAAGATAAAAAGTGATTAGGGAACACTTTTCTCAAGCAGAATACTTAGTCTCCCAAATTAAACAGGCATTCTATGAAGAAAAAGCTAGCATTTGAAATTTTGTCCTAGGTCTCTTATGCTCCTGGCAGGCTGTATTAATTCATTTGAGAATTATTCATTTAGCTCTTCACTGCCCTTTCCAGATTTTACAGGTTTTCCTAAGGTAGGGAAAGACTCATTTACTATCAGCTGTAGGGGGCAGGAGGGGTGGGGCTGGTAAAGTATGAAAAGTGTTTAGTTTGAATAGTTCTCTTGGCTTCTCTAACTGTTGTTACCACCTGCAATAGTGGCATGGCAGCTGAAATAGGACTTCGTAATAGTGGAACTCCAAGGAAAGTTAATTAATAAACAAGCAGCCACTAATGTTTATTGAGTATGTGATAACATTCCAAGAATTTACAGTGTGTGCAAAAGATAAATACAACTCTCACAATAAACTTATAAAGTACCTGGACAAGAAGTACTTTGCACAAGAAGGCACTTGCAAATGTATGAGGGATTACTATCCATCCGTATTGGGCAAAGACCAGGTACGTGTGTTAGCATGTGTGAACATGTATTTCCTTTATGTGTAGAAAATGAATTGCCTCTTATGTGACTGTGCTAAATGCAGTGGTTGTGTGTGTTAACTGGTAACATTCACACTGCTTTTCTCCTCCAGGAAGAAGAGCTGTCAGGTCCCAGGAGAATAAGAACAGTGCTCCCAATCTCAGAGGCCAAGGTAGAGAATGGGCAGTGAGTGGTAGGAGAGAGCCAGTGCTAATGTTGTAAGGTGAGAAAGAGTGAAAATAATTAATGCAACGGGGGCAAACAAACAAATAAACCAGCAAAAAATAGAACTGAGCCACAGGCAAGAGTGGAAGCCAGTTGAAACCCAAGCTCTTAACCCTAACCTAGGAAAGCCTATGTAACCTGGCCCCTGCTGTCAAACTCACCCACCACACTTGTCCATTCACTCATGGTTCTCCACCTATACTCATGTTCCTGAAACATTTCAAACTTTTTCTCTTTGAATGACTTAGCATTTGATGTTCCCTTTGCCTGGAAATCCATTCACTAGATCTTCATTCACAATGGCTGGCCTCTCTTTTTAGGTCTTACTTCAGATATCACCACCTCAGTGAGACCTTGCCTGACTGTTACACTCTAACTGGAAGGTGTCCAGAAGTGTTTGTTGAATAAATGAACTTGATATACATGGAAACAGCGTGCTCTGCTAGGTGTTTTGCAGAAATGGAAACCAAAGGCACCAAGTGTTGAGGTGATGTATTGTGGATTATCCAGGCAGATCTGGAATCTGGCGTCTGACTCTAAATGTGCTGCTATCCAAAGTCTGACATGGAGAACCAGAGGCCAGAGATATACCTCTTGTAATTAACTACTGTTAACCTATGTTTTTTTTTTTGTTTTTTTTTTTCGGTACGCGGGCCTCTCACTGTTGGGGCCTCTCCCGTTGCGGAGCACAGGCTCCGGACGCGCAGGCTCAGCGGCCATGGCTCACGGGCCCAGCCGCTCCGTGGCATGTGGGATCTTCCCGGACCGGGGCACGAACCCATGTCCCCTGCATCGGCAGGCGGACTCTCAACCACTGCGCCACCAGGGAAGCCCCTAACCTATGTTTTATTATCCATGAAATGTACAGTCTTTTTTTCCCCAGCCTTTAGGAGCTTCTTTTTTTTTTTTTTAATAAATTTATTTATTTAGTTTTGGCTGCTTTGGTTCTTCTTTGCTGTGAGTGGCTTTCTCTAGTTGTGGCAGCAGGGGCTACTCTTTGTTGTGGTGCGCAGGCTTCTCATTGCGGTGGCTTCTCTTGTTGCAGAGCACGGGCTCTAGGCGTGCGGGCTTCAGTAGTTGTGGCACACGGGCCTCAGTAGCTGTGGCTCCCGGGCTCCAGAGTGCAGGCTAAGTAGTTGTGGCGCACAGGCTTAGCTGCTCCGTGGCATGTGGGATCTTCCTGGACCAGGGCTCGAACCTGTGTCCCCTGCATTGGCAGATGGATTCTTAACCACTGTGCCACCAGGGAAGCCCTAGGAGCTTCTTTAACTCTTTTGTGTTTTAGTGTTTTTATCTGAGGGTATCAAAATATATTTTTAAAAAGGGTTATTAGATCTAGAAGAAATATTTGCAACTTAGATAGCAAGGAGCTAATACTGCAATGTAAAAGAGCTTCTGAAAACATAGAAAATAATACACCAATACACCTATGAAAAACGGGCTGGAAATATGAGCAGAAAGTTCACAGAAAAACAAAGGAAAATGGTCCTTAAACATATGAAAAGATGCTTGACCTCACAAAAACAGAAATACACATGAAAACTTCACTGAGATATAATTTTGTCACCTGTCAGGTCAGCAAAAATATGAAATATTGATAACATATTTTGTTGGTGAGAAATAGACAATCTCATACATTGCTAGTTTGGAAAGCAAAATGGTACAGACACAATGGATGGTTGACACATCTAGTAAAATTATATACACACTTCTCCTTTGAGAAGGAAATATGTTGTAAAAGAAAAATATGTTGTAAAACAACAACAAAAAAAGACTTTTATATATGACTATACATTACAGAATTGTTTTTATAGCAAAAAATTGGAAGTTAGTTGAATAAACTATGGAACAACCTTTCAGTAGAATACTATGCAGCTATAAAGAGGAAGAAGGCTATTTTTATACATGGCCATGGAGTGATCAGCTCAATAAGATGTTTTAGTGGAAAAAGTGAAGATAAAAAAGTGTATATATCAATAGTATTTTAAGATTTATCTAAGGAAGGGTGATATGAGTGTATGGATGACATTTAAAGAACCATAAAATAAATAAAACAATTACTTAAAGGAATAAGAAGGGGGAAGGTAAAGAGAATAGAGTTGGAAGCTAGACTTTTCTGAATGTACCTTGTTTTGTAGATATAACATTGATACAAATGTAAATGTCTTATATAATTATTTAAGAATTAACTCAAAGTTAAAGAAACAATTCCTAAAAATAAAAAACAAGATTTAAGACAGTCATGTGACTGTACAATCCTAACGTGGTAAACTGTGAAGATAAAAAGAACTGCAAAAGAAACCAAACAATAACAGATAGCAATAACAACAAACATACAAAAAAACTTGCTGATGGTATTGTTTGTATCATTACCTGAAATGGTTACATATATTGTAGTATAACATAAAAGATTATGTTAAAGAGATTAGAAACTTTGATTTTTCATGTAAGACAAAATCACCAAAGCAAAACCCTGTAATCCTATTAAATTAAAATATCAGTATGAGCCTATGATGTATTTTTTTTTAATACTTCTTTCCTGGTTCCCTCCATAACAGAGGTCAACCCATTAGCAATAAGCACCCCTTGTGGCTAGATTGTAGCATCTAAATAACATTTTCCAGTAAAAGGAACCAGGGATTTTTGGAGAAATGGATGTTCCAGGTCTGAAGGCAGACAACAGACAAGAGGAGTTTGGATATCTTGTCATACCAGTTTGCAAGGAAGTTATCAAAGACTATTGGGCTTGTATTGAATTTCCCAAGAACCAACTTGAACTTCACACTGGCCGAAGATAGAGCCATTTGAGCATCAGAAAAGCTAAAAATCACAATGATTTAAAATATATCAGATATGTTAAAACCCATGAATTCATAAAGATACTAAAAAAATGCTAACTGGTCATCTTTGGAGGATGTTGGAGGACCAACTCATTATCCTGAATTATTCGTAAGTAGAGGGAAAAGGTCAAGCATTTATCTTTCTTTTTGTGTGAGAATTCCATCTCAGGGTAACCAAATAGTTAAAAATTTTCTCTCTATAGGAGTATTCCAGTAAACAAGGAAGAGTGACAGAACTGGGATAACACTATTTTGCAACTCCTAATTGAAATAATGGATCTAGGTAATGACCATCAATGGCTGCTAATATCACCAAAAGAGAGACAGACATCATATGCCTACTGATGGTTGCACACACCACCACCTAGGAAGTATTCTTCTAAAAAAGATTAAACCTGAGTCAAACTAGGCTTCTAGATCGAACATCAATTTGCATAGGAAGTTGAATAGACAAAACCGAAACAAAACTGTGAGGATGCAATCAGCCAAATCCAGAAGGTGAGAATCTCTGCAAGTCAAGCAACCCAGTTTATTCAACAAATAAATCTCAAATAACCCCATAAAGATTAAAACAGACAAGGTCAATCACAGCCAAATGCCAATGTACCCTGTTTAGATCCTGATTTGAACAAATCAACTCTAAAATTAAAAATTATATGCAAACGCAGTTAGTGTTCAAATTTTCCTGGTCATCTCATGAGAGTGAACATGGTCTGGACGTTCGATGATTTTAAAGAATTACTGTTAATTTGGGGAGGTGTAATGCTGTTAATTGTGGTTATGTTTAAAAACTTAGTCATTATGTTTTATACATTTATATGGAAGTTTTTATGGATAAAATGATATGATGTCTGTGATTTCCTTGAGAATAATCCCAAGTATGTGTATGTTCAGGCGTGGAGGTGGCAGAGTTTGACAGTGGTCGGGGTTAGAGATGCAATAAGGGCCAATGAGTTAACTACTGCGGTAGCTGAGTGTTTACGGGATTATTCTTCGTAGTGTTGAGTATATCTGGATCTTATTTATTTGAGACAGTGCCTGGCATATAGTAAGCACTCAATAGATGGGTCCCTCAGGGAATCTGGGGCTTGAACATTCTGGAAGCTCTGGGAAACAATATAGAATACATCTTCTTTTGTGGATCTCCGAAAAGCTATGTGTGTAAAAAAGGAAGATTATTTTACACTAGTAGCAGACTATCATCGTTCTGTACCTTACTTTTTATCACTTAATAGTATCGCTTGGTGATTGTTCCATATCAGTGCCCAGAGAGCTTCCTCATTTTTTTTTTTTTTTGCAACTGTTCAGTTTCCCACTTATGGTTACACCCTATTATATTTAACCTAGGCTTTATTGATGTCTGTTCCCATTTGTTTTTTCATTTTGAGTGCAGTAATTAAGAACTCGTTCTTATAGAACACAGAAAGGATTTTATTTCCTGCGAAGAGCCCCATGGCTCCATAACTTGTCAGAGGCAAATCAAGACACTCTCCTGACATTGGAAACCCACGTTAAACGAGTGCCCTCCACAACAACAACTAAATCAACTGATCTTTGAGTGAGCACCTCCTGGGACACACCCCTCCAGTGTGGGTTTAGGTTGGTCAGATTGGGGTGGGTGTCAGGTGGGTGGAGCACAATGAATACTTCATTATTGTCTGTCATGGTTGAATGCAGATCTTCTTCCCTAGCTGGGGCCAGAGTCTTCAAGCTTCTAACAGGCATTTCTAGAGCCCCTGAAACCTTCAGAGAGAACTGATATCAAAACTCTCAGCAGGTATAAGAGAGTCAAAGGAAGTACCTTTACGCAGGGCTGCTTGGAAATGGGGTAAGCTGCTAGATAAAAAAGTGAAAAAGCAGAAAAGGGCCCCGGGGTATTTTTAAACCTCTTACAAACAGGAGCAAGTCCAAATTTAACACGGGCTGGTTGTTTAATGTGGCTTTCTCTTTCACCCACCTTCCCTTCAAAGGGATAGTTTTTTCCCCCTCTCTGCCTAAATACATGGGCTCGGGAGCAAATACTCAGCTCTGAGAAGCAGAGCAAGTTAACACTTGTGAGAGCTGCAGCCAAGTAGCAAAGGAAGCTGAAGTTAAAATAAAACCACACCTCCTTCCCCTCCAGGTGACAAAGATAACCCTCCCTGGTCTGGCCTTGATGCTCCAGCAACGAGCATGCTGAAGTGAAGGGCCGTTGGACAAGAAAGAGGAAGCAGAACCAGGGTCATCCCCATATCCCCAGTCCTTACTCCCCACTCCCTGCCTCTCCCGTCCCCATCTCCGTGCAGATCTGGCCCCGTGCAGAGATGTGAGGGAGGGAAACTTTTCTTTCTCTAAAATACTTTCTCAGGCAACCTTAAACTTCTTTCTTCTCTCAAAACACGATGGTATAGAAGGTACTATAGAATCATCTATAATGTAGATAATTAATGAGCTTTGATGTATCATCCCTTCTGAGGATATTCTTACCCTTAAGCCAAATTACTTAGTGGGACATTTCAGGAATTAGTGGCTCATGAATGGGAGATGGTGTGGGTAGAGGGTAAGCTCTGGATTCTAGGATCAGAGAAAATGAATGGCAAAAACACTAAACACACTTAAATACATGTGTAAAACACTCACTGTTACTTGACCTGTGTTCCTACACTCCTCTGCAGAAAAGCAAAGGCCCTTTGATAGGAGTGAAACTTGCATTTCTGAGCAGTGATCAAGGCCCAGGCAGGCCAGTCCCTCAGTCCACAGCATGCTGGGTAGCTCTGGCCTCTGAGCCTTGAGGTTTAAGTAGTATGAAGTCAGCTCAGCGAGCTGAGGTCAGAAGCTTGGTGTGACAGCTTAACATAAACTCTTCATCCACTTCTTTATTCACATCCAACGTTTTATTTGGTCTAAAGCCCAGTGTAACCCGTTTGGATTTGAATCTCTACCCCGTTGTCAGCCTCTGTATTCTGGGACTCCCAGTTTGGGACAGAGATGATGCAAGGTACACGCAGGTCTTTCATCTGACTACTTCATAAAATAGATGACTCCCTGACTTTAATCCCTGAAACGAATTAACTTCAAGGTTTGGAATGAGAAGGAACTCAAACTGAAAACCTGTGCAAAGCAGCATGCAGATTAGAAGAACCATCAGATTAAAAGTGAGGAGACTTGCAGGCCCCCTCGTGCATTCTCCTTTACCCTTGTCTGGAAGCCACTTTCTTGCAACCCAGCTTTGTGTAGCTGTCAAAACCCCAAACTTAAAGCTATTGGCTCAGTGACTAGACTCTGGGTTTTGGGGTCAGGATGTTAGGTTGGGGAGGGGGTGGAGTTTTCCTGTGTCTGTCTGAGCAACTACAGAAGAATTGTTTGATCTTTGCAGGCTCCAAAAATGATAACCAGCTTCAGTAAGACTTTGGGTGACAGGTCACGGTGGGGGGACCTTTTACCTGTCTTTGAAGAATGTGAGACTGGGTCAGCTATTTGACATTCAGAGGGGCTGTTTTGAAAGGGAACCAAGCACCAAAGCCCAGGTAAATAGCTGATGCAAAGGAGGGTAAGGAAAGGAGTCCAGGCCTCATCATGCTAGCTCTTCCCCAGGCTCTGGCAGATTCTGTAAGCTTGTCCTAATGACCTGGCTTTAAACCATCCAAAACGCTTTAAACTTTCACCAAGAAGAGCAAGAGACTGTAAGAGCCTCAGGAGAAATCTGTGGACAGGTGCTGAATGATGTCACTGATAAGCAAGGTTGTCCAACAGAAGTCTTGTACTCTCTAACTGGCCATTCTGACAGGGGCAATGTATCCAGGAGAAACCTCTTTTCTCAGACCTCATTCAAGGAAAACAATAGATTAAGTCAACCCTCTTCATAGGAAGGTGAGAATAAATGTTCTCCTTTCCTAAAACCCTATGGTAAACTAATAGGCACTCTTCCCCTTCCCACCCTCCATTACACAGGAAGCTCAGGATTAAAACATAAATACAGCGGTCTGGACGTTTGATGATTTTAAAGAATTACTGTTAATTTGGGGAGGTGTAACGCTGTTAATTGTGGTTACGTTTAAAAACTTAGTCATTATGTTTTATACACTTATAAGGAAGTTTTTATGGGTAAAATGATATGATGTCATATTTAGTAATTTCCTTAAGGAAATTAGGAAGATGTCTCAGATGAGTCAGCATGCAGGTGCAAATTATGTCTAAGAAGGATAATCTGTGTGGTAGTTGTGAAAGAAGGACACACAGGGAAACATGAAGCCATAATGTAGCGCTCCAAGGAGGATGAGCTGGAGAAGGACCCGTCACCAGGACTGGAACCTGGCCTCAGAGACAAGAATCACACGGTAGGATTCCTAGGGAAGAGTTCTTCAGGACTTAGCAAAGCAGGGAAAACACTCCTTTCAACCTTAGCCAGTTAGGGACTTCTAGGGCCATGGAGGGAAGACTTACTCCTTAGAAACTCAGTGGAGTTGATAGCATTGTTCTGTTTGGGACTGGAAGACAGAAGCAGGATCTGAATAAAGAATTGCAACCCTGAGCAATTTAGGTTCTAGACTAGCTCTGTTCCACAGAAATATAATGTGAGCCACAGGTATAAATTTAAATTTTCTAGTAGCTACATTTTAAAAGGTAAGAAGAAATAGGTAAAAATATTTTAATTAATCTATAATCTATTGAGCTAAGTAGCTCAATATGTCCAAATTATTACCATTTCAAAAGATAATCAATATAAGTAGTATCTGAGGTATTTTATGTTAACTTAAATATTGAATTAATTAAAATTAGATTAAACTTAAAAATTTGATTCCACAGTTGTACTAACTACATACATTCTGAGCGCTCAATAGCACATGTGACTCGTGGCTACCGTGTCAGACAGTGCAAGTCTAGAACAAGAGCTCTCAAATTATGGAACATTTCAGCATTTTATATTTGCATCCAGAACACTGAGTTATATGAACATATGTGTTTTACCTGACCTCAAGAGTCTATATTCTCTCTTGTAAAATTTAGCTGTGTATGCCTGAACAACCATGTGTGCGGGACTGTGATGTCTAAGGTGGACAGACTGCATCCTTCAGGAGGTTGTAAGAATGTGTGTGGGAGAGGGTCAGAAATGATAGTAGCTGGCTTTATCAGTCAGGATAGACTAGGTTTTGCTTCAGGAACAAAGAATCCCAAAATGTTGGTGCTTTACCCAATGAAAGTTTATTTCTCACATGTGCTACATATCTGACCTGGGTTGGTGAAGGGGGGATCTGGGGAGATGGGGAGATTCTCTCTGCGTCCTTCCTCCTGATCCAGTCCCACAAAGCAGTTACTACCTGGAATATTGCTGGCCACAAAGGTAGAGCAGAAGAGCGCTCTGGACAGTCTCATAACTAAATAAATGATGGATCCAGAAGTGACACGAGTCACTTCCCTTCATTGGCTAGAACTAGTTTCATGGCTACACCAAATCCCAAAGGGACCAGGAAGTACAATTCTACAATGTACCCAAAAGGCACACAGAGAGGTGGAAAACTAGTGAATGGGACTTCTCACTGTCTCACTGTCTTTCTGACCTTGGCTAGTTGTTGTGTAGTTGACTCAAATTTATATACAGGGACCAGAATGGAGTACCGTGCTGAGCTTCATTAAAGAGGCTGGGCCATGCCTGTTTTGTTAAAAAAAAAAAAAAAGTGCTGCCTGTGCATTTGTGCTTTTGTGGAGGGGAAGGCCCAGAAAGAGAAATTTTCAGGTAGATGAGGTTCAATTAGGAGAGAAGACATAGGAGAGTAGTTTTTTTTTTTCCTTCCTCTGCCAAGAAATCAGAAACACAGCTTCTCAATTGCTCTGGGACAAGAACAAGAATTCTTACTCAGATATCAAGCCTTGCAAAGGAGAGAAAGAAACACAAAGGACTGTCTATGTTTGGGGAGCAAATTCATCCCAAGCACTATACAATGTAAAAATAACCAAGACCAAATGTGGTTTCGAAGGCAGTGACTGTGAAGATGTTAATAAGGGGAAAGGAGATAGTTTTAAAAATGGAGAATATTGCCTTGTTTATCTTTTTTATTTTTTGGCTGTGTTGGGTCTTTGTTGCTGTGCGCAGGCTTTCTCTAGTTGTGGCAAGCGGGGACTACTCTTCGTTGCAGTGCATGGGCTTCTCATTGTGGTGGCTTCTCTTGCTGTGGAGCACGAGCTCTAGGCGCGCGGGCTCAGCAGTTGCAGCACGCGGGCTCAGTAGTTGCGGCACGTGGGCTCTAGAGCGCAGGCTCAATAGTTGTGGCGCATGGGCTTAGTTGCTCTGCCGCATGTGGGATCTTCCCCGACCAGGGAATGAACCTGTGTCCCCTGCGTTGACAGGCAGATTCTTAACCACTCTGCCACCAGGGAAGTCCCTGCCTTGTTTATTTCTGAATCACAAAACCATTATTTTTTTTTTTGGCATCAGGATGTCTTAATCCCATTTTACAGAATGGAAAATTAAGTAAGAGAGGTTAGATGCATTGCTTGAGATTGGCATTTAGTTTTGGACTCCTAATTCCCTGATGAATGCATTATCTATCCTGTTGACATAATTTACACACTGGTGGAATCAGGGGCTCCTCATTATTTCCTCTTCATTTCTAACTCTGTTTTCAATCTTGATAGATGGAGATGTGAATTTCATGAGATCAGGGACCATGACTCTCCCTCTTTCTTTAATTAGCATTTCTGTTTGTAGACAAAAATAAAGCTAGGCATCTGTTATGGAATGAACTGTGTGTCCCCTTTCCCTCCTCCCCAGTTCATATGTTGAAGCCCGAACCCCTGTATGGCTGTAACTGGAGACAAGGCTTTTAAGGGGATAATTTAAATCAAATGAGGTCATAAAGGTGGGGCCCTAATCCCAGAGGACTGGTGTCCTTATAAGAGGAAGACAGCTCTCTGCATGCACAGAGGAAAGGCCATGTTTAGGTCTCTGGTACTTTTTTATGATGGCCCAAGCTGGCTCATACAGAACCTATCCCATAATTTGCTCCACTAGTCATACAGAATGACTTGCTAGGATACAATGAACAAGATATTTCACTGATGTGTTCAGTTGCTACCTGAATTTGATGAGGCGTGTATTTGTGGTTGGCACCAAATTGGATGCCAAAGGGGACAGGAAGCACAGCATGACACTGCCTTCAATGAATGCAGAGACAGAGATACAGAAATAGCCACAGTAAAAATCACTGTGGTCTATAAACAATAGAGTGGGCCCAGGAAAAACAAATTCTGACAGGGACATTGAGAAGCTTCCATAGAGGAGGCAGCAGTGGTTGGGTAGGGATTTTCCCCTCAGCTCCCTCATCCCGAATTATCCTTTCAGTTTGACTTATTTGTATGTCATTGGCACACACATATCATTTCTCAGCGAAGCCAACACGGTCATATTTATTGAAAAGAAAGAAACTAACATTTATTGAGCACCAACTATGTGTAAAGCACTTACAGATTTCATTTCTTAGAAACGTACAACATCTCAATTTTGTATTTTTATGCCCACTTTGCAGATAAGGAAATAGACTTCAGGTAACTTGCCTAAGAAGACAAACTTGCTAGTGACGGAGATGAGATTTGAACCCAGGTTGGACTGACTCCCAAAACCCCAGCCTATTGCCCCTGTAAAGTGATAGATGTTGCTGCTAAAGATCTCAGATAAATTCTTCTCAAAGTTCAGTCATTGGAGGCCTTGGCATTTCATTGTACCTGTAGGTTTATTTATTGATTTTCTTAAACTTAGATGTCCTTGCTCCTCTATGTCAGGGATCATTGTGTGTTTTTTCCACTGATGTTCCCTGATCAGTGCCTGGCACATGGCAAGTGCTTAATAAATACCTGCTGAATGGATAACTGCTCTTAGTTCTTTAAAAAGATATAAAATGTAGCTCTTAGAACAATAAAGAGATACTAGGTGAACAGCTCTCTCTACTTGGCTGAAATGCAAAGAGGTACGGATGCTTGAAGATGGAGATGGGTGAAGAGGTTCTTTCAGGCTGATGACATGTATGGACTTGTGGAATCTGAGGAGTCGTGGGGATTTGAGGAGATATCGAACAGGTACCTGGAAAAGTCAGCCTAGAGATGAAGATATGTTTGTGGGGCCACCTTCAGAGGAGGTAGCTGAGGTTACGGAAAGGCAGAGTTGAGGGAGAGAGGGCAGGATGAGAGTGGAAGAAGTAAAAGTCAGGGAAACTTGCCGACTCCCTGTTACTAGTAAGCACGTGTGTCTCAGACTGAGCAGTTAAGCCTTTATTCCTCCCCACTGCCAAGCCCTGAGAAGTCAGGTCTATTCTCTAACATCCTTTTTTTATGTCTTTCTTGACACCTTTTTCTTTCATCTGGACTCACCTTCTCTGTGCACCCCCATCCTTCAAATCCAAGTTCTATGAAACTCTCCCTGACCTCAGCTTTTACTGATTTATCTCCCTCTGAATTTCCACTGTTCACTCTTAAACCAGTGATCTTTGCTTTTCTGATTGCATATCCCTACCAGCAGAGCATTTTTGAGCTATTTCCCGATATACGTATTTACTGATTCTTTGAAGTGTATACATACAACTGCTCTTAAACATATGTAGAAAAGAGGGAAATTTTAAAAGCTGAGATAAAAAGGAAATAAACAATATTTAAAAATATCATGCTAATTGTGATGTCTTCATGTTATTATTAGTTTATATCTCAGGGAAAAATACTCACTTAGGGACATGGTTCATTGTTAATAACAGTGGATGTAAATCTATGTTTCAAATGCTTTTTCTTTTTTGATAATTTCAAAACTCTGTTGGCACCCTGACATACTTGAAAAAATCATCCTTGTGTTTACTTATATTGAAGCTGATGAGGAGCTTGTTCCAGGAGAGGTAGAAATGTCAGACCTGCCACTTTCTTGTAGTTAATTCGTACTGAAGTCATTATTTTCAACCCATGGATAATTTACCAAAACAATTCATGGCATTTGTCCATTTTGTGGGAGCTATATTATCTAGTCTTTGCTAACTAATTGATAAATTCATTCAAGCAGGGACAGACAAATCCATTTGTCACAATTATTGGAAATAGAGCAGCCACTGTCAGCTCTTCCTCCTTGTAAATATTCTTCCCTTAGGACACATGACTATCTGACATACAGTCCAGGTGAAGATTCCTGTGTCTCCTTTTGGGGTATATGCACCCTCTGTTGAAGAACTGTGGTCCCACCCATAGTCCAAAGCACTTGATTACTTATTGGCTTGAGTTGGTCTGTTTCATATGTGCTTCTCTTTACCTTCTCAAGTTGTTAATAACACTTTAAAAGTCGAGATGACCATGTTGTTGGTCTCTGCTGATGGAGTGGTAACATATTTTAGCTCTTTCCTCCTCCTTTATTCATGTCACTTTTTCATGAAGTTTGAGTTAAGGGGAAGCTAAGGCCCAAAGATGAATTGTGTGGCCAGCATTTCCAGTGTGATGTATGCAAACAAACCACAAGAGTGGAGTCCAGTTCCTATACCAATATCTATGGTTGTTTCTCTGTGGATTTCCCAATTTACATCTCTTTTCAAGGAAGGGTACTCTCCCTTAAAGGCCCTGCATAGTTCTCACTTTATAGCTGTTAATTAGAATGTTCTATTCTTGTACTCTGTCAATCTCCCCTCCTCCCTTCTCTCCCTCTACTCCCGGCTCCTTCTGCAGCACAGAATATCTCACCTGATGAAGTGTGCAAAAAAACCCAAAACCAAACAAACAAAAAAAACAACAAGAAAACCCCAAACCCACAAAACAACTTGGGACATTACATTTTTTTTAGCTTCTCTCCCTGGGATAGCAATTCAGAAATAGCACTTTCTGTGCAGTCTATTTGTAAGCAGCATTTCTTGGCCTGAGTCTCAGCATCGGCACCTCGCTAAGCACTTTCATGTCTTGTGTGAGATTGAGGCAGACTCACCTGAGCCCTTTACTGTGTACAGTAAAGTCATTGATAATGACTGACATGGATGGAAAGACCCCTCACTGTGGTGATATGGGGTCTTGTCCAGGTTCCTTCTATTCATAGTGGTGGATAAGTCACTTCATTGGTCTGTATATTTCAATGTAGATAAAAATCGTACCCACTTCATAAGCTTGTTTTCAGGATTACTGAGGATTGGTACAGTAAACATACTTTGAAAAACATACATCTGTGAACAGTATCCATTTGTCCAAACCCATAAAACATATTAACACTAAGAGTGAACCCTAATGGAAACCGAGGTCTTTGGGTGATAATGTTTTGTCACCATAGGTTCATCAGTTATAATGAATGTACCTCTCAGGTGGGGGATGCTAATAATGAGGGAGACTATGCCTGTGTGGGGAAAGGGGGAATGTGGGAATTTCTGTACCTTACTCTCAATTGTGCTGTGAACCTAAAACTGCTCTAAAAAATAAAGTCTATTGAAAAAAAGTATGAGATATTATACAAATGTAAGATGTCGTAACAAATTTCCTCTCTTCTGCAAATATTCTCCATTCTTCTGCTCTTGTGACCCTGGGCAATAGGTCAATACCCAGGGAGAATGAGATGCATAGGGAAATTATTTCTTTTTAATCAGTGCTTAGAGAGTAGGATATTCCTGCACAGGAATATCAGTGGTCGCTTAGAGTGGCATTTTAAATTGGATTGAGGATGGTAGGGGTAGGGGTGGGGATGGGAGCTCCCTAAGTTTTTGTTTTCTTATTTATCCTTCATCTATTAGCCCATTCTTTAACAGTTTCCATGTTCTCACTTACACAGCATATTGGCATTCAGGCTAAGGAAATGGTATTATACCATACTGTAGATAGCTACCTGATTAATTCTGTATTCATTAGTTAATTCAGCAGCATGTATTAAATACTAATCTGTGCTAGAAATTATTTAAAGTTCTGGGGAGAAAAATACCCATAAAAATACCCATATATAAGAAATATTCTCTGTCCTCCAGAAGCCCTAATTCATGACTTTTGCTGTCTTTCAATACTGAATATGCACACTAAACCATTTTCCCCTAAATAAATGCTGGACTCCTGCAGAAGTCATCAGGCTGAATGTCTTATTGAGGTCTGCATTGTAGTGTGTGTGATGGAGTTAAATTTATTCAGATACCCCAGGAAATAAACCCTCTTGTAAACTGTCTCAGTTCTTACTACTTCTTCTCCTTTCATGGTGTCCACATCAACCTAGCTAAGAACCTTCCCCAAGAAATCCCCATTGCATCACTAAGTTAGGAAGCAATCCGCATGTAGACTAACCTAAAACAGGCAATGTTTTTCTAGATTGGGACTAGCAAGCGGGGTGTGGGTGTTGTTTGAGGGCCTCTGATTTGTGCTTTTTAGAAGGAAATTATTTGCACCCCATAGAGTTCTATCCTATAAAATACGGCGCTTCTATTTTCAAAGCATTTATTCTAGTCTTGAAATCATCCTATGACAGGGGCAGGACAATTATTATTCTTATTTTTACCGTGGAGAAATTGAGGCCAAGTTGAAGTAAATGACTATCCATTGTCTGAGATTCCTAAGTGGTAGCGTTAAGACTAAAATTCTTCCATAGAAATTATCCTGTGATAACATTCTGCTTCTCATCATTTGTTGCCTGCATTTCATGCTATGTTATTCCATGACATCTCATGTTATGGCATGTCATGCTGATTAATTTCCTTTCATTTTTAAAATTTACAAGTATTTATAGAGTACCATTTTGTGCAAGGCAATGTGGTTTTTTTTGTTTTTTTTTTTGTTTTTTTTTTTGTTTTTTTTTTAACGGTACATGGGCCTCTCACTGTTGTGGCCTCTCCCGTTGCGGAGCACAGGCTCCGGACATGCAGGCCCAGTGGCCATGGCCCACAGGCCCAGCCGCCCCGCGGCATGTGGGATCCTCCTGGACCGGGGCACGAACCCGCGTCCCCTGCATCGGCAGGCGGACTCCCAACCACTGCACCACCAGGGAAGCCCAAGGCAATGTTTTAATGGAGAGATAAATGTGGTATGTTCCTTTGGTTCAAAGAACTTGCAATCTATTGCTTATGTTTCTACTGATGCTTCCAAATTTTAGTTGCATTCAGCAAAGGCACCTACTCCTGATGGCACAGTTGGGGTTATTCACATGTTGGAGAATCCAGGGTACAGCAGCAATTTTAATGGTGAGTGTCCAGTGACACTAGATCCAGATGGCGTCAGCAAAGCACTGTAGATAGCATGACTTACTTATATTTTCTGAGTCTGGTTCTCATCTTTTCTGTCAATTCGCTGATGTACCCAGTATCCTTCCAAAAATTCATTTTTCTTTTTAAATTAATATTAGTTTCTGTTGAATTTGACCAAGCACCCTGATATATTTTCCCCAGTTTATACATACATGTGTGTATATGCATATATGTACATATATAAAACTTCTATTTATATAACATATAAATATACAAAATCTATATAAATTTATATATTATATATAAGGTAAAATATAAATTTATATATATATTTCATATGTGTGTGTGTGCATGTAGAAAGAAATATTTATGTAAAGAAATTATATTCCAAAGAAAGATTCTAGTACAAGATTTCAAGTCTAGCTTTCCATGGTCACTCATACATAGAATGCCCCCCATGGGTCACCATTCCATGCTGCTGCCCCTACAGTCCTCAGCACTGTCCTCCTTGCCCTCTGTGCCCACCTGATCTCAGAGTCTCCCATCCTGCACTCAGTGCAGACTCAGTTGCAGAATCAAGGTAGAGAAGGAAGTGCTAGTGAAAGCAGCAACTGTTATCACACGAGCTTATGCCCTTCTTGAAGCAAAATGTTGCCTATCTAGTTATAAAACCTAGGCTTTGGGAAGGGATGCATTACATCCATTACCAATACATCCGGCTAGCGCATGCCTATCTTGCAAAAGGAGTTCCAGGGCCACTGTGAATGGCAAGAGCTTGTGGTCAATCTGGGAAAAGATTTTGACAAGAGTCTGTCTTAGAAAACCACAGAATGAAGTAGAAAGGTAGCACTTGCTACAGACAAACCAGAGTGCATTGTCCGTAAAAGAAAATAGTCCCAGATTTGAAGTAACTAAATTCTGGAATTTTCTATGGACCTTAGAGACATCTACTGCCATCTACAGGTCTTGGTAGACACCTTTGGTTTTATGTCCTACATGGGGCCTGTTTACACATTCAGAACTTTGGACCAAATTAATAGGCAAAATGGATTTTAACTGAAGTTTCTACAGAATGATCTTGTTATACTATCTATAACAAGGATTCTCACTCATGGCTGCGCATCAGAAACATTGAAGGAGCTTCCTAAAAACTGATGCCCAGACTTAGAAATTCTGATATAATTGGTCTTTTTTTTTTGCTGTTGTTGTTGTTGTTGTTGTTTTTGCGGTATGCAGGCCTCTCACTGTTGTGGCCTCTCCCGCTGCGGAGCACAGGCTCAGCGGCCATGGCTCACAGGCCCAGCCGCTCCGCGGCATGTGGGATCTTCCCGGACTGGGGCATGAACCCGTGTCCCCTGCATCGGCAGGCGGACTCTCAACCACTGTGCCACCAGGGAAGCCCGTTGTTGTTGTTTTTAAGATTCCCCAGGGGATTCTAATATGAGGCCAGGTTGGGAGCCATTGATATATAAGAACAAAAACATTAACAACAAAAACTGTTGATTCAGTCAAAGTTTAAGGCAAGGAAGAGAAAAATGGGATCGCCTAAGGTAGGAATTTGAAACTCAGAACAACGCTTAAAAATAATACCTTTGTAAATCATGACTCTCTTATTACAGGCAGGGCAAGAGCCAGTAGCTAAAATCATTGACCTTCTTAATTCTACAGATAAGAAAAGTCTTTGCTTTCTTGTACTTCCCAAAATGTCCAGCATAGTGCTGTGCTCAGAGAGCTATATAGATAAGAGCGATACATTGTACTTTCTCATACTTTGATCCCTTTGCTTCCAGCATTCTTTTCTGTTCACTTTAGGAACACACTCAATCTCTTGTTCCTCAACTAGTTTCATCTGGGGGTGGGCAGACAGCTTAGGACACATAAATTCAAACCACACATCTTCAGGAAGCCTGGAATGTCTTTAGATGTGTTGAACTGAAAGCTCCAGTTCTTTTCCCTCAAGGATTCGTCGTCCATAAGGGCAATGCTTGCATGTACATTTAGATAGGTTTTTTTTCCTTTTTCTTCTTCTTCTTCTTTTTTTTTTTATTGTGGGGGAAAGGATACCAGAGCTCTGCATGAACGCTTACAGCCCCGTGGTTTGCCTCAATAGGTATGCGCACACATGAACACCTCAAATGTTCGTGAATCCCCATCAGAACAGTACTATTTAAAAATTGTAATGCTCTCCATTGACACCTCCAGCTGAAGAGCAATTTTAAAGCATAATTATAATGTATTGCATAATTTGGAAAAGCTTTTGTTCTCATTGCGATTATCCTCAGAGAGCTCATTTTTCACCTCCCCCTTCCCACATTGACTGACTTAAGAATATCCGACGCTCAAAGGCTGTTTTGCCTTCATAGAATAAAAACGAAGCTTTAAGATGAAGTGCATAAAGTGATGGGTAGGAGAGAAATTTTGGCACATGATTCACTGCTTTATTGTGGTGAAGGTAATTTACTGTTCTTAAGAACTTTCTTCCCAGGATTTCACTAGGGATAAAGGACCCATGGGAAAGAATTGTAGGCATCAAAAGCCCCCTGAAAGAGGGGCTCCTAGTTTGTTCATGGCCTTGGGCAAGTCTCAGGGCCCCTTGAGGCCCCAGTTTGCTCATCTTCAAAATAAGGGAACTAGACCAGATGACCCTTAAAATAAATTCTTAAATACTACAATTCTATCATTTGGGAATACTATATGCGAGGGAGCGAAGAAAATGATTAGAAACCAAACATCGGATCAACTTTTTGTAGACCTTGAAAATGAAAAATTCTGGTTCCCTTTGGGATTAATGTTTTAATAGTCAGGACAAAGCATTTCAGAATGGTATTATTTCCAAGTCCCCTGGAAATGCTGATTTTCCTGTAAATGAAAGTGTCGACTTTTACTATTTAACCACAATCCATAGCCCTTAAAAAGGGAAAAAAGAGTGAAGGCTTCAAAATATACTATCAGTCACGAGGCACCCTATACTGGAACTTGTTTAGCATGAATGAGATGTAAAGAACACCTGCATCTCCTCTTTTTCTTACTAAGTCCTGAATTTTGAAGGAGTTATTGTTTTCCCCTGGCCATACCTAGCATGGATCGTTGCACAGGATTTACTTGCTTGCCTCTCTGCTGTTGATTCCCATCCACCACTCCGTCCAATACACTAGTTTAAATGTCCTCATTCTTGAAGAGCTTAACTCAAATTTAAAAGCTGGCCATCCTTTAGTCATTCTTACTCCATACATTCACAATGCTAATGTAATATTACTTTTTATGGGCTTACCTATATCCTTTATAATGGTGTCTGTGCTGGTCCTAACTTCTTAACCCCATCAACTAATTGAGGGCAGACATGATGTTATTTCCAATCTTCCATAAAAGCTGATGCAGATGGAACTCTGCAGTGGAAGTGTGCTCACTACAGGCTGCTGATTAAAATAACTAAAGAGACATATTCCCGTGCCCCAAATTACTGTTGACAGTTTTGAACTGTCAGTGCCAAGTCACAGTTCTGAAAAAAAAAAAAAAAAAGAGATTCTTTCCAGCCTGGAAGAGCACTTCTGTTCACCTTGAGAGAGTGTTAATTAACTGCTGTCTAGTGCGTCTGCAGCATCCTTTGAGAGTTACCACCTTTCTTGGCAATAAACCAAATGGGTTGGCGTTAAGCCTTGCAGGAGTAGATAGAGGCTAGGTGTACTCCATACATTTTTTTGGATGTGGACTTGGTTCTTGTGTTGTCTGGTATAAGGTCTGATGATTCTTGGTTTCATTTCTTTTTTTTAAATAAATTTATTTATTTATTTATGGCTGCGTTGGGTCTTCGTTGAGGTGCGTGGGCTTCTCATTGCAGTGGATTTTCTTGTTGTGGAGCACGGGCTCCAGGTGTGCGGGCTTCAGTAGTTGTGGCGCATGGGCTTAGCTGCTCTGCGGCATGTGGGATCTTCCCAGCCCAGGGCTCGAACCCATGTCCCCTGCATTGGCAGGCAGATTCTAAACCACTGTGCCACCAGGAAAGCCCTGATGGTTCTTGGCTTCTGACTGATTTTTTTTTTTTTTTTTTGCGGTATGAGGGCCTCTCACTGTTGTGGCCTCTCCCATTGCGGAGCACAGGCTCCGGATGCGCAGGCTCAGCGGCCAAGGCTCACGGGCCCAGCCGCTCCGCGGCATGTGGGATCTTCCCAGACGGGGGCACGAACCCGTGTCCCCTGCATCATCAGGCGGACTCTCAACCACTGCACCACCAGGAAAGCCCTGATTGATTTTTTTGATCTGGCTGGATGAAAGTGAGGAGCACCCATTGGAGATGTTCTTGAGAGAGAAGGAAAAGGACTGTGCAACCTTGACGTGGTTCTATCTTCACCATGGTAACATGGCAGGGGGGACACTATTGGAAGGTTAGGAATCTTCTTCTGGGATGCAGGATAGGCATAACACATTCAAATCAGCTTGGTAAAACTGGCTTTCCAATCTTTTGATTGTTTTATCCATTAGCTCTTATTCACTTTTTGATGAGGCTTGTCATGAAGAACTGAAAGCACTACAAAGTCTCCAATGCCTTTTAAAAATCATCAAATAAAAATTCAATTCAATTCAACATCGTCCTAAGTTTTTGAACAGTGGCAGCCTATTTGGCTAACAGAAAGCATCCCATTGCCTGACTAGGGCAGGTCATACATTTTATTTATGAACTCAGGAAGTTGTTCCTCCTCTACTCTCTACATTTAATCTGCTGTTTGTGGGTCAGCCAAGTGATGAAGATTTCCATCTGCTCTGTGGTAACCCCAAATCAGCACGCCTTTAACTGTGGCCTTTAACTATTCACGGTAATAGGGGAGCCCCTCGCCACCACTGCTCCACCATGACTGAAAGCAATACCCATGCACTGAATGGAATTCTATGGGGCAAATAAATATTGGCTCTATATCCTAATTTAGTACTTTTTTGGGGGGGAGAGGGAGTGGTGGTAAAAGCGGGGGCTTGCCTAGGGTTTAGCCAGTGTGACTATCACTACCAGCCACATAAAAGGGATGTGGCATCTCCAGCAGAGGGGCTCCTGAAAATCCATGCAGTATTTTCCCAGAGTCCACGACTGCCTATTCAAGAACATTTTCCCGTAAGTGTTCTGTGGGAGGTGGCCATGGTATAGGCTTACTACTGCCTCGGGAAAGCCGAGCACATCTCCTTTAAGAGTGAAGAGCTGGTCTTCAGCTCTGATGGAGGAAGAAGAATTCCTAATATGGACTCGCAGAGGTGGAAATTGGTATTTATTGGCTTCTAATTTGCTGTCTGTCTACCTTAACACTTATCTGAAATACAAACATGACGGAGGAAGAACTGGTCTCTGCAAAGGCTATTTGGCTTTCGCTCTCAAACCCTGAGACAGCATGACAATGGGGAGGCCATTTCCCTCTCAGCTGGCCATCTGGTCCTCTGTCTAGGCGGCTGCAAAGGCTTCACCCTGAGGGTGTTAGCTGATCAATGCCTTCGGCTCTACGCCCGCTCTGTTCCCACATTGATTGCCCAGATGCCTTAAAAATAATCCTTTCTTTTCACGTGGAGTGCATTTGCAGGTCTGGAGTCTGTAAAGCCAATTTTCATTTTTAATCCGGTTTGAGCAGATCTCATTAGTCAGTCAAGGCCTCCTTTTCATGCTTGCCTTGAGACACAAAGGGAAGCCAGTTATGAGCTGTTAATTAGCTATTAGGGGACTGGGAAACTTCCAATGGGTCATTATTCACACTGTCTGAGGCTCATACTTATTTAATTAGAACTATTCCTTTCCCGTCATAAATCCCTAGTTAAAATGAATTTAGCTCAAAATTTCAGTTTGGCTTAAAAAGAAACTGGTGGCTATTTCCAATTCTACTGACTTTTTATGGGACAAATGCTTGAATAATCGCTGTCCTGCCAAGCATAAAGACTAGAAACTGGCGAGAACTCACACTTAGTGGATGTACGTGTGTGTATGTAGATGGAGAACACTCATGAGACCAAGGAAGTGGGCTCCCCTTGGGTGCATGTCATTCTCCCACACATTTTCTTTAGTCTTTTGAAAACTCTGAGGAGAACCCAAGATCTGATCATGGTAGAGGCGAGCAGTAGTAGAACAACATCATCCTTACATTCACCTGCTATGTGTCCCCATCTTACTATGTGGTCATACATTCTTAAATCCAGGATTAGCTGAGGCACTGGGGGAATGGAGTGTGCTGACTAATGAAGTTTCTAGATAGACAAGGGTTCAGCAGAAAGCTTTTTGTTTCTGTTACTGAAGCTTGTGAAAAAAGAGTTTATATTTTCTTCTCGTTTCAGTTATCTATGGCTGTACAATAAACTACCACAAAACTTCGTGGCTTAAAATAACAATCTTTACTTATTTTTATTTGTGAGTCATGAATTTGGATAGGGCTCAGCTGAGTGTTTCTTAGCTCTCTACGGAGTCTGCTGGGGTTCACTTGGCTGCATTCAAGAAGGTTTTATCATGTCTGGCACCTCGGTGCTACTCCACAGGGTCTGTCTGCCTGTCTGTCTCTTTCTCTCTTACGGCTAGCTTGGGCTTCTTAATGGCAAGATGGTCACAGGATAGGTGGATGTCTTACAGGGTCACTGGGTTCTAAGAGGGAGTGTTCCAAGTGGCAGGATGAAAGTTGCAAGTTTCTTAAGGCCCAGCCTCAGAAGTTATCCAATGTCACTTTCACTGCATTGTGTTAGTCAGAAGAGGCCAAATGGCCAGCCCAGACTCAAGGGAAGGGAAAACTGACTTCATCTTTCAGCAGCTGCCCAATGACAAAAAACTTGTTCTATCTTTAAGGTACCACACGAAACTTGCCACATCCAAAACCTGGCTTTTGTTTGTTGATTGAGGGTTGTATGGGGTCTCTCAACCATCATTCAAAATGTGAAGGATGAGTACATAGTCATGTGGATGCTGGAGATGTGACAGATCCCAGCATCAGTTAAAGATGCTTTCAGCTGTGAAGAACAAACAACCTAAATCAAATCTGTTAACATCATGTAAAAATGTATTTGCTTATTAGGCATAAAATCCAGAGATGGAACGTTGCCTTCAGGGTTGGTTTATCCAGTACTTTAGTGATGTCAGTGAGTGATGTCGTATTATTCTCATTTCTCTTCTGTGACATTCCCCATATTGGCTTCATCCTAAGCTCCTCTTCTTATGACTGGGTGGCTGCCAGTAGTGATTGTGGCTGTTTGCTTCCCTGTTCACATACAGTGGGAGAGAGAGAGACACTATTTCTGTTTTTTTCTTAAGAGCAAAAAAGAAATTTTCAGAAAACGCCATCAAATTTCTCCTCATATCTTATTGGTCAGAATTGGGCCACATGCTCATTTCTACGACAATTAGAAATTGTTTTAGACAAGACGTATGGGATTATTTTTATACCAGTCTGTCCCATCCTGAACCTGAAGCAGAGTTAGTTTCCCTAAGAGATATTGGCTATGTAGAATAAAAAACAGAGTTGGGGTTATATTAAGAAGGAAGATGGCAATTGTTGGATAGGCAGCCAAGAATGTTATTGCCTTGCTTCAAAAATAAATCCATGGCATCAATTTATTTTCTTAAGATAGAAAATAAAAATTCCTCTTGAGACACAAGACCCGAACAGCTAAAGCAATCTTGAGAAAGAAAAACAGAGCTGGAAGAATCAGGCTCCCTGACTTCATACTATGCTACAAAGCTACAGTCATCTAAACAGTATGGTACTGGCAGAAAAACAGAAATATACATCAATGGAACAGTATAGAAAGCCCAGAAATAAACCCATGCACCTATGGTCAATTAATCTACAACAAAGGAGGCAAGACTATACAATGGAGAAAAGATAATCTCTTCAATAAATGGTGCTGGGAAAACTGGACAGCTATCTGTAAAAGAATGAAATTAGAACATTCTTTAACACCATACACAAAAATAAACTCAGAATGGATTAAAGACCTAAATAGAAGACGAGATACTATAAAACTCTTAGAGGAAAACATAGGCACAACACTCTTTGACATACATCACAGCAAGATCTTTTCTGAGCCATCTCCTAGAGTAATGGAAATAAAAACAAAAATAAAGAAATGAGACCTAATTAAACTCAAAATTAAACTCAAAAAAGCTTTTGCACAGCAAAGGAAACCATAAACAAAACAAAAAGACAAACCACAGAATGGGAGAAAATATTTGCAAAAACTATGTAACCGACAGGGATTAATCTTGAAAATTTACAAACAGCTCATGAAGCTCAATATCAAAAAACAAAACAAAACCAGTCAAAAATGAGGAGAAGACCTAAATAGACATTTCTCCAAAGAAGACATACAGATGGCCAAGAGGCATATGAAAAGATGCTCACCATCACTAATTATTAGAGAAATGCAAATCAAAATTACAATGAGATACCACCTCACACCAGAATGGCCATCATCAAAAAGTCTACAAACAATAAATGCTGGAAAAAAAGGAAACCCTTCTACACTGTTGGTGGGAATGTAAATTGGTACAGCTACTATGGAGAACAGTATGGAGGTTCCTTAAAAAATTAAAAATAGAGTTACCATATGATCCAGTAATCCCACTCCTGGGCATATATCCAGAGAAAACCATGGTTCAAAAGGAAACATGCACCCCAGTGTTCACTGCAGCACTGTTTACAACAGCCAAGACATGGAAGCAACCTAAATGTCCATTGACAGATGAATGGATAAAGAAGATGTGGTACATATAAACAGTGGAATATTACTCAGCCATAAAAAAGAATGAAATAATGCCATTTGTAGCAACATGCATGGACATAGAAATTATCATACTAGGTGAAGTAAGCCAGACAGAAAAAGGCAAATATTATATGATATCACTTATACGTGGAATCTAAAACAAAAACGATACAAATGAACTTATTTACAAAACAGAAGCCGACTCACAGACTTAGAAAACAAACTTATGGTTACTGAAGGGGAAAGGTTGGGGGAAGGATAAATTGGTAATTTGGGATTGACATATACACACTACTACATTTAAAATTGATAACCAACAAGGACCTCTTGTATAGCACAGGGAACTCTGCTAGATATTCTGTAATAACCTAAATGGGAAAAGAATTTGAAAAAGAATAGATACATGTATATGTATAACTGAATCATTTTGCTGTACAACTAAAACTTACACAATATTGTTAATCAACTATACTCCAATATAAAATAAAATTTTCTTTCTTTTTTTTTTTTTTTTGAGGTACGCAGGCCTCTCACTGCCACGGCCTCTCCCATTGCGAAGCACAGGCTCTGGACGCGCAGGCCCAGCGGCCATGGCTCATGGGCCCAGCCGCTCCGCGGCATGTGGGATCTTCCCAGACTGGGGCACGAACCCGTGTCCCCTGCAACGGCAGGCGGACTCTCAACCACTGTGCCACCAGGGAAGCCCCTAAAATAAAATTTTCTAAAATTTCCTTTTAATTGAGGATTAAGTTTAGGGAGAAATTATTATAGAATGGGTAACATTATGGAGGAAAACCTGTTGAGAATCCTGCTTCTGTACCGAGAGAGTAATCTTCTCTCCAAAGATCCTGTTTTCCTTCTCTAAAATTAGGATAATACTACATGCTTCTTAGGGTCAGGATTAAAAAGTGACAATGTATGTAGGATGCTGAGACAAAGTAAACAGCCCTATGACTGGGACTACAAAAATAGGGGTCCCCCCTTGAGCAGACAGCAGGGTATTTCTGAAGGACCTGGAAGAGAGGGGAAGTGGAGCAAGTAGCCTTTCAAGGCAGAATATAAACATATCTGAAAGCCCAGAAGGTAAACTTTCACAATGAGAACCATCTGGAGTGGGGAGGGATGGTGATACAGAGCTGGGGCAGATTCCTCTGGGTGTTTCCTCCTCCACAACATGTTTTTTAGAAGTGAAATCAGGTTATGAAGAGCATCAAGGAAGCTTTGAAGAGGAAGTCATAAAAGGACAGGCTACAGCTTGGGGACATGAGTGTGTGCTGTGTGCTCCTTGGGGAAGGAGGTGGAGGAGAGCAGGCCCACCTCCTTGACCTTCCCTGATGGCATATTAGGTCATTAAGGACGGTCTCACCTTCTCCATGTCTCCTGCCCCTCTGACTCACCTCTTAGTCTGGGAACCAGTGGGATCATCCCAAACCCAGGCTAGGCTCCAGGCCCATTGTCCCCACCCAGAGGGATGACTGCGATCCCTCTGACTCCCACTATTTCACGCCTCCTATCAACAAAGCACAGTTCTCTCTCTCTCTCTCTCTCTAATTCTCCACCCACCCCTCTTTTCTCCCCACCCTCCTCTCTCAATACTGGCAGGACCTTTATGCTCTATAAGAGTATTTGGAAATTGAAGGAAGAGATTCTCAGGGTGAAGTTTCCATCCAGGTATCACTCAGTGAGAATTGGTTTCTCATGTGCACTACCTCTAGCCAACATGCCAATGTGTCTGATGTCCCATAAGATGTAAAATTATGAGGCAATATCTTCTTCAAAGGTGAAAAATAAGCCCCAGATGTTTCCAACAGCAGTTAAGAGCCACAAAACACTTTAGAAAATTTCCTCTAACTTTGACTCTAGCTCAGATGATCTAGACGAATAACTTAAAAAAAATTCACCTTAAACAGTAGTATTTTTTTTTTTTTTTTTTTTGCAGTACGCGGGCCTCTCCCGTTGTGGAGCACAGGCTCTGGACGCGCAGGCTCAGCGGCCATGGCTCACGGGCCCAGCCGCTCCGCGGCATGTGGGATCTTCCCAGACTGGGGCACGAACCCGTGTTCCCCGCATCAGCAGACGGACTCTCAACCACTGCGCCACCAGGGAAGCCCTAAACAGTAGTATTTTGATGTTGCATGTAGAGTTAGCTAAAGCTTCATATTTTAAATATCTGAGGCAATTTTGAGTATGTTTTGGGGTGACATTAAACCTGAAATGAATGCCAGAGCCTGGCTAAATGACAGCAAAAGACACAGAAATCTTTATATGATGAATGTCAAGAAGCACAGGCCACGTGCATGTCCTTTTCCTCCTGTACAGAAGCTGTAAGGGAGGTATTACCGTCCCATTTCACAGATGAGAAAACAGGTTCACAGAGTCAAGGTCAGACATGCAACTTACCAAGTCAATTCCAGTTCTTCGTGTGTTACACCAGCTTCCCGCTGACACAATAACCTATCTTATCCATGTTTTAGCTCCTTGCATAAGGTAAGTCATGCCCAAACTAGGAAATGTGGGTTCCTGCCCTAGTCCTGCCTAGTTCTGTTTTTTGTTTTGTTTTGTTTTGTTTTGAATTTCAGCCTTAGTTTATTCTCCACCTCATGTGAGAAGCTCCCCTTCCCTCTCCTGCTCTGGTCTCAGGAAGGACACTGGGTTCACAGAAGGAACAGTGCTGGCGGCATAGAAGGGAGCGAGGTGAAAGAGCCCATGGGCTGCTGATGGGGGTGGGGGGGGGCGATGGCGGTGGGGGGGGATGGCGGGTGGAGGAGATGCTGAGCTGGCCAATCCCTCTGGCTTCCCCGAATTGCCCAAATTAGATTTATTTTCCTTCTTAGAGGTTAGAAACCAGGAGACTTTTCCTTTCAATGTTTCCACTACCGAGATTGTGCCTCTTACTCCTAAAGCATGTGGAAGTTGGCTCCCTGCCCCACTGGATCGGCACTATGGTCATTCTATGGCCCTGAGGACTGGCCTTGGCTCTGACTCTGGCTGACCAGGTTGTGAGTGTGTCAGAGGTTACCTGGGCCCTCGCTGACATACTCCTCAAGTTTAGGACTTTCCCGTGTTGGTTTGGTATTTAAAAGGAAAAAAAAGAGAGAGCATGAGAGAGCTAGCAGAGAAGAGAAAAGAAGTCTCCTGGAGATGGAGGGCCATTTGCAGGCTGCATCTTAAATACTCGCACCGCCCCGAGAATTCCGGCTGCGCTCTGGGGCCAAGAGGCTTTCCTTGGCTGCTCTCAAGACTGCTTTGTGATTTTGAGGGGTTAAATCCTGCCTGTGAGGATAACTGTCGGCATAACTGTCCAGCCCTCTGTGGCTCACTCTTTTCTTGTCCATGTGCTGCCTGTCTGCCTGCCTGCCAGCGTCTGCTGGGTGGCTTGGCCCCGGGCCCTGGGCCCACATTTCCCCAACAGCTACAGTTTGTCTCTCTTTCTTCCTCTCTCTCGTGTGTTGGGTGGTTTCATCCTATCCTGGGCTTTGTTTCTCCATTAACAGGGAGGAGTTGGATAAGCCACTTCCCCTCTCTGAGTGAGTGGGCCGGCTCGAGGGTCTCTGAAAGCAGAATCAGCTCGGAAGAGCTGAGGTTGCTTTAGCTATTTTGTGTGCCCATCTGAATGCTTAATTAGCCTAATCCTGCCCATTAGCTGTCCTCGAGGCATGTGACCGGGGCAGAGCCTCACACAAATGTCTTGGGAGGAAGGAGCAGCTATAAAAATCAGATCTTTCTTGGCCCAGAGAGCCACCACCGGGCACGCCTTCTCTGCAGGCGGCATTGGAAGTGTGCTCTTGGTGAATAACTTGGGCTGCAATGTGCTTTCACCCCAACATCGCATTGTCAAGTGTCCGCAGATTGAAAAATCAAGGACGTGTTCCTTGAGTCATTATTAGGAAACCTTATGTGTATCTCTAAAAATGACTCGCCTGTGCCCTAAGGCAATATAGGAATGAGGTCACACTGGCATGCCCAGCTGTTTACAAGCTGTGAGAGGTGGAGTCAGGGAGTGAAGCAGGTGGGTGAGATTCACTGGCAGGCTGCTCAGAGATGGGCGGTTTTGAGAAAAAAGGGAGGGGCAGATCCAGGCACCGTACAGAAATGGTTTCCTGATGGATGGGAACTTGAAAAGTAGCTGGGGGAAGCAAAAGGGAAAAAAAAGCTACGAGGACACTGACGATGCTTGTTAGGACTGGGCTCTGTAGAAGGTGATAAGAGGTCGATTTGGGATCCGCGGGATGATGATCAACTGATTTCCTCCGCTTTCTTTTCTTCTAGGACAGTTGCTTGGGGTGGAGCCCACATTCAGTCATCCACAGCAGGTGGCTGGCCCTGGGCGTAAGGGCTGGGAGACTGGGGAGGAAGGGTGTGTGCAGATGTTGAAGGCAGATTAAGGAGACCTTTCAGCTCCCCAGAGGACAGCCGCCTTCTATTATAAATATTTCCTCTCTCTTCATCACCCCTTTTCTGTGTTTATCCAACTCACTGACAGCAGCTCATAAAAGATTTGCCGAGCCCTAATTTTTCATTTTAGTGGCAAGCTGGACCTTGAAGGAGGATAAGGCAGACTCTTCAGTAGCATTTGCCTTTGTGGATGCTGTATTCCTGTTTATCAGGGATGAAGACCTCATACTGCCTGTGGCGATCCAGTAGGGTGCTTGGAGAACAAGGCTGAGAAGGACCCTTTCTGGTAAAGAACGCTTTGAAAGTAAGAACACAAAATCCACTTGGGGCCCTGAATACTCAGCCTTAGAAAGTTTTCATGTCAGCAGCTGGTTCTGAGATGCTTGGAGTGAAAAGCACATGACCTTGTTGCCAATGTGAAATATACGAGGTCAAAAACCACACTAACTAACTAGTATAAAGTGGAGGTAAAGCCCAGCTTTGTCTAAATTGAAAACCACAGAGTCATAGGAAGATGTCCTCTCCCACCTAATGGGATGTCCTTTAACAGAATCCAAGATAAACAGCTATGAGCCTCTTCTTCAACATCCTCTGTAATGAGAAACTCAACTGCTATTCAAGGTACCCCAATGACCTGTTGTTGAAAGATGTTCCTCTTTATATAGAGCTGAAAACTGCCTCCCAGTAATTTCCACCCACAGGTTCTAATTCTGGAACTACATACACAAAATTTATTTCCTCTTTCAGATGACAGCCCTTCTAATATTGTGCGACCATTATCTTGTCCCCCTTTTCCTTCTCTATTCTTCCTCATAAAAGTCTGTTTTCTAGGTCTGAATTCTCTCAACTGTTCCTTGGTCTTAACTGACTTCCAGACCCTTCTTCTGGAGATGCCCTAGATTGTCAGTGTCTCAACTAAAGAGAATTATCCGAGAGGAATAAATATTACAGATGGGGCTGCCCTGCATAGAGCCTAGAAGGGCTATGATTTCCCTTGATCTGGGCTGAATTGCTATTACGGCTAATCTCAAAATATGTTAAATGAAAGAAGCTAAATATAAAAAATTACAAACAGTATGACTGCATTTATATGAAGTCTAAGAATAAGCAAAACAAATCCCTGATAGAAATCAGAAAGTGGTCCCTCTGTCAAGGGGGACGGGTGAATCCACTGGAAAGAAGCACAAGGGAACTTTCTGGGGTGATGGAAAAGCTCCTTGTTTTGTCTCGGGTAGTGGAAATAGTTGTCAAAACTTATCAAATCGATCACTGACCTGTGTACTTTACTGTATATAAGCTATACCTCAATACAAAGAAAACTCAAAATTTTCATATAGTAAACCACCTTTTTTTTCCCCCTCAAATTTTCCGTCTATTTGTTCAGTTTGAGGTATTTATAAGACAGCAAAATGCCACAAATGTACATCAAGAAGAGCAGCTGCTAGCTTTTCTATTGTTAGTCAATTAAACATGCACAAATTTGCTTTCTTCATCATGTGACTGCGCTTTTATGAAAAAAAACTAAATCTTAAGCACAAGTAATATTTCAATGCCAATTACCTTCATAAAAACTAATTGCTCCTTGGTATTTTATTAAAATACAAGGATTATAAAGAGATTAGAAAAACATCTTTATTGAGCTGAAATAAGACTTAGGCACCCTTGTGATGGGGGAGGTGGTACCACTCAAACAAATGCTAATTAAATAAAAGCTAATGGTAATTACTAGGCTTCTTTATAGGCTCGGCAGTGCAAAGAGTATGTCTTTTTTGAAAGCAAATATTCTAATACGTTTGCTTCTACTATTTCTGACTCTACTCAGAATTTGAATATTAGCTCAACCCACTAAAGCAGCAAGAAGTTGAGGTTTTCCAGAGATCAGACAGAACTCTCTTCAGCCAGTAACTGGGATCATTTTCAAAGTTATCCAAAACAGGATAAAAAAGCCAAGGAAGTCCCACAACCTCAGTCTCACCACGAGGAGACTATCAGACAAATTCCAGTACATAGGGGCATCCTACGATATACCTGACCAGCACTCCTCAAAACTGTCAAGGTCATCGAGAACAAGGAAAGTCTAAAACTACCACAGTCAAGAAGAGCCTAAGGAGACATGACAGCCAAGTGTAATGGGGTGTCCTGGATGGGATCCTGGAACAGAAAAAAGGACATTAGGGAAAAACTAAGGAGACTGAATAAAACATGAACTTTAGTTAATAATAATGTGTAAATGTTGGTTCATTAATGATAACAAATGTGGCCTACTAATGTAAGATGTTAATAATAGGGAAACTGGGTGACGGGTATATGGGAACACTCTATACTATCTTCTTGGTTTTTCTGTAAATCTAAAATTAAGTCTACTTAATTTTATAGAGCTTAATTACTATACAGCTTACAGAGCATGGAAAACATCCAGAAAAGTTACACATTGAAAAGTTTTCAGAGGTTATATATTTTCACAGTGGAATTAAAGGTTTAAAAATTTTTTTTAAAAGCCATGAAAGAGGGCTTCCCTGGTGGCGCAGTGGTTGAGAGTCCGACTGCCGATGCAGGGGACACGGGTTCGTGCCCCGGTCCGGGAAGATCCCACACGCCACGGAGCGGCTGGGCCCGTGAGCCATGGCCACTGAGCCTGCGCGTCCGGAGCCTGTGCTCGGCAACAGGAGAGGCCACAACAGTGAGAGGCCCGCATACCGGGGAAAAAAAAAAAAAAGCCATGAAACAAAGGATTCACAACCTGAACCCTTTACATCCTTCTTTGGGTCTGGGGGAGGGACGTGTTAGCTTCTGATCATGCGCTTTGACTACAATAGGTCTACTACCTGATGATTATGAGATTGAGTTTGGATCCCCAAATCAAATGCTCTGCATTTTGTTCAACGTTTGGTAATGCCAGTCTTTCAGGTAATAGCCATTTTAATGGGTGTGAAATGGTGTCTCATCTTGGTTTTAATTTGCATGTTTCTGAAGACAACTGGTATCAGCAGGTTTCCATGAATTGTTACTGGCCATTTGTAGATTTTCTTCTGCAAAGTCCTTCCTTCTGGGAACCCAGCCTTTCCTTCCACCGTTGGCTCTAATCTAAAACCTGGATTAAGTCCAATAACTGGTCAAGTGATCGCGGATTTTTATTGGGGCAATTGCCCTCAGCTTCTTTTTTTTTTTTTTTTTTTGCTGTACGCGGGCTTCTCACTGTTATGGCCTCTCCCGTTGCGGAGCACAGGCTCCAGACGCGCAGGCTCAGAGGCCATGGCTCACGGGCCCAGCCGCTCCGCGGCATGTGGGATCTTCCCGGACAGGAGCACGAACCCATGTCCCCTGCATCGGCAGGCAGACTCTCAACCACTGTGCCACCAGGGAAGTGCGCCCTCAGCTTCTTGATCATCCATTTTTGGTTTATTCTGATGGTAAGTCAGAGAGTAGCTTTGTTGAATCCCATCTATTTTGCCCCAAGGGATGCTGTGTTGTATTAACTATTTCTATAACTGTCTTGGCCAAACCCTCTTGGCTATTACTGCAACTTGCCACTCATGATAATTAGATTCATTCTGAGAGTTAAGCATCATTATCTGGCCTCTATTTTTAAGAGGTGGGGTGGGGTTCCTGTTACCTCTGTTACTATCAGGTAGCTTAGTTCTGTAATCGCTTTCCTACCATCATCAGCAGTCTACAAAGGAGAGCCACCACTGAACTTCTTAGTGACGCTGGTGTGCCTTGCACCAGTGTACTTATGTCTTTCCGTGAAATACAATTCTGGCATTTTTCTCTCATTTACCAGGAGCCATTGCTTTTTCCGTGTATCTAGAATACAGCCTAGTAGCAAGTATGTACCATTTCTTGTGTCGTTACTAGGATGTTAAAATCTGTATTTCAGAAAAATACTTCCAACTCAATAAACTTCCTCTTATTCAGTGCTATGCTCCAGCCTCCTTGATAGTGCCCTCAGAATCCAATCTCACGTGTGCACCTGCCAGGTAGGGCCTGGTGCTCTGCTGTAGGTGCAGTCCCTCTTTTCCTTACCAGGCTCGGCATGTCTACAGCTGGGTGAGCTGCAACTTAATCCTAGTTGTAAAGCGAAGTGGCCAGTAGCTGGGGCGAGTAGAGGCCTCTGCAGTGTCTCTAAGCGAGAGAGTGGATCATTTCTTCAGGTTCAGAGGTTTTAGAAGAGTTCGGGAATTAATTCAAGTGTTTGGGAGAAATCAACCCAGATATTCCATCCCATGGGTCAGGATTCATTTCCCCCAACCAACTTCCTGATTTTGGTATAACAAACCTGCCTTGACTGGGAGTTTTAACCTTCACTGGAGTTTGGGCTATACTTCCTATTAAGGTCTGGGCCTTAACTTTCCTTGTCCTCCATCTTCAGGCGAGGAAACCCTCATCATTTGCTTTTATGGAGAGCCTCTGGCTTTGTCACTTGGTTTTCAACTGCCTGGTAAATGCTCTTGGCCATACTCTGAGCTATATTCTTTTTGTGGAACTTCAACACAGTGTAGCAACAGGCATCCTCTTTCACTGCCCTCAAGGTTACTCTTTCCCCAATACTTTTCTAACACCAAATACATAACACGAGCTCTTGCATTCCCATCCATCTATGCACTAGCCTATTTCACCACAGGACAGTGTTAGCGATTGCATCAGAGGCCATCTGTAGTCCAGCCACCCCAGCAGGATGGCGAATGATCCAGCTCCTACACATAATTCCATTGCCTGCTTCCTTGGGCCACTCCTGGCACCAATGTTTCCAGGCTGGGCTCTCTGGGAAGCTGACTCTAAGATGGAGTTTAGCGCGCAGGATGTTTATTAGGGAGTGCCCCTGGGACCCATATCCGTAGAAGGAAAGAGAAGACGGCAGGACTGGGTAGTGGAAAAAGTCATTTAAAATTTTATACTACAAGAATTACACTATCGTTGTAGAAAACATAGAAAATAAAGAGAAGAAAAATGAAGCAAAAATCTACCACAATCCTAACACTGCTAATCTTTTGTTTGAGGAATACATTTTATACATTCTTAGATAAATGCGTACATAATTCCTTATTTAAAATGGTTTTCACACTGTACATAATATCTCATAATCTGATTTTTCTCCATCATCTATTATGAACACTTTTCTGTGACAGTGAATATAAATATATTGTCATCTTAACGGTGGCAGAGAGAGGCTTACACACCCTGTGCGAGGTTGGACGATGCATGTCTAAGAGGGCAGATTCGGGCCAGCTTGCCAGGGTGCCAAGGTTAGCTCCACATCCAGCAGCTTTATGACCCAGGATGAGTTAGCGAGCCTCTGCACTTGAACTTCATCATCTTTAAAATGCTGACAGTAATTGTAGTGCGTATTTGTTGGGAGGATTAGATGAGTTAATATATGCAAAGTGTTGAGAACAGAGCCTGGCATTCGGTAAGCGCAATGTAGGTGGTGTTATTAGTGCTTTGTACGAAACACCATTGTTTATTTCACCAAAGTCCCTACTTTCTGACATTTACTCGGATAAAAATAATGTCATGATGAATACCTTTCTGCTCAGGGGAGGGTCAGGGGCATGTATTTGCCTATTTCCCTCAGATAAATTCCTAGAATTAAAATTGCTACGTTAAAAGACAAGTGCATTTTAAAAAAATTGATTTTTGTTGCCAGATAAGCCAATCAGAAAGTTGCAGCAATTTCCAGAACCAGCACTAGTGTATGAGAGTGTCCATTTCCTCAGACCGTTTCCATCACAACTATTACCACCCATGGAAAGCTTGGTCAGTCTGCTCGGTGGAAAATGAGGTTTCAATGTATATTTAATCAGTAGAGAGGCTGAATTTTTTTCATAGTTCTATTTGCCAATTCTACTTCTCTTGTAACTGTCTACTTATAGCCTTTGCCTATTTTTCCAGAGAGTTTTACTTTTTCTTTATGAGTTTGAAAGAACTCTTTACCTCTTAAGGATACTCTAAAAATTTTGTTAAGTCTTAAATATAAAACTGGTTTATGAAACTAGAATGTTAACACTGAAGTTTGAGTTAGGTATTAAAGCTATGTTTGGTATGAAAGAGATCAGTTGGTTTCTAGAAACCCTTCTGAGGTGGACTAGTGAATCTGGGCAAAACGGTGAATGAGTGTTCTTCCCACTCTTTTTACATTTTTTTTTCCTGTAAGTATGAAATTATATCAGAATAAGAAGTTCCCCCAGGGGCTTCCCTGGTGGCACAGCGGTTAAGAATCCGCCCGCCAATGCAGGGGACACGGGTTCGAGCCCTGGTCCGGGAAGATCCCACATGCTGTGGAGCAACTAAGCCCGTGCACCACAGCTACTGAGCCTGCGCTCTAGAGCCCACGTGCCACAACTACTAAAGCCCTTGCGCCTAGAGCCCATGCTCCGCAACAGGAGAAGCCACCGCAATGAGAAGCTCACGCACCGCGACAAAGAGTGGCCCGTGCTCGCTGCAACTAGAGAAAGCCTGTGCGCAGCAACAAAAAACGCAACGCAGCCAAAAAAAAAAAAAAAACCAAAACAATAAATAAATTAATTAATTTTTTTAAAAAAGAAGTTCCCCCAAAATACATAACTGAAAAGAAAGCTGGCTGGGGGGTTACTGGTGCCTGGTTTAGCCCAACCACGAAATACCTGACTGCTCTCCTTCATTATGTGTGTGGCAGCTATAAAAAGACCACGCGGTCATCTCTGCGGCGAGGCTGAGATAACAGAATGTGAGTTGGTCCTGCTGAGTTCAGCTGCCTGCAGCTCTGCCCTTCCCCGGCCTGACCTGGGTCTGCTGGAAAAATCATACCCTCTGCTCTGTTGTCACGTGCTCAGTACCTGGCTTGGAATGTTAAGAAAAGGTAACCTCACCTAGCCTCTTGGGTTAGGGAGTCTCCCTTTCTCCCCACTGGTCTCAGGAGGATTGGAGATGGCAATGCAGCTTGCTTGTGCTTTCTCGATCCTCACAAGTCTGTGCTTCTCATGCAAGGCCCACTTACTTAGAGGAAAAGGATCTCACTCTTACTTCCACCCTTGCAACTAGAAAGCATGGTATGGTCCTCAGTCAGACGAACGTATGTTCTAGGTTATACTGCAGAAAAAAATTATCGACCCCCCCATCTCTTTGGCTTAATTCAATAAAGATTCATGCTACCTACCCACTGTGAGCAGTGAAGGTTTGGGGTGAAGCATGGGGATTAGTGAGGGCTCTGCTTCACAGAGTCACTCAGGGATCTCAGGCTAACAAAGGCTCGAGCATCTGTCATGTCACCAGCTACCACAGCAAAGGGAGAGAAGCATGGAGAAATTACACTCGCTTTTCTCTGCTTTGGCTGTAAAGTGTCACATATGGTTTCCACTCACATCCCATTGCCCTGAACCAGTCACAAGGCCCCACCAACCTGCAAAGTGGCTGGAGCATGTGCAAAAGCCCATAGAACGTGGGGTGAGCTTTCTGTCTCTGCCCACTCCCAGCATTAGCCTCTTGACGCTTCCTCCCAGCATTGCAATTTAACTATTTATAATATTTTGTTCAATGTCTGTCTTGCTAGACTTGGAGTTTTTTGGGGGGGTTGGCACTCTGTCTTTTCTGTTCACCATTGCATTCTTCATGCCCAGCCAGGTATGCCGCACAAAGAACAGCAATAGAACTGGGACCTTTGATGCCATCTAGTGGCAGCACACATATATTACAGGAGTTGTTACTTCGATGTACAGACCTCTGCCTTCAATTCTCTTTTGGGGGGCGGGGGGCGGTGCAAGTGGGAGCGTGGGGAGGTGGAACAAGAGTGTTAGAAAGGGAGAGATGTTTCAAGATTTCAGTAGACAAATGCCCTAGAATGAGAATCTCCAGACGTCACCTGGTAGTTATCCTATCAGCTCTGCCCCCATCCCAGTTTTACCCCTTCCCCAGTTTGGCTGGTAAAAGAGCTTTTGGGTTTCAGAGCTGGAAGGCGACAAAATGAGTTAAAATTCCATAAAATGCAAAATTCTTTTTACAAATAAAAAAGTTAAAACCTACCTATAGCTGCTCAATCAGTTGCAAAATAAACTGGTTTACTGGTCTATCTCAATGCTGGCCTGCCCATCTTCAGCACCTGGGACGGAAAACAGACAAAGCTAGTGACCTTTTCCCCGCCCTCTGGTACATCACTTCTTCAGGATCCATGTTCCAGTGGCTTCTGTCAAAGCTGAAAACGTTCAAGGCAAAGAGCCATGTTAAGGTTTCTAAAAAATTATCTGGCTCCAATTATCTGGTTTCTTGAGGTTTCTGAGAAGTGTCAGGGCTAGCTCTGGCTGCCAACTGCTGCGCCGGATGAAAGCTAATGACCCCGTGTGCGGGGCAGACAAAGGGTTTAAAAAGCAAAGCTTAATTGAAGTTAATCATGGAAGACAGGAAAACTTGGAGGACAGTGATGGAAGGAGTGCATTCCTGTGGTTTCTGTGCTGTCACCCTTTATCCAGAGACTCCGGGCTCTTCTCTGTAAGTGGCCCCTTGCTCTCTGGAATCCATTATCTCCCTAGGATGCCCCATTATATGCTTGGTGAGATGGAAACCATGGTGCCTTGCTGCTGGCTCTGGGGAGGAGGAAGCTGGGGCCGACAGCATTTCCCAGAAAATAAGAAACAAAACTAAACTTAGTTAACAATGAAGAAAGAAAGAGGAGGCAGGGTGTTCTTTTTTTTTTTTTTTTTTTGATTGTGCTGGGTCTTAGTTGCGGCTCACGGGCTCCTGAGTTGCGGCATGCGAACACTCAGTTGCAGCATGCATGTGGGAATCTAGTTCCCTGACCAGGGATCGAACCTGGGCCCCCTGCATTGGGAGTGTGAAGTCTTAGCCACTGCACCACGAGGGAAGTCCCCAGGGTGTCCTTTTGACCGTAGAGCAGGCTGGGAGGTTTGCTTTGTTTATAAGAAACTGATTAACTGAACGTGGATAAGGTGATGAAGGAAGAATTAAAATATATATGCTTAACAAATACCACTTGTAGACATAATAAAGAAAAAACAATGAGAGAAAGTTCACATAAGTGACAGACTTTCTTTATGAAGGATGACCTTGAATTTTTAATTAATAATAACATATTTATTGGGCACTTGGTAGGTGCCAGGTACCAGGCGAAGTGCTTCTGTGTGGTTTATCCCTCAATTCTCATGGGTACTCACTCTGTGAGGTAGATGTTGCTATGATCTCCGTCTTACAGAGGAGACATGGGCTCAACAAGATTCCATAACTTGCCCCAAATCACGCAGTTAGACCAGCATTCCACTCTCTCTCCAGAGCCCTGGCTTTCGCGGCAGGTTTATACAGCTGCCGCTCTGTCCTTCTCTGTCCCCTGAATCCTAGCTCCTAGCGTCACTAGTATTCCTACTAACTCATTTTGTCTCTCAATGCTGCCTTTCCTGCATGACCTCCTTTCTTCCTTGCCTAAGGAAGAGCCATAATCAACATCATCAAAATACATGTATTCTGCTATGCTGGGGACAGGGGATGTAGCCATGTGTTAAGGAGGGGCCCTCTGTCCCCAGAAGTGATATATTTGTCAAACCAAGGTTTTGCATGGCTGGTTCTTCTGTCCCTTGATTGCCCCCCCTCCCCTCCCCGCAACCATCTTATCTTGGTCCCACCCACACTTCAAAACTCTGAGCTCAGAGGAACCCAGAGAGAACAGCCAGAGGCCCCCGAGCCACTCTTTCCTGTGAGAGGGTTCTTAGAATTCTTCAAAGGGTTTACCCAGCGTTACAGGGTTACAAGTATCACTGAGGAGCTAAACACCACATTGAAGTGTATCTTCTTCAATGAAATGCTTTAAACTGGTTGAAACTCAGTTTTCTGAAGATTAATTATTCTTTTTTGATTTGACGTGGACAGGGAAAGTATCAAAGGCAGAGTGAAAAAGATCAGGTGGGCTCTGAATTTTCTTTCTTGCTGTGTGAATAAATGTTTGCACCTACAAATATAAGACCGACCAAAGGTGGCAGAAACTTCTCTGCAAAACTGTGGGAGAGTGTGCAGTGTGAGACAGTGCAGCATGAGGGGGCCCTGAGCAGGGCCATGGTGGGTGGGTGGGGCTCAGAGGTCTCTGTATTTTTTAGTACAGGTAAGTGTGCCTGGCTGGCTGTCTTCTTGGACTCAAGCATTGGGTCACTGTTAGGGACAGAGTTCAGGACCTGAAGCTGGAAGATTAGGGCACAGGTTTTGCTTTGTCACTGATGACCTAAGAGCCTAAGCATGCCATTTAACTTCTCTGCTTGAGTTTCCTTACCTCTACAATGGGGGTGATAGCGCTATTATCCTGCCTCATGGGTTTTGTTAATTAACTAAAATCAACCAAAAGTAGTAAATTATTTTGAAATACTCTGGTTAAAGGTCTAAGTAATAAGCAGATCTGATCACATGGAAACTCTGCTTAAAAATCTACTGTGTTCTTGGATTGGAGGAATCCATATTGTTAAAATGACCATACTACCCAAGATAATCTATAGATTCAATGCAATCCCTATCAAAATACCAATGGCAGTTTCCACAGAACTAGAACAAATAGTTTTAAAATTTCCATGGAAACACAAAAGCCCTGAATAGCCAAAACAATTTTGAGAAAGGAGAATGGAGCTGGAAGAATCAGGGTCCCTGACTTCCAACTATGCTACAAAGCTACAGTCATCAAAACAGTATGGTACTGCCACAAAAACAGACACATAGATCAATGGAACAGAATTTAAAGCCCAGAAATAAACCCATGCACTTACCATCAATTAATCTATGACAAAGGACGCAAGAATATACAATGGAGAAAAGACAGTCTCTTCAATAAGTGGTGCTGGGAAAACTGGATGGCTACATGTAAAGGAATAATGTTAGAACATTCTCTAACACCATATACAAAAATAAACTCAAAATGGATTAAAGACCTAAATGTAAGACCTGATACTATAAAACTCTTAAAGGAAAACATGGGCAGAACACTCTTTGACATAAATCTCAGCAATTTTTTTTTGGATCTGTCTTCTAGAGTAATGGAAAGAAAAGGAAAAATAAACAAATGGGACCTAATTAAACTTAAAAGCTTTTGCACAGAAAAGGAAACTATAAACAAAGTGAAAAGACAACCTATGGACCGGGAGAAAATATTTGCAAATGATGTGGCCGACAAGGGATTAATTTCCATAATATACAAACAACTCAATATGAAAAAACAAACAACCCAATCAAAAAATGGGCAGAAGACCTAAATAGACATTTTCCTAAGGAAGATATACAGATGGCCAAAAAGCACATGAAAAGATGTTCAATATTGCTAATTATTAGAGAAATGTGAATTAAAACTACAATGAGATATCACCTCATGCCATTCGGAATGGCCATCATCAAAAAGTCTACAAATAATAAATGCTGGAGAGGGTGTGGAGAAAAGGGACCCCTCCTACATGGTTGGTGGGAATGTAAATTGGTGCAGCCACTATGGAGAACAGTATGGAGGTTCCTTAAAGAATTAAAAATAGAGTCACCATATGATCCAGCAATCCCACTCCTGAGCATATATCTGGAAAAAGTGAAAACCCTAATTTGAAAAGGTACATGCACCCCAATGTTCAATGCAGCACTAATAATAGCCAAGACATGGAAACAACCTATATGTCCATCGACAGATGAATGGATAAAGATGTGGTATATACACATATATATATATATGTATAGATAGATAGATAGATAAAGATAGAGGGGGGAGGGGGAGAGGGAGAGGGAGAGGGAGAGGGAGAGGGAGAGGGAGAGGGAGAGGGAGAGGGAGAGGGAGAGGGAGAGGGAGAGGGAGAGGGAGAGGGAGAGGGAGAGGGAGAGGGAGAGAGAGAATGGAATATTACTCAGCCATAAAAAAGAATGAAATAATGCCATTTGCACTAACATGGCTGGACCTAGAAATTATCATACTAAGTCAGACATATATCTGACAAATACAAATATTTGTACTTGTATACAAACACAAATATCATATGATATCACTTACATGTGGAATCTAGAAAGTAATACAAATGAACTTATTTACAAAACAGAAATAGACTCACAGACATTGAAAACAAATTTATGGTCACCAAAGGGGAAAGAGGAGGAGGGATTAATTTGGAATTAACGTATACATACTACTATATGTAAAACAGATAAACAACAAGGACGTACTGTGTAGCACAGGGAACTATATTCAATACCTTGTAATAACCTATAATCGAAAAGAATCTGAAAAACAATATATATAAACTGAATCACTGTGCTGTACACCTGAAACTAATACAACATTTTACAATCAACTATAATTCAATTAAAAAAAAAAATCTGTGGCTCACAGGAGAGTGCTGTCTTTCAGCTTGGCAGACCAGTCCCTCCACTCCCTATATGGTTGTCCCTCGGTATCCATGGGGGATTGGTCCCAGGAGCCCCACGGCTACCAAAATCTGTGGATGCTCAAGTCTCTTATAAAAATGGTGTAGTATTTGCATATAAACCTAAGCACACCCTCCCGTGTACTTTAAATCATCTCTAGATTGCTTATCATACCTAATACAATGTAAATGCCATGTAAATAGTGCCAGTGCAGTGTAAATTCAAGTTTGCTTTTTGGAAGTTTCTGGAATTGTTTTTTCAAATATCTTCAGTTCTAGTTGGTTGAATCCACGCATGCAAAACTTGTGGATATGGAAGCCCAATTGTACTCCCCCTACACACACCTGTCTGGAGATCTTAATCAAACACGCTTCTTTGTACTTCTGTACCGGCCATTTCCTTTGCCTGTGATGCCCTAACTTTTCTTGTTTGCTCTGGAACTTGACGTTAACCAATGTCCATGCATACCTCCCTCCCCAGACACCAGAATTCTTCCTTTATAAGCTGAATGAACTTGCACAAATTATTTAGCTTATCTGAGCTTCAATTTCCTCATCTCCAAACTGGGACTAATAATAATTCCTAGTGGTGTAGCAAGAGGTCCTGGGGGGAGTGAGAGGAAGCACCGTTGTTACCCCAGATATGACTGTCGTTGAGATTCAGATGAGAGGCCGTTAGAGGAAGCAGTGGGAAAGCTGGGTCTGTTCAAGTGCATTTGAAACATCTGTGGTCAGAACAAGAGACAAGAAGAGGAGATGGTCCAAAGACAGGGCCTTTTAAAAAATGTGCTCCCTCTCCTGGATGGTAGCACCTGCCTGTGCTTCTGATGTAATTTCCAGACCAGCTGGTGGGAGGGCTAAGGAAAGTTCACGCAGCATCTGGCACAGGGCTGGACATACAGAGCTCCAGAAACATTTGTTATGACTATTATTTAATTGTTTCATCAATGCTCCCATAGTGCTTTATGCATAAATTACATCATTTATTTGGGGGACACTGCTGACCTGCTTTGCACCTCAATGTCCTCACCTGTAAGATGGGAATGGGAACACTGCTCGCCTTTGGTGGTGAGAAGCCAACCTGAGATAATATGTGAAAGCTCTCTGAACATTAAGCACCCAAAAGATACAGCTGTTATAGTCACTCGTTGTGAGGAAGTCAAGCAACACGTAAGAGTAGCTGGGCCTCATAAACATCAGGTAAATTCCGGTGTGTTTCGGAAGAACAAATATGTTAGGTCTCCCTCTAGTGAGGATCCGGAGAAGTGCAGCCAGTGCCCCGCCCCGGCCTGTGACCTGTGGGCATCCGCTGGATTGCTGATTTAGGACACAGCTGCAAGGGGCCTTTGAGCTGGGAGTTTACCAGGCTTTGCTCACCTCCTGGGTTGGACTAGGAGATTCATGGAGAGACAGGCGGATTTCAAATGTAAAGGTCGTGAAAAACGTTATACATCATATGCCCTGGGACAGGCCAGGGGTGGTGCTAGCTTCCCCTCTTTACCGTGAAACTGCTTGTGGATGGGAGACTCTGGGAAAGATTCCTTTCCCAAAGACCATCCCAAGTAAGAGTGAAGGTGTGGGTCACTGTATTCAGTCAACCCCCTTCAGTGACCCAGAGTTAGTCTGGGTAACAAATACTGGCCAGAAAGAAGAGATGTCAGGGATTGTGTTGACATCTAACTTAAAATATACATGTGGATTAAGGGAATGGGCTGAGGATTGGGGGGAATGCAAGCCTCAACCAAAGTCCTTTTGGGTTCTCAGGCCCCCTCTGTGGCTCACCACCTTTCCACAAGTCTGCCCTTTGATGTCCCTCTTTTTGAACCCCTTCCCTCCGGAAGCAACCCTGGGAGAAGGAAACCCAAGGAGGCAGGTGGAGAAAGTCAGGCCAGGCCATCAGGCTGCAGAGTGGAGAGAAGATAAATGGAAGATCTTCTTCCTTCTAGCAGGAAGCTGTGGCTCAAGGAGCCGTGGAGGCGGTAAGGCTGGACCCGTGCTTACTGGCAATCGTTTCTATCAGTCTCCGTCTTGGCCACCTTTTGCATCTGCAGTCCAGCCCAGGCAAGGGCCTGAAGGGAGGAGGGGTGAGAAGGAATTTTCTTCTCAGACGTGGGTTGGGGGGCTCTAAGTAAGAAGGTAAACTCTGCTTTCTTCCTCCAAAGAGCTCAGTAGGATTTGACCTGATTTTCAAGCATACACGCAAAGAACCAGAGCAATCTTACCTCAGGGCTTGGGACATTCTAAACACAGAGGGAGGCACTGTGGGAGATCAATTCCATGCTGGTCTTTCTTGGTCCAAGGTGGGAAAGTGCTGGGGCATGGGGATGTTCCATATCATGGGGTCATGTGGAAGCAAGAAGGGAGGGAGGAGGTCTGTTACTGCCAAAGCAAGCGAAGAGAAAGAAGTGTCTACTCTAGAAGCAGGTTACTCTTCAAGGAGGCAAGGACACACTTCGATAGGGTTTCCCATGAGGATGCAGGCTGGAGAAGCAGGGCAGAAAATGCAAACTTGGTTGCCTTGCGGTATTGTTTAGATGAGTGTGTCTTGCACTTTGGAGCTTCACAAACCCCATGTTAGGGAAAGCCACTGCAAGGGGAGGCTGTAAGACTTTCCATCAGGCAGCAACTTCAACACCCAGCAAAGTGTAAAAAGCATGCAGCAGCCTCCCCTTATCCACGGGGATATGTTCCAAGACCCCCGGTGGACGCCTGAAACCATGCATAGCACCAAACCCTATACGCATACCTATGATAGAGTTTAATTTATAAATTAGGCACAGTAGGAGATTAACAACAACAATAAAATACAATTAAAACAAAATACTGTAATAAAAGTATGTGAACGTGGTCTCTCTCTAAATACCTTACTGTACAAATGTTAACACCTTTTCCATCTTAACTAAGCACTTATCACACACCGTGGCTGTAATTTTTGCAGTTTGAGGTGCGACAGCAAAACTAGCACGAATTTCTTTTTCCTTCTTCACAACTTTATGGATAGAAGATTCATTCTTACTGCAGATCAACCTTAGCATATGACTTTTTTTTTCTTTCCTTATTAAACCAAGGACTTTCAACTTTTCTCTTAAAGGAAACACTTTACGGCTTCTCTTTGGCTTATCCGAATTGCCAGCATCACTCCTCTTGCATTTGGGGGCTGTTATTAAGCAAAATAAGGGTGACTTGAACACAAGCCCCATGATACCAGGACAGTCAGATAACGCAGGCAGCTACCATGTCACTAATGGGCGGGATGCGCTGACATCCCTGGCAGGACTGAGGAGGGTGGCACAAGATTTCATCACGCTACTCAGAATGTTGCACAATTGAAAACTTACGAGTTGTTTATTTCTGAAACTTTCCATTTAATATTTTTGGACTGTGGTTGACCATGGGTAGCTGAAACTGCAGAAAGTGAAACCATGGATAATGGGGGACTATGGTATTTTACTCATGTGAATGTACATGCGAAACCACTGTGGGAAAATTATGTGTGAGAAAATAGCACGGGGGGGGGGAAGGCGGAAGATGGCGGAAGAGTAAGACGCGGAGATCACCTTCCTCCCCACAGATACACCAGAAATACATCTACACGTGGAACAACTCCTACAGAACACCTACTGAAGGCTGGCAGAAGACCTCAGACCTCCCAAAAGGCAAGAAACTCCCCACGTACCTGGGTAGGGCAAAAGAAAAAACAGAGACAAAAGAATAGGGACGGCACCTGCACCAGTGGGAGGGAGCGGTGAAGGAGGAAAAGTTTCCACACTCTAGGAAGCCCCTTCGCGGGCGGAGACTGCGGGAGGCGGAGGGGGGAGCTTCGAAGCTGCGGAGGAGAGCACAGCCACTGGGGTGCGGAGGGCAAAGCGGGGATATTCCCGCACAGAGGATCGGTGCCGACCGGCACTCACCAGCCCGAGAGGCTTGTCTGCTCACCCGCCGGGGCGGGCGGGGCTGTGAGCTGAGGCCGGAGCGCAGGGAGAGGACTGGGGTTGGCGGCTTGAACATAGCCTGAAGGGGTTAGTGCACCACAGCTAGCCGGGAGGGAGTCCGGGGAAAAGCCTGCACCTGCAGAAGAGGCAGGAGACTTTTCCTTCCCTCTTTGTTTCCTGGGGCGTGAGGAGAGGGGTTTAAGAACGCTGCTTAAAGGAACTCCAGAGACGGGCGCGAGCCGCGGCTAAAAGCGCGAACCCCAGAGACGGGCGCGAGCCGCGGCTGAAAGCGCGGACCCCAGAGACGGGCGCGAGCCGCGGCTGAAAGCGCGGAATCCAGAGACGGGCGCGAGCCGCAGCTGAAAGCGCGGAATTCAGAGACGGGCGCGAGCCGCGGCTAAAAGCGCGGACCCCAGAGGCGGGCGGGAGACGTTAAGGCTGCTGCTGCCGCCACCGAGGGGCCTGTGTGCGAGCACAGGTCACTCTCCACACCCCTCTTCCGCGGAGCCTGTGCAGCCCGCCACTGCCGGGTTCCCGGGATCCAGGGACAACTTCCCCGGGAGAGCGCACGGCGCGCCTCAGGCTGGTGCAAAGTCACGCCGGCCTTTGCCACCGCAGGCCCGCCCCGCACTCTGTGCCCCTCCGTCCCCGCCGGCCTGAGTGCGCCAGAGCCCCCAATCAGCGGCTCTTTTAACCCCATCCTGTCTGAGCAAAAAACAGACGCCCTCCAGCGATCTACACGCAGTGGCAGGGCCAAATCCAAAGCTTAGCCCTGGGAGCTGTGAGAACAAAGAAGAGAAAGGGAAATCTCTCCCAGCAGCCTCAGAAGCAGCGGATTAAAGCTCCACAATCAACTTGATGTACCCTGCATCTGTGGAATACCTGAATAGACAATCAATCATCCCAAATTAAGGAAGTGGACTTTAGGAGCAAGATCTATGATTTTTTTCCCCTTTCCTCTTTTTGTGAATGTGTATGTGTATGCTTCTGTGTGAGATCTTGTCTCTATAGTCTTGCTTCCACCATTTGTCCTAGGGTTCATCCGTCCATGTTTTTTTTTTTAATTTTTTTTTCTTAATTATTAATTTTAATAACCTTATTATACTTTACCTTCGTTCTTTCTTTCTTTCTTTCCGTCCTTCCTTCCCTCCTTTAGACAACGAATCATCCCAAATTGAGGAGGTGGTCTCTGACAGCAAGATTTAGGATTTTTCCCCATTTACCTCTTTTAGTGAGGGTGTATGTGTATGCTTCTGTGTAAGATTTTGTCTGTATAGCTTTGCTTCCAACATTTGTCCTAAGGTTCTTTCCGTCCCTTTTTTTTTTTCTAAATAAGTTTTTAATTCAATAACTTTATTATACTTTATTTTATTTTTACTGTATCTTCTTTCTTTCTGTCTTTTTTCCTTCTTTCCCTCCTTCCTTCCTTCCTCCCTCCCTCCCTCCTTTCTTTCCTTCTTGCCTTCTTGCCTTCTTTGCTTCTTTCTTTCTTTCTTCCTTCCTTCCTACCCTCCTTTCCTTCTTTCTTTCCTCATACTTCTACTAATTCCCTCTACTTTTTCTCCCTTTTATCCTGAGCCTGTGGATGAAAAGCTTTTGGTGCTCCAGCCAGGAGGCAGGGCTCTGCCTCTGAGGTAGGACAGCCAACTTCAGGACACTGATCAACAAGAGACCTCCCAGCTCCACATAATATCAAACGGCGAAAATCTCCCAGAGACCTTCATCTTAACACCAGCACCCAGCTTCACTCAACGACCAGCAAGCCACAGTGCTGGAAAACCTATGCCAAACAACTAGCAAAACAGGAACACAACCCCACCCATTAGCAGAGAGGCTGCCTAAAATCATAATAAGGCCACAGACGCCCCCAAACACACCACCAGACGTGAACCTGCCCACTAGAGAGACAAGATCCAGCCTCATCCACCACAACACAGGCACTAGCCCCCTCCACCAGGAAGCCTACAAAACCCACTGAACCAACCTTAGCCACTGGAGACAGTCACCAAAAACAACGGGAACTACGAACCTGCAGCCTGCAAAAAGGAGACCCCAAACACAGTAAGATAAGCAAAATGAGAAGACAGAAAAACACACAGCAGATAAAGGAGCAAGATAAAAATGCACCAGACCTAACAAATGAAGAGGAAATAGGCAGTCTACCTGAAAGAGAATTCAGAATAATGATAGTAAGGTTGATCCGAAATCTTGGAGATAGAATGGACAATAGATTGGACAAAATGCAAGAATCAGTTAACAAGGACCTAGAAGAACTAAAGATGAAACAAGCAACGATGAACAACACAATAAATGAAATTAAAAGTACTCTAGATGGGATCAATAGCAGAATAACTGAGGCAGAAGAACGGATAAGTGACCTGGAAGATAAAATAGTGGAAATAACTACTGCAGAGCAGAATAAAGAAAAAAGAATGAAAAGAACTGAGGACAGTCTCAGAGACCTCTGGGACAACATTAAACGCACCAACATTCGAATTATAGGGGTTCCAGAAGAAGAAGAGAAAAAGAAAGGGACTGAGAAAATATTTGAAGAGATTATAGTTGAAAACTTCCCTAATATGGGAAAGGAAATAGTTAATCAAGTCCAGGAAGCACAGAGAGTCCCATACAAGATAAATCCAAGGAGAAATACGCCAAGACACATATTAATCAAACTGTCAAAAATTAAATACAAAGAAAGCATATTAAAAGCAGCAAGGGAAAAACAACAAATAACACATAAGGGAATCCCCATAAGGTTAACAGCTGATCTCTCAGCAGAAACCCTACAAGCCAGAAGGGAGTGGCAGGACATACTGAAAGTGATGAAGGAGAAAAACATGCAGCCAAGACTACTCTACCCAGCAAGGATCTCATTCAGATTTGATGGAGAAATTAAAACCTTTACAGACAAGCAAAAGCTGAGAGAGTTCAGCACCACCAAACCAGCTTTACAACAAATGCTAAAGGATCTTCTCTAAGCAAGAAACACAAGAGAAGGAAAAGACCTATAATAACGAACCCAAAACAATTTAGAAAATGGGAATAGGAACATACATATCGATAATTACCTTAAATGTAAATGGACTAAATGCTCCCACCAAAAGACACAGATTAGCTGAATGGATACAAAAACAAGACCCTTATATATGCTGTCTACAAGAGACCCACTTCAGACCTAGAGACACATACAGACTGAAAGTAAGGGGATGGAAAAAGATATTCCATGCAAATGGAAGCCAAAAGAAAGCTGGAGTAGCAATTCTCATATCAGACAAAATAGACTTTAAAATAAGGACTATTAAAAGAGACAAAGAAGGACACTACATAATGATCAAGGGATCGATCCAAGAAGAAGATATAACAATTGTAAATATATATGCACCCAACATAGGAGCACCTCAATACATTAGGCAAATACTAACAGCCATAAAAGGGGAAATCGACAGTAACACATTCATAGTAGGGGACTTAAACACCCCACTTTCACCCATGGACAGATCATCCAAAATGAAAATAAATAAGGAAACACAAGCTTTAAATGATACATTAAACAAGATGGACTTAATTGATATTTATAGGACACTCCATCCAAAAACAACAGAATACACATTTTTCTCAAGTGCTCATGGAACATTCTCCAGGATAGATCATATCTTAGGTCACAAATCAAGCCTTGGTAAATTTAAGAAAATTGAAATTGTATCAAGTATCTTTTCTGACCACAACGCCATGAGACTAGATATCAATTACAGGAAAAGATCTGTAAAAAATACAAACACATGGAGGCTAAACAATACACTACTTAATAATGAAGAGATCACTGAAGAAATCAAAGAGGAAATCAAAAAATACCTAGAAACAAATGACAATGGAGATACAACGACCCAAAACCTGTGGGATGCAGCAAAAGCAGTTCTAAGGGGGAAGTTTATAGCAATACAAGCCCACCTTAAGAAGCAGGAAACATCTCGAATAAACAACCTAACCTTGCACCTCAAGCAATTAGAGAAAGAAGAACAAAAAAACCCCAAAGCTAGCAGAAGGAAAGAAATCATAAAAATCAGATCAGAAATAAATGAAAAAGAAATGAAGGAAACAATAGCAAAGATCAATAAAACTAAAAGCTGGTTCTTGGAGAAGATAAACAAAATAGATAAACCACTAGCCAGACTCATCAAGAAAAAAAGGGAGAAGACTCAAATCAATAGAATTAGAAATGAAAAAGGAGAGGTAACAACTGACACTGCAGAGATAAAAGAGATCATGAGAGATTACTACAAGCAACTCTATGCCAATAAAATGGACAATCTGGAAGAAATGGACAAATTCTTAGAAATGCACAAGCTGCCAAGACTGAATCAGGAAGAAATAGAAAATATGAACAGACCAATCACAAGCACTGAAATTGAAACTGTGATTAAAAATCTTCCAACAAAGAAAAGCCCAGGACCAGATGGCTTCACAGGCGAATTCTATCAAACATATAGAGAAGAGCTAACACCTATCCTTCTCAAACTCTTCCAAAATATAGCAGAGGGAGGACCACTCCCTAACTCCTTCTACGAGGCCACCATCACCTTGATACCAAAACCAGACAAGGATGTCACAAAGAAAGAAAACTATAGGCCAGTATCACTGATGAACATAGATGCAAAAATCCTCAACAAAATACTAGCAAACAGAATCCAACAGCACATTAAAAGGATCATACACCATGATCAAGTGGGGTTTATTCCAGGAATGCAAGGATTCTTCAATATACGCAAATCTATCAATGTGATAAACCATATTAACAAATTGAAGGAGAAAAACCATATGATCATCTCAATAGATGCAGAGAAAGCTTTTGACAAAATTCAACACCCATTTATGATAAAAACCCTGCAGAAAGTAGGCATAGAGGGAACTTTCCTCAACATAATAAAGGCCATATATGACAAGCCCACAGCAAACATCATCCTCAATGGTGAAAAACTGAAAGCATTTCCACTAAGATCAGGAACAAGACAAGGTTGCCCACTCTCACCACTATTATTCAACATTGTTTTGGAAGTTTTAGCCACAGCAATCAGAGAAGAAAAGGAAATAAAAGGAATCCAAATTGGAAAAGAAGAAGTAAAGCTGTCACTGTTTGCAGATGACATGATCCTATACATAGAGAACCCTAAAGATGCTATCAGAAAACTACTAGAGCTAATCAATGAATTTGGTAAAGTGGCAGGATACAAAATTAATGCACAGAAATCTCTGGCATTCCTATATACTAATGATGAAAAATCTGAAAGTGAAATCAAGAAAACACTCCCATTTACCATTGCAACAAAAAGAATAAAATATCTAGGAATAAACCTACCTAAGGAGACAAAAGACCTGTATGCAGAAAATTATAAGACACTGATGAAAGAAATTAAAGATGATATAAATAGATGGAGAGATATACCATGTTCTTGGATTGGAAGAATCAACATTGTGAAAATGACTCTACTACCCAAAGCAATCTATAGATTCAATGCAATCCCTATCAAACTACCACTGGCATTTTTCACAGAACTAGAACAAAAAATTTTGCAATTTGTATGGAAACACAAAAGACCCCGAATAGCCAAAGCAATCTTGAGAACGAAAGAAGGAGCTGGAGGAATCAGGCTCCCTGACTTCAGACTATACTACAAAGCTACAGTCATCAAGACGGTATGGTACTGGCACAAAAACAGAAAGATAGATCAATGGAACAGGATAGAAAGCCCAGAGATAAACCCATGCACATATGGACACCTTATCTTTGATAAAGGTGGCAGTAATGTACAATGGAGAAAGGACAGCCTCTTCAATAAGTGGTGCTGGGAAAACTGGACAGGTACATGTAAAAGTATGAGATTAGATCACTCCCTAACACCATACACAAAAATAAGCTCAAAATGGATTAAAGACCTAAATGTAAGGCCAGAAACTATCAAACTCTTAGAGGAAAACATAGGCAGAACACTCTATGACATAAATCAAAGCAAGATCCTTTCTGACCCACCTCCTAGAGTAATGGGAATAAAAACAAAAATAAACAAATGGGACCTAATGAAACTTCAAAGCTTTTGCACAGCAAAGGAAACCATAAACAAGACCAAAAGACAACCCTCAGAATGGGAGAAAATATTTGCAAATGAAGCAACCGACAAAGGATTAATCTCCAAAATTTACAAGCAGCTCATGCAGCTCAATAACAAGAAAACAAACAACCCAATCCAAAAATGGGCAGAAGACCTAAATAGACATTTCTCCAAAGAAGATATACAGACTGCCAACAAACACATGAAAGAATGCTCAACATCACTAATCATTAGAGAAATGCAAATCAAAACTACAATGAGATATCATCTCACACCAGTCAGAATGGCCATCATCAAAAAATCTAGAAACAATAAATGCTGGAGAGGGTGTGGAGAAAAGGGAACCCTCTTACACTGTTGGTGGGAATGTAAATTGATACAGCCACTGTGGAGAACAGTATGGAGGTTCCTTAAAAAGCTACAAATAGAACTACCATATGACCCAGCAATCCCACTACTGGGCATATACCCTGAGAAAACCATAATTCAAAAAGAGACATGTACCAAAATGTTCATTGCAGCTCTATTTACAATAGCCCGGAGATGGAAACAACCTAAATGCCCGTCATCGGATGAATGGATAAAGAAGATGTGGCACATATATACAATGGAATATTACTCAGCCATAAAAAGAAACGAAATTGAGCTATTTGTAATGAGGTGGATAGACCTAGAGTCTGTCATACAGAGTGAAGTAAGTCAGAAAGAGAGAGGCAAATACCGTATGCTAACACATATATATGGAATATAAGAAAAAAAATGTCATGAAAAACGTAGGGGTAAAGCAGGAATAAATACGCAGACCTCTTAGAGAACGGACTTGAGGTTATGGGGAGGGGGAAGGGTGAGCTGTGACAGGGCGAGAGAGAGTCATGGGCATATACACACTAACAAACGCAGTAAGGTAGATAGCTAGTGGGAAGCAGCTGCATGGCACAGGGATATTGGCTCGGTGCTTTGTGACAGCCTGGAGGGGTGGGATGGGGAGGGTGGGAGGGAGGGAGACGCAACAGGGAAGACATATGGGAACATATGTTTATGTATGACTGATTCACTTTGTTATAAAACAGAAACTAACACACCATTGTAAAGCAATTATACCCCAATAAAGATGTAAAAAAAAAAAAAAAAAGAAAATAGCACGTACCAAGTGGATGTGTTCTAAAGTCAAGAAGAGTGGACCGGTAACTGCAGACCAAGAGCTCCGTCCCCTCGGGAGCCTGAACACGAACGCAGGCGTCGTCCCCGCTCCAGACACCCTTGTCCCTGAGCATCAGAGCTTCAGAGCATTTATACCACTTGTATAGAGTGTGCTCATCACTGCTCTTGACAGAGCCTCCAAATTACACCTTCTGTAATTTTGTTACTCTTTTTGCGCCACCAAGTCTTATGCTCTGCAGTAACCTAAGGCAATTAGCTTCATCAGGGAGACACTAGCCTTGACTCTCTTCTCTTTCCAGATGCTGAAATTGCCTGATCAGATGCTCTGTTCCTATCACCCTTCGGGCAGTTGCTTAGTACTGCTGTGGAAATTTCTAGCCATCTCAACTCTGCAGGTGAGCGGAAACAAGCCCCCCTCCTTACGCTGCCTGTAGGGAGAGGGTCCAAGAACCACCGCAGAAGCACTTGTATATCTGGCGACCGCTTTTCACTGGACCTTTGATTATTTTATAGTGACCAAATAGTAAAGGGGCCTTTCTAATGTTTAACTTGGGTGCCCTGAATGGAAAAGTTACTGGAGACTCAATTCGGTTGAACACCTGGTTAGACTCATTAGTCACTGAGATTATGGGCTACATGAGTAGATTTACTAGATATTAACCAAACTCCAAGACAATCCAGATTTCTTATTTTAGCTATGAATTTCAAGAATTTTCCAAACTTCAAACCTGGCCTTTCTTTCCAATTTTATTTATTTTTTTACACCAGAAGCTGGCAGTTAACCAGATAATAGTCTTCATTTTCGGACAGGGATTCAGATGAACAAGAAAAATACATCAAAAAGATACCTCCTAACTTTAGCAAACTACCTTGCATCAGTGGAAAACTGTTTAGAAATCCAGTGACCTGATCCAAACAACCTCCCCGTCGTCCCTCGGCCTCTCCTGACTCTTGGCTTCTATTGGCTGCCTTAGCGTTAGATTGGACTGGCCTCCACTCTGCCACTTTCTGTAGGATGGTATCACCTAGGATGCTCTCAGCTGCAAGGAATGAAAAACCCAACTCAACCTTTATTAACTCTCTTAAACAGAAAGTCCAGTGAGAGGGCAGTTCCAAGCAGTGTTTGTGGCCCCCTTAAACTCGACTCCCTAAGAGTTACTTCTCACACTTGGGGTGCTCTCTTGAGTTTCCTGACTTGAGGATGTTCTGAAGGTGCTGTGTCTTTGTTTCCAGAAGTCTTCGTGGAAGCTCTCTGGACATAAGATCTTGCCAAAGGGTCTCCAGCCCCGGCTTGGAGGGCCCTAGTCATTTTACACTTCAGGGCTCTTCTTCCGTGGGGTGGGAATGACTTAACACAGCCTCATGTTTGATCTGGAGTGGCCATTCCTTAGGGCACCCAGCCACCTGGTCCCTCCCTCTATGCCAGAGTCCTGGTCCACTCAGGGGTACCCCTCGGAGTCCCTGACCTTGCTCTCTCCCTCAAGTCCGACTCCTGTGGGGATGGATGCCCAGACCAACCCACACATTCATCTGAATATGACTTTTGACATTCCTGCAACAAATGTCTGTTGGCTGCCAGCTACGTGTCAGGTACCATCTGAGGGCCTGAGAACACATCAGTGAACAAGATGGACAAGAGCCCTGCTTCCATGGAGCTCACACTCCTGTAGGGTGACACGAGGCAGCAAATAAGCAAACCAGATCAGATTTAATGTCAGATGGTGATAAGAAGAATACGAGACGGTGGTGGGATAGCAAAGCCTTGGGGTGGCTGGGCCACTTCAGAGAGGGTGTCAGGGAAGGCCTCTCTGAGGGGAGATGGTAGAGCTGAGGCCTGAAGCATCGGAGCGACCCAGCCATGCAGGGAGCTGGGGGAGGAATGTTCCAGACAGAGCGAACGGCAGGAAAGGCCTCCGAGGTGGAAGCAGACTTGGGATGTAGAAGGAACAGCAAGAAGGCTGGTGGGCTGGAGTTAGAGGGGCCAGGCTCCTATCTCCTTCCAAGCACACACGTGGGACTTAATCTCAGGACATGAATGGACACCTGTGTTAAAGGTTCCCAGAAGGTGATGGGACAGTTGAGAAATCTGCCAGATGTTTTATGACCAGAGCCCTGTCTTCCCAGAGCACGTGAGGCTCCCCCCGTGAGAGTGTTGCCTAACTACCTGCCCTAGCTGCCTTTTCGTGGCACCCTGGCTCTAGTTCATTATAAATCTATTGTTTTCTGCAATACTTTATATACGAATCTCTCTATCACCATGACAATACAGGGGACTTTCCCTCTGTGCTCCGAGAGCCATCTTCCATCCTCAGGTGACAAGAGCTGTGGTGGGACAGCACGTCCTGTACCTGCCTGGATGGTGCACGACATTGCAGACACTCTTAGCCAATGAGTCCTCTCCTGAGCTGAAGATCTTCTGCAGCACTTGACTTTCCTTTTGCTATTGACTTTCTGCTCAAGACAATTAGGCTATGTTCCTGGTAAAGAGACTGGGTCTGTGACCTGGGCTAACCACGGTGAGAAGGGAGACAAGGATCTGCCTCACTTCCCAAAAGTCGGGCGGTTGAGATGACGTTGGCAGTTTTCAGGTGGCACAAAACCATGGTGGTGGGGGGGGGCGAGGATCTCCCGTTCTGGTGGGGGGCTACAATCCCTTTTAGGTAAGAGCTTGTCGGATAGATGAACTTTACGACCCCACTGAAGCTGAAATGTGGGGAGTTGGTAGGACGTGTGCCCACGCATTGGATATCTCAAGGAGGTGCAGAGTTTTCCAGGGACGTTTCACTAAAAGTAGATCAGGAACAAGAAGGAAATTATGTGCCTTCACTAAGTAGAAGCTACGTCTATCAGTAATCACCAATCAGAGACGGCAGGGGGTCAAATAACCTTGTTCCTTCCGGTAATAAAGCAGCAGCCGAGTTCTCTGTCACACTTGGTTCTTAAAGTTCAGTGTGCATGTGATGAGAGACACTGATAATTCTGGTCCTTGTAATGGTGCTTTTTGTGGGAGGGAAGAAGCGAGAGGAAAGCTTTCTCCCAGGCTTAGCTGGAGGCCGATGTCCTTAAACAGAAAGCCAGGGGCATACACGTACCCTGCAAGAGCTGCTATAGAGTAATTCAGGACTGGGGTGGGGTAGGGGCTCTTTAGAGTAAGACTTGTCTTCCAGGCCACAGAGGTGTCATCTGGAGTAGTAATTGCTGACAGGTTTCCTCCCTGCTACCAACTGGTTTTGTATCACTCAGGGCAATCGCCAGTGACTTAGCCCTGAAGAGGGGTGCGGAAGAGATAAAACGAGGAATGTTACGTGTGTGAGGGCATCACCCCCTAAAGGTCTCCCCTGCCAGCAGGTTCTAATTTGGGGTTTTGTGGTATGAAGAGTCTTTTAAATGAGAGGTACTGAACAGCCCTTCCTGGTAGCCATTCCTGCCACTGGAGGCCTGGTTGGCCGGAATGTGGGGACGTGAGGTGGACTCTACCTGCAGGATGCTAGCTGTCAGGGCCTGGCTCCCACATGGGAATTCTAGAGCAGAGAGGACGGCAGAAGGCCCTTCCAACTCCCTCCCATCTCCAGTCTGGCTGAAAGCAAAGAGCCTGAGGTGATCTTGGCCAAATGCCAGCCTGTGCTTCCTGGAGCCGGCTGAAGACCTCTTTTCTGGTTCATCCGTCACTTTCCCCTTTCATACTGTGGCTTTGGAAGCCCTGCACCCAGCTGGAGGCACGGCTGCTCAGGTGTGCCCCCAGGGGGCCAGCTAGCCCGGGGAGGCCCCTTCCGGCCTGGAAGGAACACAGCGGCAGGACCGCGGGGATGGGCTGATCAGGGAGCCACACCACCTGGGGCTCTGCTGGGGGCTGTGGCCTCCCAGCTGAGAACTAACCACTGTGCTGACTCACCATGATTGTGGTTGAGAAAAACCCAGCAAGTTGGTGGCTCCCACGAGCTCAGGGGTTGTAAAATATAGGCCAGGGAGCCTCAGCCGGAAAGGGCTTCAGTAAGTGAGAAACCAACCTTTTTTCTGCCCTCTCCACATGTCTCTTTTATGCTATGGAGTTACAAGGGGCCCTAGAGGACCCCAGAGGGCATTTCCCGCTCTAGTCCCTCGGGGGACTGTGAACCAGGTCTGGAAATGGGCTGAAGGACAGGAGCAGCAACCAGGCCTGTGTCCAAGGCTCTCGGGACCTGTCGTTCTTTCTGCTGTGGCCGAACCTGGATCTAGCGGGTTCCTCCATCTCAGTCCTTTGGCGAGCTCCTCAGCTTCCCAGAGAATTGAAATGACCCTCTCCAGAGACCTCCAGCAAACTCCAGACCGGGCTGCAGCCTGCATGATTCAGGGGCGAGGGCCCGGGAGCCAAGGAGGTGAATGGGGTAGGGGTACAGTTCATATTGCATTTTATGTAAATGGTGCCCCCTGAGGTGCCGCAGACAGATGTCCCCCTGTGCTGCCCCCAGCTCAGCTTTCTCCCTAGCCTGAAGCCCCTGATGCTGGCATCTGAAACCAGCACCTAGCACTGTGCCTGTCCCATTAAGGCACTCAATCAAATCTTGTTGAATACATAACGCTATGGTAGGCAGCATAATGGCTACCCAAAGACATTCATATCCTACTCCCCAGGACCTGCAAATATGTTACCTGACTTGGCAAAAGAGGGGTTTTGCAGGTGTGATTAGCGTTGCGGACCTTGAGATGGAGAGATTATCCTGGACGATCGAGTGGGCCCATTCTAATCACAGGAGTCCTTAAACGCAGACAACCTTTCCTGGGTATGCCCAGAGAGAGAATTGCGAGTGTGGAAGAAGGTCAAGGAGAGGGTAATGTGAGAAGGACTTGACGCCCCATTGGTTCTGAGATGTCTGGGGCCACGTGAATGAACAGAGAGCCCTCTAGGAGCTAAGGGTGACCCCAGCTGACAGCCAGCAAGGGAACGGGGACCTCAGTCCCACAACCCCATGGAAGTGCCAACACCCGAATAAGTAAAGAAATGGACTCTCCCTTAGAGCCTCCACAAAGGAACAGCCCTGCTGATGCCTCGATTTTAGCCCCGGGAGCCTCGTAGGACTTCCGGCCCACAGAACTATGACATAATATGTTTGTGCTTTAAGCTGTTTACGTTATGGTAATTTGTTATAGCAGCAACAGAAAACTCATAAGAATGGCTACAGAGTGGAATGTGTTTTATAAATGAATATAATTTTCTTGCCTTTGGCACCCCAATTTCCTTGGGAGCAGCCAGTGTCAGAGAAGTCCCTTTGCATGGCTGGCCATGTGCCGGCGGTAGGGAGGGCATCCTTCCTTCTGGTCCTGTACCTTTCTTGGCACATCTGAGTTTACTTCTCTGCTGGTATTGTTGCTGTCATCGCCACCCACCTGGCCCCTGGGAGAGATGTTGCTAGAGGCTGGCCTTTTCGGGAAGCACATAGGACCTCCTACTGCTTCTCGTACTCTCTGCTGCTTCACAGAGGCAGCCCCTGGCCCCTTACTCCAGGCTGACGGCCCTCACACAGCCCCCATGCACCCGTTCTTTCCTTCAAGGGTCCTCCTGGGGCTGGCAAGTTGTCTCAGTTTGTAGCTGAGGCCTCCAGATCGCGCTGTGTCCGAGCAAACTCACGGCTCTCCTCCATCACACTTCACCCCAGGGAAGCCCGGAAATGACCTCCCGCCTGACCACACCCTGCCCTCTCCCCACCTTCTCCCTCCTCATGACCCAGCGGCAGGTGTGTCTCTTGTGGCTGCTGCTTAGGGAATTCTAGCTGGGGTGGTGGTGGGGGGAAACGTACGATCTCTCCTCTTAGGTGCTTTGTGGGGAGTCCTGCTTATTTCCTCCCTTCCCCCCACCCCACTTGGGACAGGGCCTGAGGGCTGCTGTTGGTGGTGGTGGTGATGAGAATGGCAGGGGAGAAGCTACAGGCCCCTTCCTATTAGCTCTTCTTTCAAACCTTTCTCTCCCTCTCCTCCTTAGCCTCTTGTCCAGCTCACACTCCGGCAGGGAGAAAAGTAGAGAAGCTGTTCCTGTTCACATAGCCTGTGATCCCCAGTGGTTATTAACTCACAGCTGGGGCAGCGCCCTCTGAATCTAGCAGGTTTTTTTTTTTTTTTTTTTTTTTTGTGGTACGCGGGCCTCTCACTGTTGCAGCCTCTGCCGTTGCGGAGCACAGGCTCCGGACGCGCAGGCTCAGTGGCCATGGCTCACGGGCCCAGCCGCTCCACGGCATGTGGGATCTTCCCGGACCGGGGCACAAACCCGTGTCCCCTGCATCAGCAGGCGTACTCTCTACCACTGCGCCACCAGGGAAGCCCTGAATCTAGCAGTTTGGTCTAGCCTCGAGTGTCTTCCTTTTGAGCAGTCTTTGTGGGGTTGGGAGCAGAGAAAGAGAAAGAATGAGTAATTTGATTTCTCAGGTTCTTTGTGGTGTCTTAACGTCAGCAGGGCAGCTGCCCACGGCCTCTGGCTCCTCAGGCCCATCTAAGGTCTCAAGGCCTTGCTTCCTATGGGCCTCAGTTTCCCTATTCTAGGCCAGAAGGAATTTGTGGTATAGAAGAAGTCCAGTCCTGATAGAAGATGGTTGAGACTTTCAGCCTTCAGTCTCCTCTGAGCTCATTATTCAGTCCGTTTCCTCAGGTCCATGGTGGCCTGTGGGGATGGACCCGTTAAATGCCTGGACTTGCTGTTCTAGGAGCCTCCTTAGGTTTCTGTGGAGACAAGCCCTGGCTCTGATTTACACTTTGGGCCTGTAAAGACTCTTATCAGACTTAGAGTCAGAACTACAAAGACTAAACAGAGCCCCTCTGTTCCTTTTGCGGTTACCCAGAAGAGGGGAACCGGCCAGTCTTGGGTTACAGACAACCGAGGGCAGTTATTCCAGGTCAGTCACTGCCCCCTGGCCCAGTTCCCCTCCAGCAGGACCTCCGAGAGGTTCCTCTTTGGGTGGTGAGAACGTCACTTTTAGGTGAGATCAACATGGGCAAAATAGTGAGGTCTGTCTACAGGCCGCTGTCTTTTCTGGGGTCCAGGGAAAATGGCTGCAGCTTCCAGCTTGGAGGGCCTTGATGAGGAAGGACCTTGCGCCTCTGGTGACCTCTGTTTACTGGTGCTGACTGTGCCCCAGACATGGTGCTAGGCTCTCTATGAGCACCATCTCCCTTCATCCCACAGCAATCTGAGGAGGGAGATGCTCTCATCACTCCCAGGAGAGGAAGGTGGGATTTCTTGGGAATCAGCCTGGGCTTATGGTAACAGTCAGAGTGCTGGGTTTCAATCCCCAACCTCGCACTCTGTGGTTTTGGATGAGATATATACTTGCTCTGAAATTCAGCTTTCTTATCTTTCATATACAGTTGTAAGGATTACAGGAAATAAAATCCACGAAGTTGCCTGTACCGAACAGGTGATTGATATACGTCCTCTGCCCCCACTCCTCAAACACAGAGCAAAGTTTTGGCGTGGGCTGCACATAATCTCAGGGCTGACAACAGACTCAACCAAAAACAGTTGGACAGAGTCCCATCCAGTGATGTCTAAAGGCTCTAAACAGGAGAATTTACGAACATTACCAGGGGCTCAGTCCTACCAGTGAGTACCCTTACCCTATCTCCCCTCCCTCACCCCAAGGGACTGGGCTCCATCAGGGGAGGGCCAACAAGAGACTCCTTTGCCTTCCAACACTGTCTTACCTGTCTCTGGGATTGTACATCTTTCTCACTAATTTTTGGATGTGGTCAATTTAGTTTTTGCTAACCTTTCAGTGAAACAATATCTAATGGCATTCCTTTCCATTTTCCACATGCTGTATTCCCCGTGACTCCATTTTCTTCAGGGATGATTTCTGGCCTTTATTTTTCCACCAACAGGCCTAGTTAAGCAAGTTTCATCCCATGGTTCATCCTGCACCCCCAGACTACTTGGACAGTGCAAGACCCTGTCACGCTGGTCATATTGAGAGTGAAGCTGCCACCTAGTGGTCACTGGAGGTGTGACTGCCTTGCCATGAGCTCTCCTGTGACTGGTATCTGAAAAAAATGTAGTTAATAGTTTTCTTTTAAACTAACCTAGAAGCTGTGGAGTGAATCAGACCAAGCAATGTAACTGTTTCAAAGCCTTATTGGAAAGAGGTTGAGTGTATATGAATATTTTCAAATCAAAATGATTCGTGAAACAAAAATCAGATTGACAGGTTTTGACCAGAGGGCCAAACTAAGATACAACATTTTTTCTTTGACTAAACTTAAGCCCAAATGAAGTCCCACAAAGACAAAACAAGCAAACCAGCCAACAAACCACCTAAACCAAACCACTCAACAACAGCAAAAGGAATAACTTCTTTTTTCCCCCCAGTAATCCAGTACACATCTACCAAGTGCTGGGGTGGCTGTGGTCACCACACAGAAGTTTAGTGGGCACTGAAGCAGCTCATCACAATACACTGTGGTGACTTAAAACCAGGCGAAGGAGAATGCAGTGGGAGACCACAAGGAAGATCTACTAACTCTACAGAGCAGTGGAATTTGAGTTGAGTCATCAAGGAATATTCGATTTTGTCAGGTAGGAGGGATAGAGGCAGGAAGGGATTCCACCTGACTGAAGGAAGGGCACATGCAAGGCCCAGAGGGGTGGAAGAGAAGGGCGAGTTCAGGTGTTGGTGGGATGAGTAGTGTGGCTGAAAAATATAATTCAGCCTAAAGCCTTGTGCCAACAGTGCATTTGTTGACTGCCTATTTTATGTATTTATTGGCTACCTATTTTTTTTCAAAGTAGACAAAAGTATGAGACACTGAGAAATTTAGAAATTTAAGACGGCGTGGAAGCATGTTGTAAAGATGTCAATTCTCCCCACTTATAGTTTATAGATTTAAAACAAACCCAATAAAAATCCTATCAGGTATTTTTTTTGTTTTTTTGTTTTTGGTGCAAATGGACGAGCTACTTCTAAATTTCATTTAGAAATGCAAGGGGCCGAGGATAGCCAAGACTATCTTGAAAAAGAAGAACAAACTGCAAGCCTTATATTACCAGATAAAGACTTAATAAAGCTAAATTAAGGAATCATTAGAAAACTAGCAGTATCTACTAAAAATGAACATACACGCACCTTCTGATCCAGCAATTCCATTCCCAGGTATGTGCCCAAACAAAAATGCATAGATATTTAATAGAAATTTATACTACATCATTCAAAGCAGCACTATTCATAACAGCTCTAGACTGTGACTATTCAAATGCCCGTCAACATGGTGATGTCTTTGCAATACGGAATTCCATTTAGCAACAAGAATGAATGATTTACAAGTACACATAACCCTACGGATGCATTTCACAAACATTAACAAAGAAGCCAGAATACACACTGTACAATTCCCATTAATAAAGTACAAAAATGGTCAAAACTAACTGTGGCGTTTGATTGCATTACTAGCTCTGATTCTTCATCTTTCCTGATATCCTTGCCCTTTGCCATGTGACCGCAGCTCCTCTCATTAAGGATGTGGCGCACATTTCCCCAACAGGGCCAGGACAAGGGTGAGACAAGTAAGGCATTTAATTACCCTGGACACAAAATTTAAGGGGTCCCCCAAACCCTCAGTAATCAAGAAAAAGATTTTAATGAAATGTTTTTAAACAAATCAAAATTAATGCCAAAAAACCCCATGGTGAACAAAATATCAACATTTCCAATCAGGAAATTGACCCTGCACCTGTAACAACTACTAGAGTATTCAGAAAATCTGTGTAGTTATTTATTTTGAACTCTACCCACAATTATATATAAGAAAACACTTCGCATTATTTGGATCATTATTTTTAAACCCTATTAGGCCCAGACAAAATCAAAACGTAAGAATATTTTCTGAACCAGCATTTCATTTGCTTTGAGTTTTTGCTAAATTCATCTTTACAGTTAGCTTTAAACTGGCCTCATTTCAATGAAAAGAATATTTTTTATGATCGTTGTTTTTTCAACCATAAGTTTACTGCTAACAAGTGTAATCTATGCACAGAAATTAGATGCAATTATCATTCAGCATTGATTGTTTGAGGAGCAATTCCTTACCCAGCTGTCAACCAACTCTATCATCTATTGACCCACCATCTATCGTTCTTCATTCCGGATGGGAAGAAACTCAGCAACTAATTAGAAATGTGACTGCTATGGTTTCCCTGCTGTGGAAACTTCCTTCTCCTTTCAGCTGGGTAGGATTGATTCTGAGTTGGGTGGGAATGGGAAGATCTTGTCATCGCTTTGATGTCAGAGAAAGTAAGGTTGAGATAAAATGGAAAGGTATGTATCTAAATAATAGCACTTGTGATAGCTCCCTGCAGCTCCCAAAGGGATAACATCTATTTGCTTTTCAAAAAGACGTACATATGTTGTGTGCTTTCTGGAGAAAATAAATTTCTCTTTAGTGTCAAATTTTCTACCTAGTCCAGGTGCCCCCCCAACCCCGGCCCTGACAGTGCTGTGCCACACTTTCTACAGCAGAGGAGGGCCGGGCACAGTGCCAAGAACTGTATCATATCTTTTTTTTTTTTTTTTACAAATGAAGATACTGAAGCTAAGAGACGTTGTCTCACTTGCCCAAAGTCACACAGCGAGAAATGAGCAGAGCTCACATTGAAGCCAGCTGTCAGACTCTGGAGCATGTGCTCTTAATCACCAAAAGCTGCTTTCAAATTGTATCATAAACTCACAATTTGAAAGGAGCCGTGATAAATCCTCTTTTACAGTGAATAATTATTTTATAAACAGGGCTACCTCTCGCTAATTTATGGCTAGTGTAAATCCATGTTTTTATATACATCAGGTTTGCTTAATGTGGGGAGGGGCACACCTATAGTATGAGTTTATAATAAATGAGCTCATTCTGAAACTAATGACTTAGAGCACGTGCTTGTAGACTGATTAACGGGACTAAAGTCAATGTCTCATAGCTTAGCAGAGACTCTGGAGAGAAATGGAATAAAATGCAAACAGTGTTCTGTGAAACTGACTACTGGTACACACGTAAGCTACTCAAATGTTTTCACTGATGGGAAAAACAACGATATTTCTGGTTATAAAGCTTCTTTCTGTTCGGCCCCTTCTGTACTTCCTGTTTGTAGTAGACTTCCTCCTCCCCTTGTCCTCCCCCACCAGTGTGAACAAGAGCAGAACTGGAGAAGGTTTTAGTAGATGATTCAACAGACCCCCCTCCCTGAGCTTCTCTGACTGTCAAAACACTTTAGCTTTCAGGAGGCCATGATCTTCAGTACCTGTTTTTTTTTGTTTGTTTGTTTGTTTGTTGGGCGGTACACGGGCCTCTCACTGTTGGGGCCTCTCCCGTTGCGGAGCACAGGCTCCGGACGCGCAGGCTCAGCGGCCATGGCTCACGGGCCCAGCCGCTCTGCGGCATGTGGGATCCTCCCGGACCAGGGCACGAACCCGTGTCCCCTGCATCGGCAGGCGGACTCTCAACCATTGCGCCACCAGGGAAACCCTTCAGTACCTGTTTTAAAGTCTATCCCACTCTGCTCCCTGGGAAACTCACAGAGCGCCCCCCCACACCCCCCTGCATCTACAAACAGCCTTTCCTTTTTCACTGTCAGAAGGGTTAGTTGTGAGATTTCCAGGATATGGTGGGAAATCTAGAGGTTTCTTCAAGTCCCATAATTCCTGCTCTGCTTCCTGCCCACTTGAGAAGGTATTTCTGCGGAGACCATTCTGGGCTCCCATTCCTCCCTCGGTCACAACAAAGAGGTCAGGGCCAAAAGGATTCTTTGAGTGCACTTGACATCCCTGTTGAGGCTGTCTATTCTCTTTTGTGATCTCTATCCTTAGGAACTGCAGTTTCTATTTTTAACAAAGTGCTCGTTCTCATCGCAGACGGTGGCGACACCCCCTGCTCCTTAACCAAATCGGTCACTATTTACGAGTTTCCATTGTGGGCAAAGTACTATTCTAGGTGCATCAGGGTATGAAAAGATGAGAATGCAGGTCTGTCCTCTGGGCAGACTGGAATCTGTCAGATGGGGAATTAGAACACACACCGACCGATCGACTCCAATACTGTGATATGTGGGCTCTGATGAGGGATGTGAGAGTGGGATAAACTCAAAAGGTGTGACAGGCGAATTCTGATGAGGGGATACAGGGTGGCCTTTTCTTGGAAGTGGGATTCATGGGCCACTTTGAAGAAAACATGCCTCCTTTCAATGCCCATCTTAGTTCTGGCATTTATTAATTCGCTCCATATTTGCCCCAAGCGCATTTAATGAACCTTCCAACCGCCAGCCTTGCGCCACTAGCTCATTGCCACAGCTAATGTTCCACAGTCACCCAGACAGTTCTTGGACCAGAAGGGTTTCCTTCTTGGGTAACTGTGCACCCCACTCCCCAACATCCAAGACATTTTTCTTCCTGGACTTAGATTTTGGTGAATATTAAAATGATCTTAACTTTCACAGTTCATAGAGAAAAGATTTGGGAAGAAAGCAGTTATAGATTATATACAAGTTGCGCTATTTCTTCATTTGAAAACAGTCTGCCCCAAAGAAGCTCAGTTAAATATTAGCAAACTTTTGTAGTAAAGCGTGCTTACCTTTGACGATCCGGAGCTGAAGCTACGTCTCTTGAAAGCAGCGCAGGACTGACAAGGCAGGGATTTTATCGAGTCTGTGTTCCTTTCTCAATCAGATACAGCTGTGACCCTCCAGGGGTCACAATTGTGAACTTGTGAGCTGGTTACTTTTAGAATCACCTGGGCAGCATTTTGAACCTGCAATTTCTTGAGTTCCAGACCGAGAGTTTCTGTTGCAGTAGATCTGAGAATAAGGATGAGAAATTTATTTTTAAAAAGCTCTCTGAGGTTTTCTGTATAAGCCAGGTTTGGAAGTGACGGTTGTAGGGACTGTGTGATTGGCATGTTAAATTCCTGGTGATTAGTGATACTGGATTAATGCTCTCCCATGATTCCAGTTTCACGGGTCCTTACACACATGATCTACAGCTGATTTAGGAGAGAAAAAGAATGGTTTGTTGGGCAAGGTTGATAGTGGTCACCATGTGTGAGTTGGTTGCACTTGGTTTTTTTCCATATGGGAGAACGTCTCCTGTGAGTATGATACACCATCACAAAGTGGGGTTGCGCATACCACACATAATATTAAGTGACACTAGAAAAATCAATCAATCATTTGTTGCCATCTTTATACATCCCACTTTTCCTCATTCCTTTCGTTTTATATGCTTGTGATCATAACTGATACTCTTTTATCCTCCTGTTAGTATCTTCCTGGAAGTTTTCTCACATTGTTACAGAGGCTTTTTTCATTTTCCTTTTTAACACTTGTATGTTCTTGCCCGCTTTTAGCGTATCTGAGTGTACACCACATTGGTTATTTTTAATACTTGCACCAATCAATGTCCTGGGGATTTCTGAGAAGGCCATGCTCACACTTCCATATTTTGGGGATTGTTCATCGACACCACTGTTGGCTCGATGTACTTTCATGTCCGGAAAGTCTCTCTTAGAAGTGCTCAGCTGTTCCCTGACGCCTCTCACTCTCAGTGTAATGCATAAGACAGACCAGGAGATGGCGCTGTGGGTCAACTTTTCCCTCACATCCTGCACTGCAGGTGGTTTTCCTAGAGAACCCAGGCGAATTATCCCGAGATAAAGCTTTCATTCCTTTCCTACTGGGGCTAATGAACTGTTCAAATCTGCAAGCTAAATGAAATCTTTAAAATTAAAAAAATTAACTTTTAGCTGGGCATGAAAGATGACAATGGACTGACTTGGAAACCTGCTCTGAAGACATCACATCTGAACTTCACACTGAACTTGAACTAGGACGAAGTAGTGAGTTGAGTGTTTACTGGTAGCTTCCAGTTGTTAAGAAACAGGTCAGAGAAAATTTTGAGGAAGGCTAGAGGCCAATCTGGGGCTTCCTGCTACCCTTAGAGAAGCACGGAGAAATGACTGCAATATAAATGGAGCTCTAAAAAATACATATATTTTATGCTTTTTCCTTGGTTTAACCCTGAAAATGTTGCGCAAAAGTTGCTATCTACAAAATTAGCATAAGGAAACCATCTGATGCCAAGGGCCATAGGATTTTGCCCAAGCCCTTTGTAACCACTAAAGCAGTTGGCTCACTTCCCTAGGCATTCTGAGAAAATGCTAACAGGGTGTTTGGCTTTCCTCTTGTGTATTTATAACTTCTTCTGGTATGTGTAGTTAGAATGTGGCCTGCTGGAATGGATTTTCCTTTCCTATTTGCATGTAAATAACATGACCATGACCCTGTAAATTTCCCACAGGCCATTTTAGACATAGGGTGTTGTGATCCCAGAGGTGGGGGTCTCTGCATCATCACTAAGAGTGTCTAAGCCAATTAGCTCAGTTGGTTTGAGCATGGCTGTAAGACATCCAAGGTCACAGGAATCATCTGTGGCAAGACCAGCCAAGTTAGAGAAGAGAGAGCCTGTGTATTCCCGGCACCAAGAGGAATGTGCTCTAACCCAGGCAAAATGTGAGTTATTGGTAACATGGAAAAATATAATGCGCATGGCTCAGTGTCCCTTGATGGTTAACAGAACAGGCACTCAACTCAGTGATGTCGTCATCAACAGCAGATTCCTTTTTGTCTATACAGGGCAACCGCCTTCCTAAGAATAAAGTTGTTTGAGGCAGTGGTTCCGGACTCAGAGTTTTTATTTTGCGACTCTTTCCACAACTCCCTATGTCTCCTAAATTTTTTACCCTCACACGCAATTAGGAAGAAATGGAAAGATGACTCTGCTTGTGGATAGAATCAGGAAACAGTTTAACAGAGGGGATGATTCTCCCACTCGAGGGCCCCCACCAGCTGCACAATTTTAGGGAAACTGTGCAAAACGGGTTTCTCATCATTTTTGCCGGCTTTCTGCTGTGTCTCTCTGTTGGCCACTATGAGCCAGATGTGTACTTGAGATGTGTAGCTGTTTTCTTGGGAAGCAAAATCTCATCTGAAACAGGAAATGGATTTTTCAGATAAAGGATAAATATTTGTGGTCGAGATGGAGAAGAAAGTCTTTCTGAGCTGAGTTTTTCCTGCTGGCTGGTTGAATGTCTGGCACATCGTAAGAGCTCACGTTCATTACTAAGGGACAGGCTCTGTACTAAGCACAATTTCAGTTCTACTTCTTTTTTTTTTTTTTTTTTTTTTTTTGCGGTATGCGGGCCTCTCACTGTTGTGGCCTCTCCCGTTGCGGAGCACAGGCTCCGGACGCGCAGGCTCAGTGGCCATGGCTCACGGGCCCAGCCGCTCCGCGGCATGTGGGATCTTCCCAGACCGGGGCACGAACCCGTGTGCCCTGCATCGGCAGGCGGACTCTCAACCACTGCGCCACCAGGGAAGCCCTACTTCTTTTAATCCTCACAAAACCTTGTGAAGTAGGTACTGTTATGATCTGCATTTTTAAGGATGAAGAAATAGGCTCTTAAAGATGAGATGAATTCCCTGGGGTTCCCTGTTAGTAAATGGCAGAGCCATAATTTGAACCCAGGCCATATAATTCCAAGGACCTACATGTTCTTAAATACTATCCTATTCTATTTGGCCTATAGCTTATCAGAGACAATCTAATTACAATCTGAACCCTTTTTTTTTTCCCCCAAACAGGATGATATTCTTGTAATTCTGTACTTGGGGAGGAGGCCCAACTTCTGTGTTCATATATGCCTCCCTCCATATGTCTCTTCAATAGGCTGCAGGTATGTAGTGAGGTTAGGAATCCCAGGTTCAGTGTGCCTGATTTTGATTAAGTCCTGTGTGTGTTTAACATCTCTCCTTGGAACAGGAGGCTACCTTTCCTCTACTGTTCTCAGCTTGGGACTGTGTCAAAAACTTTGACAACAAGAAAAGACTCATTCGGTATCCTGTTACAGTGGAATACTCCACTCATTTTAGTGCTCAACAAAATGAAAGTCCTAGGGTTAATAGGAAATACCCTCCTGACTGGGCATGTAAGTAATCCACCTATTGTTACTTGAGCATATTCTCTGGCATTTCATCCATTCAAAGTATTTCCTTTATCTCTGGCAATATATACACTACTCTTGCAAAGGAAAATTCTTCCATAAGTAATTATCAAGAGGATAAAAATTTCTGCCTACCATTTAGACATGCAACTTTAAAGCAAAACATAGACAAGGATTGGCTTTTAATGTTTACCTCGAACACATGCTTTTAAAAGTTTAGAACCTTGGAGGTTCATTGTTATCTCCCTGCAGAGGCCTTCCTCCCTAGGAGTATCTGCCTTGGGAAGACAGTGTGGCACTTTGCTACAGGGGCTTGGATAAAGGTCATGCCATCATAGATAGAAGAAGTTTCCTAGAAGTTGGATTTGAGTTGGGCCTTGAAGGAAGTGCAGAATTTGGACTGATAAGGAGGCAGGGTTCATCACGTGGAGAAAAAAGTAGGATGAGCCAAGATTAAGTGTGGAACTGAGCCTAGCGGTATAGCTTGGGAAGCCTGACAGAAGTAGAAGGTAACTTGTCTATATGGTGTGGGGTGGGGACATAGTTTGAATGGATGGGGAATGTGAAATTAATGAAGGATTCAGTGGAGTTGGCAGGATACTAATGGCGATATTTTAGTGGGGACATATTTTTGGAAACCACCTACTCCAAACCTGGCATCTTACTGGCAGAGCAATGGAGAGTCAAGGTGATGAGGCAAACTTCCCAGAGTCTCACAGGGTATCAGTGGCACAGGGGTCCTTCAGTGCTTGCTCCTTAGTCCATTCCTGCTTCTGTGCTTGGTCTGAGCATAAACGTGAAGCCATTGTAGGCTAGGAAGTAAAGAAGCTCTTCTGTGGTACAGTACTAGTTTGTTGGATGTGTGGAACAGGGAGAAAATCAGGAGAACTATTATTATATCAAAAGCGTTTATGGAAAAGAACAAATAACGAGTGTTGGCGAGGATGTGGAGAAAAGAGAACCCTCGTACGCTGTTGGCAGGAATGTAAATGGATGCAGCCACTATGGAGAACAGTATGGAAATTCCTCAAAAAATTAAACATAGAACTATCATCCGATCCAGCAATTCCACCCCTGGGTATTTATCAGAAGAAAACAAAAACGCTCATTAGAAAAGACATATGCATGCCTGTGTTCACTACAGATTATTTACAACAGCCAAGGTATGGAAGTGGCCTAAGCGTGCATCAATAGATGAATGGATAAAGAAGATATACAATGAACTATCACTCAGCCATAAAAAAGAATGAAACCTTGCCATTGGCAACAACATGGATGGACTTTGGGGGTATTATGCTGAGTGAAATAAGTCAGACAGAGAAAGACAAGTACCATGAGATTTCACTCATATGGGACATCTAAAAAAACAAAGCAAATGAACAAACATAAAACAAAACAGAAACAAAGATATAGATACAGAGAACAAGCAGGTGTTTGCCAGAGGGGAGGAATATGAGGGGAGGAAAGAAATAGGTGAGGGAGATTAAGAGGTACACACTTCCAGTTAAAAGATAAATAAGTGCTTGGTATGTAATTAACAACACGGTAAATATAATTAACACCGCTGTATGTTATATTAACATATCAAAGTTAAGAGAGTGAATCCTAAGAGTTCTCATCACAAGGAAAACATATTTTTTCTATTTTTAAAAATCTTGTACCTATATGAGATGATGGATGTTCACTAAACTTACTGTGATAGTCACTTCATAATTTTGTAAATCAAATTATTATGCTGTATACCTTGAACTTATACACCTTGAACTTATACACAGCTCTGTCAATTATTTCTCAATAAAACTAGAAGAAAAAATTATACCTCAAAAAAAAAAAAAAAAAAGCTTGAGGTGTGTACTGTGGCCTTAACTGTTGGCCCGGGGACAAAGGAGATACTCAGATATATTAAAGGAGAAGTTGGTAGGACCCAATATAGGGCCCAAAGAAGAGAAACATAAGCTGATGACAAGTTTCAAATTCGGGTTTCTTGCAGAATAGTGTCAGGAGAGCAAGAGGGGGAGATTCTGAGTTTGAGTCTGGATATATTTGGTGAACAGACTTGGTGATAGACTACTGGAAACAACCATTCATTCATTCATTCATTCATCCAATGAATACTTACTGAATGTGTACTCTGAGCTACTGTGCTAGGTGCTGGGTAAGTAAGATGTGCTTGGACTGGGACCTTTTGAAGCTTTCATTCTAGTGTTTTCTGATGGGGAAACATGGGCTTTGGTGAGAGGCATGGCTGGGAGCCATCAACAGCGTGGTGCTTGGCGGGTGACCTCTCGCAGGCAGTGAGTACGGCAGGGGGCTGAGGACAGAGACTGTGGACTCCCAATCATTTCAGGAAAGATGCCATCATTACTGCTGACTGAAAAAAGAATGCACAACTTGAGAGCTGTGAGTTTCAGATTTATCTGGGGACCTACTGAGGACTATAACCTGGGAGACAGCCTCTCAGGTAGCTCTGAGGACCTGCTCCGAAGAGGAAGGAGAGGCCAGTATATATGTGATTTTGGCTACGGAGTACGTGCAATCCAGCATACGTCTTGGTAGGTTAGCGCTAGTCATGAGGAACAGGTATTTCAGTTAATCATTTTAATGCTTTGCTTTTCTAAGTATGGGAAGATGCAAGAACCCAGGTTCATAAAAAATTTTCTCCTGAAACATATCTAACTAAGGGCCTGTTTCGCCTGTTTTCCCAAAGCACAGAGTGTCTCATCCCGTCCTTCATCCTGAATTCCTTACAGGGTGTACTGCAGTCAGTGACTGCAGGGCTGATGACTTGATCTTTGTAGAACCAGATGGTGAACGACATTCTTTGTTTTACAGTATCAACAGATTATGAGTTTTAAATACGTTGTCCGAAGAGTTTTAAAACCATTGCCCCTCTCATTTCTTTTATTTAAATGAATTATTTGAGCTTGTCCCCACCAAAGAATTCTCAAACATTCAAGTGAATAGAGTGAATGATTAAATGGGCTGCCAATGGGGTGAATATGTCCACTGACCCAAGATAAAAGGTGACAGACTCTAATTATATGTAAAAAAATTCCCCTGGCCCACTGAGCTGGCATCAGCCCCTTTTGTTGGTTTCATTTGTCAGGATTCTTCAAGCTTGGCCTTGCTCCACCAGGTGATGGTAAGTGCTAAACCCTCTCTTTTTTTTCTACCTAGTTTTAACCCAAGCTTGGACTGGCCTTCGGGTAGATAAGGACAATGGGCTCCTAAAAGATTTAAGAGGTTAAGGACAGGCCAGGGAGCACCCCGCAATATCCTGATTAAATAGCAAAGGTAGTTGTTGGAGGTTAAGAGAAAATCTTTTTGAATGTTAGTACAAACTAAAATTAGCATTGATTTACATTTTCAAAGCCTTATTTACTACTTCATTATATTATAATGATTCATTTTGTTAAATTTGAAACCTCTAAAAAGCTCCCAGAAGCAATCATAATGTAGATCTTACAGGTGAAAGATCAACTGTTAAAATAGAATCTGTAACAACAACAACAAAAAAATGGAGAAATTGTCTTAATAACTGAAGTTTTAAATAGTCTTTTCCAGAAATGTCTTCTTAGAGTCAGATGTGTATTGAGAAGAACTGTAGGAGTTCACTCTTTGAAAGACTGCAATGACTGGTGATCTGAAGAAATTTCTAGATTCCTCAAGGGCAGCCATTCTCCATACCCTTCTTTGTTCTGCCAACTTTCCATTTTTCTCCTTCCTGTGTAATTGTGTGTGTGTGTGTGTGTGTGTGTGTGTGTGTGTGTGTGTGTGAGATCTTTCCCTTTTTGTCTGTGGAAATGCTACGCACCCCGGCACCTCCTCTTCAGTCTCTTTAACTATATCTCTCTAGGCTTCCTCTCACTTTTCTTTCCCAGGACACAGAGACTCTCAGAATTTTACTTCTATCTGCTCTGACCCATTACGATTTTATTTTTAACACCCAGAATGTCATTATTTTATGTTGTAGCTCCTGTTGGGAATGGGCAAAAGTGTCTCACTGTGTCCCCCATGTCTAGACAATAATAATCTCTGCTCCTGGAACAGCTGGCAAGGTCAGCTCTGGGAACTGTGGCTCTTAAGTCATAGCAGCACGTCTCAATCTTAAGTCATAAGCAGCACGTTTCAGTCTTTTCTCAATCTTTTCTCAATCTTTTCTCAATCTTGTGAATACTTTTCAACCATTAATAATATTAGCACCCAAGTACGTGAGTGACAATTCTCAGAAAATAAAATCAGAGAGGATTGCAAGTTATCCCTAAAATCACTCATCCTCACCTTCTGCATTCCAACGTGTTCTGGCATAGAAGAGAAAGCCACAAAGTTGCAGAAGTGAATCAGAAAGGAATATAACCACAGTCAACCTGGGTACCTACAAGCAGTGTGTTCACATGTGTCCTTTTTAATTTATTATTTTTAGGGGTGGGAGGTGGGAAATGCATCATGAACCTATCTGGGGAAAAAAAATCCAGATTTTATTTAATAATGAATCAAGCAACCCTGAGGTCCACAGCCCTTCCCTCATGAATATTCAAGTTTCTCTGAGTGACAGAGAATGAAAGGGAAGTTCTACCATAGTGTAGTTACATCAAAATGTATACACTGAACATGATTCATAATTATCTGTACAAATTAACTTCATTACACACACTCTGCTCTTCAGAGATCTGCCCGGACATTTTGGCCCTGCCCATTGATGGCCAGCACTTACTGCTTCTCTCTCTACCTGTCTCTGTTTCTCTCTTTTTGCTTTCCCGCTCTCCTTCCTTCCCTCCCTGCCTCACTTACACCCTCACCAGACCCCATCTTTCCTCTTCTCTCAACAGAGAGTCTGTCTTCCTACAGTGTGGCTCTCTGCCAGGAATAATGGAAATGGTGAAAAGTTTCTTGTGGTTAGAGGTGAAGCCAACAGTGAGTGAGGCTTGTCCTTCTCTCTCCTCCCCTCTAGACACCCTCCTCCCTGGTATGCATTCAGGATGGGGGCAGGGAGCACAGGGCTGGTGGCCAGAGAGCGAAGGGATTCCTGTTGCTTCTTTCTGCCTGCTGTGTGCTCTGAAGCAGGGATTACGAACATTTTCTGGAGGTGCTGGGAGGATGCGAGGGTGCCAAGCAAACACGGCTCTTCCTCAGAGAGGAAGAAAGGCCCCCAAATTCCCCAAGGGGCCCCTCCTGGACTCCCAGGACACACAGGGGCCCAACGGAGTGGATGCCAACATGCATCCTGGGCCCATCTGGCGCTGTTAAAACCTTGCCCCTGTGTGTTTGGGTTAGTCCATGAGAGAATTTCCAGGACTCTTGAAATGCTTGTGGGTAACCTGGAATTTCCTGAGAGACCTGGATGCCGAGATCACTAGCCAGTTTCAGGGATCTATGCCTTCTGTGAGCGACAAAGACATTTGTGTAAAAGTGAGTCGCAGAAAATCCTTGGAAATTTTTGAGCCTTAAATTCCCTGTAAGGCACAAACACACCAACTATAAAAGTTCTAGGCTACGGCAGAGAAGGCCTAACTCTCAATCAAGCCAGAGATATACAGGCAGCTATCACGTGTCTTCGGCTCACTCTAAAAGCCAGCTTTTTAATATTTGTGGATATAGACCCTGTGACTACAAGATCAACAACCATCTTCTTAGTTCTCTTTGAAGTTGAAAGGTAAAGGCCTTATGGGGCTCACTGGAATTCCCAAGGTCTCCTGGGCCAAGACACAGAACAGTGGTTGAACAGTTGATGTTCTGAATAGAGACTTAATTGAATTTCCTAGCCAATGCCAGACCTAAATTCCTCCAAAGGAAAGCCCAGAAATGGCCATCTGTGCTTTCCTTTTGGGACGGATGGGCAAGGTCACTCTTATGTAAGCCTCCATCAAGCATATATATGCGCACACAGAAACCCTTTTGGGGGCCACCATTTTCCTTAACTTTCAGTAGCGTCAGCATATTCCTTTCTTGTAGATCACATCATTCTGTCATTTTTGAGTCACTTAACATATTATTCACTCGCGCCAGATCCTTTATTAGGTAGTGGGGAAATGATCATGAGCGAGATAGTCCCAGGTCCTTGCCCCTTAAAAGTATAAAATCCCCACAAAGCAGGATAGAAGGTTCCTCTGATGCCACACCGATGGGCACAAGCTCCAGAGCCCGGACAGTCCTGCTTCTCTTGTCCATCCCTCCCTCTAGATCAGGGGTCCCCAACCGCCAGGCCGCAGACCAGTGCTGGTCCGAGGCCTGTTAGAAACAGGGCTCCACAGGAGAATGTGAGTGGCGGGCGAGCGAGTGAAGCTTCATCTGCCGCCGCTCCCCACTGCTCCCGTTACTGCCTGAACCGTCCTCCCCCGGCCCCCTCACCCCCAGCCGTGGAAAAACTGTCTTCAGCGAAACCAGTCCCTGCTGCCAAAAAAGGTTGGGGACCACCGCCCTGGATACTGTGGCTTCAGGATGTGAATGAAAAGTGTCGCCTGCCGCCTGCCGTATCAGTAAACAAAGGAGGTTGTAGCCATTAACCCACCCTCCCGTGGTGAGCCCCGAGGGAACTCAGGATGGAGACAAAGGGGCTGCCTGCTGCCAAGCCCTCAGCCACTGCAACAACCTCCAATGGTGCCCCGAGGGGACTCAGGATGGGAAAGAACCGGACACTGGCCCCAGAGAGTTGAGGTGCACATCCAAGGAATGATTTCAGTAAACCCACACGCTTGCGTGTTCCATACATAGAAAAGTGCTACATTCCTCAACTTGAGATGTCTGGTTTTCTTTAATTAACAGTAATCTTTCCAACTACCTGGTCTTTGTTGCAAAAACTCCTCTATATCCTGGTTCCTCCCTCACCTCTTGGGAGCCGTCCCTCACAGCTAGCTGAGAGGCTTAAGTCCTCAGTTTTGTCCGCCGAATAAAACATCACTCTCAACTTTTAGGTTGTGCATTTTTTTCTGTTTTCAGTTGACAAGGATTAGCTACATCAGCCCCAACCTTGGCTCCAGCACTTCCACTTTTGGCTTTTCTAAGAGAGATGTTTGGGAAGGACAAAGAACCCGCTTCCAAAACCAGGATGTGATGCTGTAGGCCACCTGCTTTTGACTGCCATTTGATGATGTTTTCCTAATGGTAATTGTTTCTGCAAAGCCTACAAGACTTCGATTTCCTCCTAGAAGCAAAATAAACGTGTAAATGCTATCACTGTGCTCTGACAAAGTCCCAAGTTTTCACTTTCCTTCTAATCGTTATAATTCAATCCACTAAGGATCCTGTGCCCGAGGAGTTGACTATCTGGTCTAGGAAACAACTACAAACGTGAAAGCATCTCGGGGGAGGGCCATGCAAGGCAACAGGAGTCAGACAAGAGGTTATTCTTTTGGGCTAAAATAACCAGTGACTGCTTCCCAAAGGGGATGACATGGGGTCTGGAGCATGAAAGACAGCTGAAATGTGGCCGAGGGAGGCGCTTCCAACAGAGGAAAAATATGTGTACAGGTGTAGAGAAGGAAGTATTTGTGGCATGTGAGGTGGCAAGGAGGAGACTGGCCCACCTGGAGCTCCGAGTTTTGTTTGGATAGAAACCCAGCTACTCTGTCCAGAGACGCCACCCAGGGATCTCCATGGCTCAGAGAGAACTTTCCATGTGGAGAGAGTAACTCATGTGGCCTTTTGCCCACCACTGCCACCACCATAGAGCCATCAAGGATAGAAATTAGGAGAAAACAGCTCATTTCCTCATCCTTTGCTTAAAGCATCCATTTTCCAGGGGCAGTTTTGTAAACGAAGAATTTTCCTGTTCTAACGGATAGGTGAGTTTCTTGAATAAACAACAGGTTGAAGGAAATGATCACACATTCATACTCAATTCCCCCAGTACTCCATGGCAGCCTTCACGCATCAGAATGGAAAAGCAGAGTTCCCCTAATGGTCACAGCCACGTTACATGTCTGCAAAGAAAAAGGCCTTAAACTGCCAGGAACTTAAGCCAAGAAAGACCATAAAAGGTACATTCTCTTTCAAGGTGATGCAGTCAGCACAAAGGTGTTCTGTCTGAGATTTGTAAAGCTGCTTGTGCATGAGTTGGATTGTGAATTTGACTGGCAGCCAATTGTAAGCCAGCAGTGAGGAAAACCTGCTCTAGATAGATTTCCACGCCAACACGTACGCACGGCATCACTGTGGACAGAGCTGGTAATCAAGAGCGTCCTGGGTGAGGACAACTGCATCAGAGAATCAATACTGGACTCAAATACCACCACAGTCGGAGACCTTTCCAAAGAAAGCTTTCAATATTCATCACCATGAGCATTAGACAGGGCTCTATTTGTGCTGCCTGAGGTTTTCTCTTCCACATAGATGCAGGGAAATCTTCTTGGGTGAAATATAGTTAATTCCCAGGTTCTGGAAACCTTAGGTTCATTTTTCCTCCATGTGGTCAGAGAGAAGAGCGAAACGAAGGGGTGAACCTGCTAGGGCGTGTCCAATCTAGCCCCAAACTACAAAAGAAGCTACAGAACATGGCCCTCACTGTGCCTCTTTCTGAAAAATAAGGGCTTCCCCCCACGTTTCATCCCTTTCCAAACCTCTGTCTGTCTCGTTACTTCCCCAAGTAAATCTTCCTTGGCAAGGTGCTCAAATCACGTTTCCCAGGACACGCTGTCAGCCTTTTGCCCTCATAGCTTTCTGCCTGCCATTCCCCTTGGCCTGGAGTTCCCTTTCCGTTCTCCCTGGTTATCTAAATCAAATCCAGCTTTCAAGATTCATCTTAAATCTCTCTTCCTCAGAGCAACTTCCCTGATCACCGCAGTCTAGTTGAAAGTCTCCTGCCTTTTAGCCACTATAGCTCGCCGAGTAACATTAAGTAACGACTTTAGCACTGTGTGTGTGACACGCTGCCTCGTGTAATTATTATCTGTGAGTTAACCCCCTAACTAACCCAAAAGCTTACAGAGAGGTAGAGAGGATGGGCCACGTATGGCTCATTTTTTATAGCCTAATATCCAAATTTCTTTGTGTTTAATTTTTAGATACACATTGGTTCCCAAATCAATGCAGACACATTTAAGAGGCAGGTTTTTTGGAGTTTGAAGGATTCATTGAAAAAATCAGCTAGAACCAAAATAATACTCCCTCAGACCTCAAGGAAACACGCCTAGCCTTTAAGCATGAAAAGTTCTTTTGATTTCTTATGGAACCCAAGACGTATTTAAATTGTGATTCAGAGCTTGTGCACTGAACATCAGAAGCCTAAACAGATGTTGTCATTGACTGATATGGTAATGGATGCAAACTGGTAAAGAGAAGGAAGAAGCATATTCCCAGAGTGGTGGGAGGGATGGAGGCCATCACAGACTACTACTGTAGTGACCAGTCTGGACACTGATTTGGGGTCTGTCTAGTTTTAGTCCACGGAGGTATGGGGGAAAATCTTTGATCAAGATGAGGAATCCAGGAAACACCAATCTGTTTCAATCTAAACTTCTTGTAGCCTCAGCTAACCTTCCTCTGGGTGACTCTCGCTGTTCATACTTAAAGCCATCCACAGTGGACTTGATTACTTCCTTGTTTGGGGGCCCTTATACTGTACTAACACAAAACTCACTTTCTGCACTGAGACATAATTTTATTTATTTAATTTCTTTGGCTGTGTTGAGTCTTCGTTGCTGCGCATGGGCTTTCTCTAGTTGCAGTGAGCAGGGGCTACTCTTTGTTGCGGTGCGTGGGCTTTTCATTGCGGTGGCTTCTCTTGTGGAGCTCGTGCTCTAGGCGTACGGGCTTCAGTAATTGTGGTGTGTGGGCTCAGTAGCTGTAGCACACGGGCTTAGCTGCTCCATGGCATGTGGGATCTTCCTGGACCAGGGCTTGAACCCGGGTCCCCTGCACTGGCAGGTGGATTCTTAACCACTGTGCCACCAGGGAAGCCGTGTATTAAGATATAATTCACATGCTATGAAATACATCTGTTTTAATAGTACAATTCAATGGTTTTTAGTGGATTCACGAAGTTGTACAGCTATTACTGTTAATTACAGAATAATTTTCATTACCCCGCAAAGAAATTTCATATCCATCAGCAGTCAGGCTCTATCCTTTTGTTCCCTCAGCTATGGGAAACCATGAATCTACTTTCTATCTCTATGGAGTTGTCTGTTCTGGACATTTCATTGAAAAGGAATGATACTATGAAACTACCAATGGCATTTTTCACAGAACTAGGACAAAAAATTTCACAACATGGAAGACCCTGAATAGCCAAATCAGTCTTGAGAAAGAAAAATGGAGCTGGAGGAATCAGGCTCCCAGACTTCACACTATACTACAAAGCTACAGTCATCAAGACAGTATGGTACTGGCACAAAAACAGAAAGATAGATCAATGGAACAGGATAGAAAGCCCAGAGATAAACCCACGCACATATGGTCACCTTATCTTTGATAAAGGAGGCAGGAATGTACAGTGGAGAAAAGACAGCCTCTTCAGTAAGTGGTGCTGGGAAAACTGGACAGGTAAGTGTAAAAGAATGAAATTAGACCACTCCCTAACACCAAACACAAAAATAAACTCAAAATGCATTAAAGACCTAAATGTAAGGCTAGACACTATCAAACTCTTAGAGGAAAACATAGGCAGAACACTCTATGACATAAATCACAGCAAGATCCTTTTTGCCCCACCTCCTAGAGAAATGGAAATAAAAACAGAAATGATCAAATAGGACCCAATGAAACTTAAAAGCTTTTGCACAGCAAAGGAAACCATAAACAAGATGAAAAGACCACCCTCAGAATGGGAGAAAATATTTGCAAATGAAGCAACTGACAAAGGATTAATTTCCAAAATTTACAAGCAGCTCATGCAGCTCAGTATCAAAAATACAAACAACCCAATACAAAAATGGGCAGGAGACCTAGACATTGCTCCAAAGAAGATATACAGATTGCCAACAAACACATGAAAGGATGCTCAACATCATTAATCATTAGAGAAATGCAAATCAAAACTATAATGAGGTGTCACCTCACACCAGTCAGAATGGCCATCATCAAAAATCTACAAACAATAAATGCTGGAGAGGGTGTGAAGAAAAGGGAACCCTCTTGCACTGCTGGTGGGAATGTAAATTGATACAGCCACTATGGAGAACAGTATGGAGGTTCCTTAAAAAACTAAAAATAGAACTACCATACGACCCAGCAATCCCACTACTGGGCATATACCCTGAGAAAACCATAATTCAAAAAGAGTCATGTACCACAATGTTCACTGCAGCTTTATTTACAATAGCCAGGACATGGAATCAACCTAAGTGTCCATCGACAGATGAATGGATAAAGAAGACGTGGCACATATATATAATGGAATATTAGCCATAAAAAGAAATGAAATTGAGTTATTTGTAGTGAGGTGGATGGACCTAGAGTCTGTCATACAGAGTGAAGTCAGTCAGAAAGAAAAAAACAAATACTGCATGCTAACACATATATATGGAATCAAAAAAAAAAAAAAGAAAAAAGAAAAAAAAATGGTGCTGAAGAACCTAGGGGCAGGAAAAGAATAAAGATGCAGACGTACAGAATGGACTTGAGGACATGGGGAGGGGGAAGTGTAAGATGGGACGAAGTGAGAGAGTGGCATGGACATATATACACTACCAAACGTAAAATAGATAGCTAGTGGGAAGCAGCTGCATAGCACGGGGAGATCAGCTTGGTACTTTGTGTCCACCTAGAGGGGTGAGATAGGGAGGGTAGGAAGAAGACGCAAGAGGGAGGAGATATGGGGATATATGTATATGTATAGCTGATTCACTTTGTTATAAAGCAGAAACTAACACACCATTGTAAAGCAATTATACTCCAATAAAGATGTTAAAAAAAAAGGAATGATACAATTTGCAACCTTTTACACTTGGCTCCTTTCACTTAGGATAATGTTTTCAAGGTTCATCCATATTGCAGCATGAATCAGTACTTCATTCCTTTTTATGGCTGAATAATATTTTACTGTATGGATATCCCACATTTTTTTTATCCATTCATCAGTTGATGGATATCTGGATTGTTTCCACTTTTTGGCTATTATGAATAATGCTGCTATAAAAACTATACAAGATTTTTCCTTTTTTTTTTTTTTGTGGATATATGTTTTAAATTTTCTTGGGTATATACCTGTGAGTGGAATTGCTAGGTTAAGTGTAAACTCAGTGTTAACTTTCTAGGGGACTGTTTTCCAAAGTGACTGCAACATTTTACATTCCCACCACCAGTGCATAAGTGTTCCTATTTCTCCATAGTCTCACTAATACTTCGAATTTGTCTGTCTTTTTGATCATAGCCAGCCTAGTGTGTGTGAGTGGTGTTTCACTGTGGTTTTGATTTGCACTTCCCTGATAATGTTGAGTGTTTTTTCCTATGTTTATTGACCATTTGTATATCTTCTTTGGAGAGATGTCTATTCAAATTTTTTTGGCCCATTTTAAAATTGGGTTATTTTTCTTCTATTATTGAGTTGCAAGAGTTCTATGTATAGTCTCAAAATTCACTTTCAGTTGCGTGTTAATCAACTGATTCCCACAGCAGTTTCTTCTTACAATACAATCCTCAGCATGCTGATGTCCTGCACTGCTTTTTAACTTAAAAATAGTTTTGTCTTGCTTGACCGTACAGCTGTACCTTTTAGTACTCTCTCCTATAGCTGTGCTCTCACCTGGCTCTGATTTCTATATCTGTGTAATAAAAAGGATGGCAGGTCACTTTGGGGAGAGAAAAGAGCCATTTCCTAATTGGATCTGTATTAGTTTTTATCGGTGCATAACAAATTACCACAAATGTTGAGGCTTAAAATAATATACATTTATTATCTTACAGTTTCCAAGGATCAGGAGTCTGGGCATGGCTAAGCTGTGTCCTCTGCCCAGACTCACACAGGACTGCAGTCGGCTGTGTAATGTTCTCAACAGAGGCTCAACTTGGGAAAGATCCACATTCACACTCCCTCAGCTGGCATGAGGAATGGCAGAACTGATTTCCTTGCAGTTACAGGACTCACAGCCTCTCACTTCTTCAAGGCCAGCAGAAGAGAGTTTCTCCCACCTCCGGGAGGGCTCCCATCTCTCGTTTAAGGGCTTTCACCTGATTAGGTCAGGCCCACCATGGTGCTCTCCCTTTTAATTAACGCAAGTCAACTGATTAGGGTCTTTAATTAGATTGCAAAACTCCTTCACCTTTGCTATATTCTGTTGGCTACAAGCAAGTCACAGGTCCCATCCACACTCAAGGGGAGGGAGTCATAAAAGGGCGTGAGCCATTGGGAGCTTCCTTAAGGTGTGTCTACTACAGGATACTAACTGAAAAAGGGTTTTCTACTAAGCAAAAAGAAACACCGTGAGTTCTTTTTAAGATAATGCCATTAAATCACTTTCCTAGCTACAGAGGCTCCAAAGTTGTTCCTGTTTCACCATGTTTCACCATTTCAGTGACGTAAAGGCTACAGAACAAATGTGCATAAATGACTGTAGGGCATCATGAAATTCTTTTCAATACATAACAGTCATAAGTCTCGCAATGACTGGCTTTCATTAGACAGCCTACATTTTCCATAATCACATATTAATAAGATAAAGAGAGTTAATGCATGTATAGTGCTTTCTGTGGTCTGGTACTTTACGCATATTGGCATTTAATCTCCGTAATCAATCTTAGAAGTGGGTATTGTTGTTTTATCATCCTGTGTTACAGATGAGGGAACTGGACACAGAGAAACTGTTACCAGAGGGAGCTGGTCAAGTGGATGCACTGTAAGAAGCAGAGCTTGGACTGAACCGAGGGAAGCTGCACTCAGACCCATCACGCCCTTTGCCCCTCCAAGAGCTGAAGAGTCACTCAGTGGAGGAAGTGCACATCTGGGTGTCATCAAGGCCCTCACTCCACACAGAGCCTCAAGTGAAAACACATCCGCTAGCTCACTGTCGTCTATGGAAATGGGTCATCAGCAGAGGGTCTCTTGGGTCATTATAAAAACTGTTGACTAATACACACAGAGCCAAAGAGAAGAAAGTAGTTTAAAGTCCTAAGAAAGCACCTCATATGCTTTCTCCATTTTGTAAGTCACCTTTGGTCAGAGGAGAGTACCATTCACTCAAGCTGCACTAAAACAGCTCACATTCTGCACGTACCGGTACAGGAAGCATCAAAGCACTCATCTAACTTATTATTAAGAGCCAAGTATGTGTCAGGTGCTGTGCTATGCACTAGGGACTCAGCGGAGGAAAAGAGTCACGATTCCACTTCCAGGGAGATAACCTTCCAGTGGTGGGAGGACACAGTAAAGAAACAAACACAAATACAATATCAGGGCATACAGTATCAGGGCAGCCATAGGTGTCACACTGAGAACAAGACAAGATGATGGTTGAGACTAGCACCCACGGTTACCCCTTCTCTGGATTAAAAAATGGAAGCATGTAAATCCGTCAAGAGCCGCAATGAGTGCTTTTAATTTTGAGAGAAGAAACGCCGACAAGTAAACTCATTGAGGAAAAAAATGGCAGATGGAGCAGCCTCCAGCTGGAGGCTGAACTCAACCAGGCCCTTGGGCGTGTTCATGCCACTCCCAGTCCCAGCTTCCACCTTTTCCTGGCTGCTCCCATCCACAGTCATCTTGCTCCTGACCACACCTCAGTCCAAATGGCTGCCGGCTCCCAGAATGGACACACTGCACCTTCCGGGTTCCCACGCTCTGCCTAGCCAGTTACCCATTCCAGGAGCCCTGGGAGCCCAGTTCTACACATTTCTGCTTGGACTGGTCCTGGGGTGTGAACAGTACAGGGGTTATTTCATGGATACCGCACATGAACTGCTGTGTGCTCTAAAACAGGGATTAAGAACATTTTCTGGAGGTGCTGCAGTGTCTAGCCTTATCCAGATCCTGCTGGCTCTGCCTCTTGCTGCCGGCCCCTTGGAACTGACAACAGGTTTTGGCTTCCTAGAGATAAACCATCACCACCTCTTCCTCCTCCAGACTCACCCCAACTGACTCCAGTCCTGAGGGCCCAGGTCTCCTCTTCTGACACTAAACCAAGGGTTCAGACTTACAAGTGAGTCTTAAAGCCAGGCCCCCTGAAACAGCATCTCCCTCTCCATTCAAGCTCCTTCATCAGTAGGTAATTAGATCTAAGCTCAGGTCAGGTCATCCACGGGGTGGTCAGAGCTTTGGTAAGTTTCCACTACACACAGCAACTCTGGCTCCCCTCCCCTCCCTCCCCTCCCCTCCCCTCCCTCCCCTCCCCTCCCCTCCCTCCCCTCCCCTCCCCTCCCTCCCCTCCCCTCCCCTCCCTCCCCTCCCCTCCCCTCCCTCCCCTCCCCTCCCCTCCCTTCCCCTCCCCTCCTCTCCCTCCCCTCCCCTCCCTTCCCCTCCCCTCCTCTCCCTCCCCTCCCCTCCCCTCCACACCACCTCGCCTGGGCCAACAGGCCCCACCCCACTCCCCACAGTCCCATCCTAGGGGGCACCAAGCCCCGCATCATTAACAAGCTCCTCAGGTGATTCTGATCTGCTGTCCTGCTGAAAATTACTGTGACTAAAGGAAGATGGAAAGAGATCTGAAGAAAAAAAATCCCAAAACTCAAGTGGTTTCCTAATGCAACAAAAAACATGTTCTGCAATTATGCCATTTCAGCCTATATTTTTAGAATAATTCTCCTGGATAATCCATACAGAGGATAAAAGATATTCCCAGGAATCTGCAAAGCTATTCTCATACTTTCTTTGGTGATTCTGGTCAGCAGTCATAAGACCTTGATTTCTGGCTTCGCTTTTCAAACTGAAGGGCTGTTCCAAACAAGACGATGAACTTTCAGGGAAAGTAGGCCTCTGACTGCACTATAATAGGAAAGGAGGGGAGGGCTCCGGTTTTCTTCAGAATTCCTCCTGCTGAAGGCCTCGTCAACACAGAGCGCTTCAGTGGGGTCTCAGGCGGGACTTTCCAAACAGAGCAATTTCCAAAGTTATAAACATGCTGCCTGTTTTGGAAAGTGTGAGAATCTCTGGTCATCATCAGTTTGTAATTGTTGAAGTTTTACAAGTGAGGTTAAAAGGAAGAATTTTGGTAACAAATTTCTCAAATCAAACTAACAAGGACAAAATTACCCCAAATTTGTTATTCTCGATGACATAAATGGAACATGTTATTTGACAGAAATACTTATCCACTCTCTTATTTTCTTCTAAAGAATTGTCTGGATGTTTTTTTGATAGACGAAATCTATTTTGTTGAAATAAAATAAATTAAAAGAAGGCATATCATAAAAATAAAAGTGAAAAAAGAATAGTTTGGGTAGCTCACTCCATAGCAGATGCCTGATGGCTGGAATGTTACTTGCTTCCTCCACACCCCTATCTCACAATGCACTTTACCTCAGCCAACCCCGACGGACACGAGAATGGGCCGAGAACGTGTCAGGTAAGGAGAAAGACGGGGGAGCCCTAGAATGAGGTCAACTCCCACCTCTACGTAGGCCTCCCGGAAGGATCACCCATCTTCCAAGCCCACTCCACCTTGGTCTCTGCAACTGTCAGAAGCAACCATTTTACAGCCAGCTCTTCAGTCCTTAAGGTGCTTCAAAAGTTTCCTGCCCAATGAATATCTGGTTTGTGGATTATTTGGCCTCAGACATATCCATTTGCATTTTTCCATGATGATTTGTAGTCCTGTCCCTGCCTTTCCCATTTTCCTAATTCCTTTAGGTTATTCCTTTGCTTATGCTGGTGTTTATTACATTTCTCCATTCGGAATCATCTGTGAATTTCATTTTCAAGCCCCTTCTCACTCCCTAAGGTTAATAAAGACAGGTCTGAGTGAGATGGGAGGAAAGGCCAGCTTCCTCTAGCACCCCCCGGAGCCCACCCTCTGGAGCCAGCCCAGCGTTCTGAGGGCTGTTTCCTTCCACCCAGCACATTTTTCCATCCATGTGACAGGATGGGCAGCCAAGATGATCTGCCTTCACTTATGCCACGTCTCAGGACCCTTTATTAACCGCCAAAGTTCAGAATTCACGAATGGAACATCTGTTCCTGTCAGTTTTTATGCTGGGGCTACACCCCAAAGGAAAGGGTTTGCCTTCTCCTCAAGGGCCACATGGCAAATTGCTGTCAGTTTAATATGTGCAGTATGGAAGCACAATCCTCTCTCTCCTACCCTCTGGAAAATTACATTTCTCTTCCATACCCCTGAATTGTTCTGAGGGTACCCGTCACTCTTCTTTTTATTGTTGTATAGAACAAGCAATCTCCCTTCAGGAGAGTCAGAGGGGAATCAAAGCCATTCAGTCCTTCTAAAATTACTTGGAAATTGGTCTGCAGTGTTTTCCGCCACCACTGAGCCCCTGAATTCTCACTTTGCGCAATCAGAGTTCTGCTGATCAAGGCAAGACTTTGCCAACTGGCAAAGCCTAGTTCCATGTAGGTCTTGGAAAGCAGGAGAAGGGTTGAAATCAGGATGCTCATGAAAGATGCAAATTAGATTTAAACATGATATTTGCAGACAGGAGGAGCCCTAGAGAAAGTTCTTCTTTGCCTGAACTGGCTTCTGATACGAACTAGCTCTGTGGGCCTGGCCAATTGCTCCATCTGCCGGAGCCAATTTTCTCAGTCTTAGGATAAGAGAGGGAACTAGAGAGTCTAAGGCCACATTCCGCTTTAGATCTATGAGTAAGAATCGCACACAGTCCAGAAAAGAGCGCGTCCTTTCCAACAGATGTTCTCACTGCAAGAGGGAATGACTGTAGGGTGGAGAGCTGGGGGCCCTTAAGAATTGCAGAGCTTGCTTTAAGATCTCAAAAGTCCGTTTGAATCATGTTTACTATGGGACTTTTTTTTTTTAACATCTGCATTGGAGTATAATTGCTTTACAATGGTGTGTTAGTTTCTGCTTTATAACAAAGTGAATCAGCTATACATATACATATATCCCCATATCTCCTCCCTCGTGTCTCCCTCTCACCCTCCCTATCCCACCCCTCTAGGTGGTCACAAAGCACCGAGCTGATCTCCCTGTGCTATGCGGCTGCTTCCCACTAGCTATCTATTTTACATTTGGTAGTGTATATATGTCCATGCCACTCTCTCACTTCGTCCCAGCTTACCCTTAACCCTTCCCATGTCCTGAAGTCCATTCTCTATGCCTGCGTCTTTATTCCTGTCCTGCCCCTAGTTTCTTCAGAAACATTTTTTTTTTTTAGATTCCATATATATGTGTTAGCATATGGTATTTGTTTTTCTCTTTCTGACTGACTTCACTCTGTATGACAGACTCTAGGTCCATCTACCTCACTACAAATAACTCAATTTTCTTTCTTTTTATGGCCGAGTAATATTCCATTGTATATATGTGCCACATCTTCTTTATCCATTCAGCTGTCGATGGACACTTAGGTTGCTTCCATGTCCTGGCTATTGCAAACAGAACTGCAGTGAACATTGTGGTACATGACTCTTTTTGAATTATGGTTTTCTCAGGGTATATGCCCAGTAGTAGGATTGCTGAGACTTCTTTTTATAGCATCATGAAGGAGATAGGCTCAAAGCCAGGACTGGCCAAAAACTGTGAAGCACACAGACTTTGTCTCTGTTTCTTTACACAACAGCTTTTGAAAGGACTTGCTCACGTAGTTCTTACACTCTTTCTCCTTGGGGAGGCGGGGGTGGGGTTGGGGGGCATCTATCCTATGATGTAGTCCTGAGCCCTTCATTCAGGTGCTCATAAGAGACACAAAATGTCACCTCCCCAAGGTATTTTCATTAATTTGAATACTCAACCAAGACTCCTTCGGGTACCATTGTATCCATTCATTCTTGAATATTAAGTGCCAGGCACAGTGATAAAAACTGGGTACACTGGGCTTCCCTGGTGGTGCAGTGGTTGAGAGTCCGCCTGCTGATGCAGGGGACACGGGTTCGTGCCCTGGTCCGGGAAGATCCCACATGCCGCGGAGCAGCTGGGCCCGTGAGCCATGGCCGCTGAGCCTGCGCGTCTGGAGCCTGTGCTCCGCAATGGGAGAGGCCACAACAGTGAGAGGCCCGCGTACCGCAAAAAAACAAATAAATAAATAAATAAAAATAAAATAAAATAAAATAAAATAAAATAAAATAAAATAACTGAAGCCTGGTGGCCTGGATGGGCCCAAGGTGGCCAGTTGTCTACCAGGCTAAGCCCTCCACAAAAACAGTCACCCTCATCTTCCATCTAGAGGTGTACTTAGAACTGGGGGACAAAACAGATTGCCGTTGCTTGTGATCTACGTTCTTTCATAGTTACATCATTCAGAAAAACATCTCCTCTGTGGCAAGGAATATTATAGTGTAGGTCCCAACTGTCCTGATATTTATCACCCCAAGTCACAAATATAAGAACCAAATCAACAACTGCTTAGCTGATAAATAACTCCACAACTTGAAAAGTCAAATGTATGCCTATAGAACTCACCCTCTACCATGAACAACTGTCGAGAAAGAGCAGAAGGGACCATCATAAGCTTAGAATGTTTTAAAAGACTCCCAGGCAAAAAAACCTACAGTAAATCACATACTTAAGGATGGAACAATAAAAGAGGGTCCACTGGAACCAGGAAAATGACAAGCGTCTCCTGCTCACCCTGTCTACTCATCATGGTATGAGAGATCCCAGCCAGCATAAAATTAGAAGAAATGAGAAGTACAAGATATGGGAAGGGGAAAAACTTTCATTATTGACACATGGTATTATTTTCTAAGTAGAAAGTTCAAAAGATTCTATAGACAAAAATGTTAGCATGGATAGAGAACAACAAATTTGCAAGTTAAGAATCTATATACAAAAAATCAGTAATATTCCTCTACTCCAACAGCAGCAAATTGGACAATTTAATTTTAGAAAAAAAATTAGGAAGTGTAATTTTAGTAATAGAGCCTATGTACAGCAGCAACAAAAATTCTTAGGTAAACAGAATATATTAACAAAAGGTGGACAAAACTTTAGGGAAAGTTGTATAACATTTTAAAAACAAGGATAAAGCTCTAAATAAACAGATATGCTAGACACATAGTAGGGAAGTTTTAATAACATTAGGATAATAATTTTATTCAAGTCTACCTACAAATTCAACACAATTCCAAACACTATCTTGATATTTTTTGTGGAAATTGACAAGCTGATTGAATAGCTCATATGAATAGCCAAGACAATTTTGAAGAAAAAGAATAAAAACAATTTGTATTATACTAGCTGTCAAGAATTGCTCTAAAACTACAGTAATTAAAACAGAGTTAGCTCAGCACACCAATGGAACAGACCCACATCTATATAGAAACTTTGTGAATGACAGTGGTGGCAATACCAGTCAATGGAGAAAGAATAAGCTATTTAACAAATAATGCCAGGACAATTAGCTATTTCTATAGAATAAAATAATTAAAAGTTAGTTTCCTATGCAAAAATAAATCCAATATGGATTAAAAACCTAGGTGTTGAAACAAAGTAATGCTGTAAAACTTTTAGAAGAATATAAAAAATATCATATAACTTTGGAGAAAGGAAGGACTTCTTGTACAAGTCACAGGAAGTACCAACCATAGAGGGAAAAATTGATAAATTTAGCTATAATAAAGTTAAAAACTTTGGGGTGAAAAAACAAACATAACAATTAAAGGACAAGCCACAAATTAGGAGAAGATAGTTCTTATTCTTGAAACCAAAAAAAGAACTAGTATTCAGAATACAAAAATTGGTATATATATATTATATAAAATTGACATATAAATATTGATCCTTCAAATCAGTAACAAAAACAAAGAACAAAAAATATAAGCAAAGGATACAAACAGAAAATTTACAAAGAAGATGACTGAATAGCCAATAAATACATGAAAACATCAAGAAAATATTATTTCATACCCATCAGATTTGAAAAAAATCTAAGTCTTACAACACACATGTTGGCAAGGATGTGGGAAAACAAGACGTCATATAATACTGGTGAAAGTATAAATATCTACAAGTGCTTTGGAGAGCAATTTCGCATTATAGAAAAGCTGAAAGTAAACATACCCTGCCACCAAGTAATTTTACTTCTAGGTAATTACCCTAGGTAAACTCTCACACATGTGCTCGAGGAGACTTCTACACGGTTGGTTGTTGCAATGTTATTTTAATAGCAAAATGTTGGAAACTATTTAAAAGACCATCAACAGGGAATGGCTAAACTGTGGTATATTTATATAATGGAATACTAAGCCACTGTTAAAATAAGTGAATGAATAATTCCATAGGTGGTAACATAACTAAATCTGGAAAATATAAAGTTCAGCAAAAATAAAAATATACTATTTATGTACATTTAAAAAACTCAAAACAATACTATATATTGAAAATATATATTAATTTAAAGACAGTGGTTATTTCTGGGGAAGGAAGAAATGGGAGTTTATTATCTATAAAATTTCATTTCATTTAAAGAAAAAATCTGAATCAAATACATCAAGGCATTAACATCTGTTAAGTCTGAATGGTAGATGCATAAATATTTGTAATTTTTTTGTATGTAAGAAACATTTTCGTAGCTTAAACAAAATATTTAAAAATTAAACATTAAATAAAGGAATAGATCAATATGTGAATAAATTAATGATGAATGAACACCCCAGATATTGGGGCATACTACACAAACAGTAGTAGAATATTACTGCTGCAAGCACCATTAGCAAGTATCTAATCTTACTCCATATTTGACATGTGTGGAAACTGACACCTAGAGAAGTTAAGTGACATCAAAGCCACACTAGTAGTCAGATCTGGAATCCAGGCTTTCCAACTTGCAGTCCAGGACTCCCTTCCATCATGCCTTGGGTACATATCACTGCCACCTTCATTAGAAGATGCAAAGATTTACAAGTATCAGGAATGGTATGGAGAAGCCCTACTGTCCTCAATAACCCAAGAGTCATTCTCTAAAGGTCTCTCAATGTAAAGAGTAACATTTATAAACATTCTGAGAAAACTACATAGTTTATTTATGTCATGGCTTCATCTCAAACCCTAAGATAACCTCTGCCAATTGTCCATTATGGGCAAACATAGAGAGAAAAATAAATATCTCAAGGAAGAGATGACTTGGGCTATAAGAACCCTGCTTACACCCTGGTTGGTAGAAGAGAGCACTATTCATCTCATTCATCTTTCTGAAGTTGAGGTCTCCTCTGGACCCCACTAGGTCAATAACATCCAATATCCTTTCTCAAATCACCATGCATTCTGGTGTCTTGAGCAACCTTCAGATGCCCTGATGCAGGCAACTCCCTGTCAGAGTCTGAAGAGAGTGAGCTTTCTCATTTATTCTTGTCATCCTCTCCCCGTCCACTTTATTCATGGTTATCCACGGCTTCATTCATAAAGTCCACATTATCTGAATTGGAGACTGGGTTTCAAAGTCCTTTCCAGTGTCTGGTGCTTTATTGTAATTAATAACAATAGCTAATTTTATTGAACGCTCACTAAGGGCTAGACATTGTTCTATGCACTTTTTGATTGTTAACTCATTTGATCATCACAAAAACCTTGTGAGGTGGATACAATAATTACCATCATTTTAAAGGCAAGGACTCACAATCATAAGACTTAAGAACATTTTGCAAGATCATGCTAATAAAGTCATGGAAGAGGATTCAAACCTAGACAGTTTTGTTCCTGAGCCTAAACCATCACACACTGCACCAAATTTACTTTATTTTTTGGGTACTTACTCATTTTGGGAAAAAATTTTAAAAGAAATAGAGACAGTTTGCTATTACTCTAGTGTGAAGTCAGGAGGTGTGAAACCTCCAGCTTTGCTCTCTTGCTCAGGGTTTCTGAGGGATTGATTTGTGTAGTGGGCCTCGCTACTGGACTGGAACCAGGGCTGGAGTGGAGTAGGCTGCTTTTGTGTAATTTTCTTTGCCTATTATCCTGTAATTCTGCAAATTTTCATAGCCAGTTTTGAGAAGTCTTTTTACTTTCATTTGGACCAATGTCAAAATAAGAATAATCTTAGGATAAAGGATCTTAGGTTAGAGTCAACTCATAGATGAACTAATGTAAGTAGTGGAGACAGATACTGTCTCTCTCTCTTCCCCACCATCCCTATAATGTATATACCACATTTTATTTATCCATTCATCTGCTGATGGACACATAGGTTGTTTCCATATCTTGGACACAGTGGTGCAGATACCTCTTTAACATAGTGATTTCATTTCCTTTGAATATATACCCAGAAATGGAAATGCTGCATCATATAGTTCTACTTTTAAGTTTTAAGGAACTTCTATACTGTTTTCCATAATGGTTATACCAATTTACATTTACACCAACAGTGCACAAGAGTTCCATTTTCTCCATATCCTTACCAACACTTGTTATCTTTTGACTTTTTGATAACAGTTATCCTAACAAGTGTGAAGTAATATCTCATTGTGGTTTTGATTTCTATTTCTTGCCTAATAGCTCTGGCAAGGACTTCCAGTACTTTATTGAATAAAAATGGTGAAAGTGGGCATCCTTGTCTTGTTCCTGATCTTAGAAAAAAGCTGTCACCTTTTCACCATTGAGTATGACGTTAGCTACATTGAGATGTAGGCCTGTCATATATAGCTTTTATTATGTTGAGGTACATTTATTATATACTTTATTTGTTGAGAGTTTTATCATGAAAAGATGTTGAACTTTGTCAAATGCTTTCCCTCATCCCTAGAATGTACCTCTGACCATATATGTAAAGAGAAACCCACTTAGGGAGAAAATACTTGCAGATGTACATCCAATCAAGTTTCCATTATCCTTTTCTCTTTCATATATGTAGTCCAACTTGTCTATTTTTTCCTTTGTCTAATCCTAAAATCCAGGGCTACAAGGATGTAAGACACCATCACTTCCTTCAGTGACTCAAAAATCACCTTATTAGAGGGGACTTCCTGACCATCCCATAAAAAATTACACCACCCCCTCTCTACTCTACACCTTGGCTATTCCCTCCCCACTTAGCCTCCTTTGTTTGCCTACATATACCTTCTGCTGCCTGCTATGTTATATATTTATTGTCCTTCTTCCCTAGAATGTAAGTACTATAAGGACGGGGCTTTATTCTGTTTGCTTATGTATCTTCAGTGTCTACAGCAGTGTCAGAAACTAAACCAGGCTCTGCATCTAATAGGTATTTCAAAAATCGAGTACCAGAGTTGTGGAATTTGCTCTTTTTCTTTTATTCTCTCTAGTCCTCACTGCTGGGAAGCTCTCTGGTGTCTTGTAATATATGACTTTTTATGTAGATAATCAGTGGGAATTTTGGCCTGCTAAAAATCGTTCTATTATATCTCTGCTTCCCTCTGCTCCCACCCAGTGCCAATTCCATCAGTTCAACCCAGTCGTCTTCTTTTCTGGAACCTCAGTGAATTAGAAAGGTCAAGGCAGCATTCTCTGCTGTTTGACCCCAGGATGTTATGTGCCCAGGGCCTGGGAATAAAATTTCTGCTCATGCCTTTTCCTGTTCCTCACAGCAGCTTCAGTTCATTGGCTAAAGGTTTCTACTTCATTATGCCATTTAAGGGAAACTTGACAAGGTCCTCTGGGTGTCTGACGTAATGGAGTCTTGTTTAAATTTAAAGCTTGGTTATTTACTCTCCTTCAAAAATTAATGGAGGACATTTCTTATCATTTTCTACTATATTTGACTAACCTGTTATATAGGTGTGATATGGCAGTGATTGGTAACTTCATGATGTGGCTGCTAGTTGAATTAAAGCACTATAACTTTTTATATTTTTTCAACGTCTCTATTGGATGTTAATAATATTCCATTGTATATATGTGCCACATCTTCTTTACCCATTCATCTGTCGATGGACACTTAGGTTGCTTCCATGTCCTGGCTATTGTGAATAGTGCTGCAATGAACATTGTGGTACATGACTCTTTTTGAATTATGGTTTTCTCAGGGTATATGCCCAGTAGTGGAAGTGCTGGGTCATATGGTAGTTCTAGTTTTAGTTTTTTAAGGAACTTCCATACTGCTCTCCATAGTGGCTGTATCAATTTACATTCTTACCAACAGAAAGCACTATAACTTTCTTATCCATAAACTATGAATATGCCACAAAATTTTGTTGAGTATGTTGGATAACTGAATCAAAATTTAAAAAAAAGATTCTATGGTGATGGACTGAAACTGGTAGAATAAAATAGAACATGGATATAAATATAAAATCTTACATTTAGACAACGAACAAACAAAAAACAAAAAGCAAACCTTGGCTAAGGATAAGGTAGAGGAACATAGCTTAAAAGCAGATCACAGTGTTTATTTACCACAAACCATAAATGAACCCTAAGTGTGTGACAGGGTTGCTAAAAATAAGGTAGAAGAATTATTTTAGGTTTTTCCAATACTAGTGTGGTATCCAGGTTAGTTCTACTTTTCTTGGTCACACCACATCTAAATTATTCCAGTTTTGGCCTTACTTTTTAAAGTGGACATGGATAAACAAGGACCCATGTAAAGAATAGTGAAGAACTTAAACGCAAATTTTAGACTTGAGACTCTTTTTTTTTTCACTCGACTTACTCTTTAACAGTGGAATTTAAATATTCAGTTATTAATAAATGGAAGCACTGCCATACAGATTTGCTTTGTACATGTTTAGAAGACTCAGGTCATACAGAGGTATAATTTGGAACTATGTAACTGCAGGTATTTTAAAGATTAGAGCTGTTGAATGATAAGCGCTACTCTTGTGTGAGACAGAAAACTCCTTGTTCTTGGAGGTGCTCAAACAAAGGATGGTTGTCCCTCTATGAGGAATACTGTAACAAAATGGAAAATTATAGGAGATGACCATTAGGTTGATTCAACTTTGAGATGCTCAGCTTCAGTGTAATTCTGCAACTCCACCTCTATGCTGTGAGAGGCACTGAAATAGGGAGAGAAAAGAATCATGGGATTGCCTTTAGCCCTTAGGAAACAGCAAACTTTAAGGAGACCATGTGGATCAAAGAGAAGAGAGAGGAGTGGTGGTTCTCATTTCTTTTTTAAGTAACAGACTCCTCCATCCTGCCTTCAAAAATTTAAATGCTATATAGAACCCAACTGGGAAATAAAGAGCTAATTTTTTTTTTTTTCGGTACGCGGGCCTCTCCCGTTGTGGCCTCTCCCGTTGTGGAGCACAGGCTCCGGACACGCAGGCTCAGCGGCCATGGCTCACGGGCCCAGCCACTCCACGGCATGTGGGATCTTCCCAGACCGGGGCACGAACCCGCGTCCCCTGCATCGGCAGGCGGACTCTCAACCACTGCGCCACCAGGGAAGCCCTAAAGAGCTAATTTGAGTGGACAAGACTGGGGGTAGCCACAGACCTGGATCCCTACCCACTCAGCTCCTTCATCCTCAAAAAGGTCCCTGTGCTATTTCTTTGGAAGTTGTATGTGTTAATTTCCAGATTTCTGTCTAGGACCTGAGGGTTTCAATTTCTCAATGAAGTAGTTGGTGAGGCTATCAGAGATAATCCAAGAATTTTCCTTAATTTATGAAAGGCTTAATCTTCAGATAGTAGAATTATATTGACATCTTGGGTATGTGTGTGTAGCTCTAAAAATTAATCAAGGTAAAAAGACAGAAGAAAGCATGGTTAATCCAATGTAAGTCGGGAAAGGAGTAAAAAGAAGCAAAGAGATATATAAAGAGGGGAGTGGTCAAGATGGTAAAGCAGGAAGACCCTGAGGTTACCTCTTCCCATGAGCACGCCAAAATCACAACTATGTACAGAGCAACTATTAATGAGAAAGACTGGAACACGAGCGGAAAGGATCTTCTACAACTAAAGATATAAAGAAAGAACCACAATGGTAGGAGGGGCAGAGACACGGTATAGTCAAGACCCATATGCCCCAGGTGGGTGACTCACAAACAGGAGAATAATTACAATCGCAGAGGCTCTGCCCGAGCAGTGAGGGGTCCAAGCTCCACATCAGGATCCCAGCCTAGAGTGTGGCACCGAGAAGATGAGTCCCCAGAACGTTTGGCTTTGAAGGCTAGTGGGGCTTATTTTGGGGGAGAGCCAGAGAGCTGTGGGAAACAGAGACCCCATTCTTAAAGGGCACACATAAAACTTCATGTGTTCCAAGACCCAGGGCAGACGCAGTAATTTGAGAGGAGCCTGGGTCAGATCCACCTACTGATCTTGAAGAGCCTCCTGGAGACGCAGAAGGCAACTGGAGCTTACCCTGAGGACACAGACACTGGTGGCAGCCGTTTTGGGCAGCCTTTTCTACCCCGTGGACGCTGGTGCTAACAAGCACCATTCTCGAACCCTTCCACTAGGTAATTAGCCCTGGGGACCTGGCCCCACCCACCAGCCCGTCAGCACCAATACTGGGATGTCTCAAGCCAAACATCTAGTTGGATGGGAACACAGCCGCACCCATGAGCAGGCCAGCTGCTTAAGACCCCTTGAGTCCACAGCCACCATGGGATCGGGTCCTGTCAACCAAAGGCTGAGGACCTGGCCCTGCATACGTATACTGGCCCCGTGACTCCCAGGGCCCTGCAGCCAGAGACCCTGGGACCCAGCTCCACCTACCAGTGGGCTGGCACTATCCCCAGGACCAGCCTCATCTACCAGTGGGCAGGTGCCACACGGGGATATGCTGGGCCCAGGACACATTCAACAACAGGCACACACCAATTCCAGGACTAATGCAGTCCCAAAGCCTGCTGTGTCAGGACCCAGCCCACCCACCAGCAGGCCAGCAACTGCCCTGGGACTGCCTAGGTTCCAGCCCTGCCCACCAGCAAGCTGACACCAGCTTTGGGACACCCCAGATCCCAGAGCCAGCCACTTTGGAATCCAGCTCCACAAACCAGCAGGTCAACACCAGCCCTGGGACCCCCAGGGCCCTGCAGCCAGAGACCCTGGGACCTAGATCCACACATCAGCAGCTGGCACTAGCTCAGGGACCCTCTGGGCCCCAGCCCTGCCCACCAGCAGGCCAAAACCAGCTCTAAGATACCTCAGATCTCTCATCCAGCTGCCCTGGGATCCAACCCCACTCATCAGTGGGCCAGCAGTAGCCCCAGGATCCTCTGGGGCCCTGCAGCCAGCTACCCTCGTAACCCGACCCTGCCCACCACCTACCGGCAGTCTCCGCACAAGGCAAGGTCTGGCGACCAACTGAACTGGAGGCCAGCCACACCTACCAGACTGCCCATAGTAGTCAGCCTGCCACAACAGAAGGACCCATACAGCCCGCATACAGGGAGACCCTAGAGCATATAGCTCTGATGACCAGAAGGAAGTGTGCTGCTGGGATGCATAGCGTGTATCCTACAAAAGGCCACTTCTCCAAAGTCTGGAAACATAACCAGCCTACAAAATACAAAGAAATAAAAACAGCAAATTACGCAAAATGAGGTGACAGAGGAATATGTTCCAAAGGAAGGAACAAGAAAAAAACCCAGAAGAACTAAGTGAAGTGGATCTAAGCAATCTACCTGATAGAGAGGTTAAAGGTAATAATCATAAAGATGTTCAAAGAAGTAAAGAAAGCCTGGATGAACAGAGTGAGAAGTTAGAAGTTTTTAGCAAAGCGTTAGAAAATATAAAGAAGGACCAAACAGAGATGAAGAATATAATAACTAAGATAAAAAAAATTAGAAGGAATCAATAGTAGATTAAATTATACAAAGGAATGGATCAGTGAGCCAGAAGACAGATTAGTGGTAATCACTGAAGCTGAACAGAAAAAAAGGAAAAAGAATAAAAAGAAATGAGGACAGCTTAAGAGACTTCTGGGACAACATCAAGCATAGTATCATTCACATTAAAGGGCTCCTAGAAGGAGAAGAGAGAGAGCAAGGGGCAGGGAATATATTTGAAGACATAATAGCTGAAAACTTCCTTAACTTGGGAAAAGAAACAGACATCCAGGGCTAGGAAGCACAGACATTCCCAAACAGGATTAACCCAAAGAGGACCACACCAAGACACACTGTAATTAAAATGGCAAAAGATAACAATAAAGAGAGAATATTAAAAGCAGAAGGGGAAAAGCAACAATTTATCTATTCCCATAAGGCTGTCAGCTGACTTTTCAGCAGAAACTCTGCAGGCCAGAAGGGAGGGGGGGCAAGATATATTTAAAGTGATGAAAGACAAAAATCAACAACCAAGAATACCCTACCTGGCAAGGCTTTCATTCAGATTTCATGGGAGAAAAAGTTTTACAGAAAAGCAAAAGCTAAAAGAGTTCAGCAGCACCAAACCAGCTTTACAAAAAATGTTAAAGGGACTTCTCTAAGAGGGGGAAAAAAAAAAAGGCCACAACTAGAAACTAGAAATATGAAAATTACAAAAGGAAAAATCTCATTGGTAAATGTAGTAAATCAAACCACATATAAAGCTAGTAGGAAGGCTAAAAGACAAAAGCAGTAAAATCAATCTATATCCACAATAAGTTAAGGGATACACAAAACAAAGAGATGTAAAATATGATGTCAAAACGGTAAGTGCTGGAAGAGGAAGTGAAATGCAGGGTTGTTAAAATATGTCTGAACTTAAGAGATCAGCAACTTAAAATAATCATGTATAATATACAGATTGCTATACGTAAACTCCATGGTAATCACAAACCAAAAATCTATAATAGATACACACACAGAAAGAGAAGGGAATCCAAACATAACACTAAAGATAGTTATTAAATAACAAGGGAAGAAAGCAAATGAAGAAGAAAGGAATAAAAAAAACCTACAAAACAACCAAAACAATTAACAATATGGCAATAAGTACATATCTATCAATAACTACTTTAAACATAAATGGATTAAATGCTCCAACTGAAAGACATAGAATGGCTGACAGATACAAAAACCAGACCCACATATATGTTGCTTACAAAAGAAATGTAGACTGAAAGTGAGGGGATAGAAAAAAGTATTCCATGCAAATGGAAATGAAAAGAAAGCTGAGGTAACAATACTTATATCAGACAAAACAGAACTTAAACACTGTAACAAGACAGAAAGAAGGACATTACGTGATGATCAAGGGAATAATCCAAGAAAATATAACAACTGTAAATATATATGCACCTAACATAGGAGTACCTAAATACATAAAGCAAAAATCAACAGACATAAAGGGAGAAACTGACAGTGACAAAATTATTAGTAGGAGACTAACAGTTCACTTACATCAGTGAAAGACCATCCAGACAAAAAATCAAGGAAACACTGGCCTTAAATGACACATTAAACCAGATGAACTTAATAGATCTATATAGAACATTTCAATCCCAAAGCAGCAGATTACACATTCTTTTCAAGTGCACATGGAACATTCTCCAGGATAGTTCACATGTTACTGAGACAAAAAATGTCTCAGTAAATCTAAGAAAACTGAAATCATATCAAGCATCTTTCCCAACCACAATGCTATGAGACTAGAAATAAACTACCAAAGGAAAAAAAAAACCTCTGCAAAAAACACAAATACGTGGAGACTAAACAGTATACACCTAACAACCATGGATCACTGAAGAAGTCAGAGAAGAAATAAAAAATACCTGGAGACAAATGAAAATGAAAACACACCCATCCAAAATCTATGGGATGTAGCAAAAGCGTTCTAAGAGGGAAATTTATAGTGATACAAACCTACCTCAGAAAATAAGAAAAATATCAAATAAACAACCTAACCTTATACCTAAAGGAGACAGAAAAAGAAAAACAAGCAAAACCCAAAGTTAGTAAAAGGAAAGAAATCATAAAGATATGAGCAGAAATAAATGAAACAGAGATTAAAAACAATAGAAAAGATCAATGAAACTAAAAGCTGGTTCTTTGAAAAGATAAACAAAATGGATAAATCTTTAGCCAGACTCATCAAGAAAAAAAAGGGAGGGCTCAAATCAATAAAATTAGAAATGAAAAAGGAGAAGTTAAAACCAACAGGACAGAAATACAAAGGATCATAAGAGATTACTACAATCGAATGCATGTCCATAAAACAGACAATCTAGGAGAAATAGACAAATTCTTAGAAAGGTACAATCTCTCAAGACTGAGCCAGGAAGAAATAGAAAATATGAACAGACCAATAACCAGTAATGAAATTGAATCAGTAATTAAAAGAAAAAAATAAACTCCAACAAAAAAGGGTCCAGAACCAGATGGCTTCACAGGTGAAATCTACCAACATTTAAAAAGGAGTTAACACTACCCTTCTCAAACTATTCCAAAAAATTGAAGAGGAAACAATGTTTTTGAACTCTTTCTATGAGGCCAGCATCACCCTGATACTCAAACCAGACAAAGACATCACAAAAAAGTAAATCAGGGCTTCCCTGGTGGCGCAGTGGTTGAGAATCTGCCTGCCGATGCAGGGGACACGGGTTTGTGTCCCGGTCCGGGAGGATCCCACATGCCGCAGCGTGGCTGGGCCTGTGAGCCATGGCCGCTGAGCCCGTGCGCCTGGAACCTGTGCTCCGCAACGGGAGAGGCCACAACAGTGAGAGGCAAGCGTACCGGAAAAAAAAAAAAAAGTAAATCACAGGCCAATATCACTGATGAACGTAGATGAAAAAACCCTCAAACTGGTGCAGCCATTATGAAAAACAATATGGAGATTCCTCAAAAAATTAAAAATAGAACTACCATACTATCCAGCAATTCTACTTCTGGGTATCTTTCCAAAGAAAATAAAAACACTAATTATAAAATATATATGCACCCCTATGTTCACTCTAGTATTATTCACAATACCCAAGATTTGGAAGCAATTTAAGTGCCCATCAGTAGATGAACGGATAAAGAAGATGCAGTATATAAATACAATGGAATATTACTCAGCCAAAAAAGAATGAAATCATGCACTTGCAAAAACATGGATGGACCTAGAGGGTATTATGCTAAGTAAGACAGATCAGACAGAAAAAGACAGACACCATATGATTTCATTTATATGTGGAAAGGAAAAAAACAAATGGAAAAACATAACAAAACAGGAACAGAGTTACAGATAGAGAGAACAAGCAGGTGGTTGCCAGAGGGGAGGGTGGTGCGGGGAGGAAAGAAATAGATGAGGGAGAGTAACAGGCACAAACTTTCAGTTGTAAAATAAATGAATCTCAGGTCTGAAAGGTACAGTGCGGGGAATACAGTCAATAACTATGTGATATCTTTGTATGATGACATATGGTAACTAGACTTATTGTGTTGATCATTTTGAACTATATAGAAATCATTAATATTGCTAACAGGAACTAACATAGTATTGTAGGTCAAATATACTTCAAAAACAAACTCAGAGAAAAAGAGATCAGATTTGTGGCTACCAGAGGCAATGGGTAGGGGTGAAGGGAAATTGGACGTAGGTAGTCAAAGGGTAAAAACGTCCAGTTACAAGATAAACGAGTACTAGGAATGTAACTTACAACATGATAAATATAATGAATATTGCTGTGTGTTATATATGAAAGTTGTTAAGAGAATAAACCCTAAGAGTTCTCATCACAGGCAAAAATTTTTTTATTTAAAAAAATTCTGTATCTATATGAGTTGATGGATGTTCACTGAACTTACTGTGATACTCATTTCATGATGTATGGTAGGTCAAATCATTATGCCATACACCTTAAACTTACACAGTGGTATATGCCAATTATATCTCAATAAAACTGGAAGAAACAGGCAGCAAGGAAAAAATCCTGTAACAAAAAAATCAAAATATAATGGCATAAACAAGTAAAAATATATCAATTATCATAAGTATGAATGGCTTGAAAACAAATGTCCATTAAAAGACAGAGATTGCTTTGGAGAGTATGGCCATTTTAATATGATTCATTCTTCCAATCCAAGAGCATGGAATATCTATCTATTTCTTTGTATCATCTTCAGTTTACTTAATCAGTGTTTTATAGTTTTCAGAGTATAGGTCTTTTACCTCTTAGTTAAATTTATTCCCAAGTATCTTATTCTTTTTGATGCAATTTTACATTGAATTTCTTTACTTTCTATTTCTGATAGTCATTATTAGTGTTTAGAAAAGAAACATATTTCTGTAGATTAATCTTGTATCTTGCAACTTTACTGAATTCACTTATTAGTTTAATAATTTTTTGGTGGAGACTTTAGGGTTCTATGTACAAGATCATGTCATCTGAAAATAGTGACAGTTTTACTTCTTCTCTTCTAATTTTGATGCCTTTGATTTCTCTTTATTGTCTGATTGCTGTGGCAAGAACTTCTCATACCATGTTAAATAGAAGCAGTGAGAGTGAGAATCCCTGTCTTGTTCCTGAATTTAGAGGAAAGCCTTTCTGCTTTTCACCATTGAATATGATGTTAGCTGTGGATTTTTCATAATTTCCCTTTATTATGTTGAGATATGTTTCCTCTATATCCACTTTGATGAGAGTTTTTATCATAAATGGCTGTTGAATTTTGTCAAATGCTTTTTCTGGGTCTACTGAGATGATCATGTGATTTTTATCCTTCCTTTTGTTAATATGGTGTATCACATTGATTGAGTTGCAAATACTGAATTATCCTTGCATCTCTGGAATAAATCCCACTTGATCATGGTGTATGATATTTTTGATATATTGCTGGATTTGGTTTGCTAATATTTTGTTGAGGATTTTTACGTCTATATTCATCAGAGTTGCTAGCCTTAATTTTCTTTTTTGTAGTGTTTTTGTCTGGTTTTGGTATCAGGGTAATGGTGGCCTCACAGAATGAATCTGGGTGTGTTTCATCCTCTTTAATTTTTTGGAATATTTTCAGAAGGACAGGTATTAGCTCTTCTTTATATGTTTGATAGAATTTCCTTGTGAAGCTGTCTGGCTCCGGACTTTTGTTAGCAGGGGTTTTTCTTGTTGTTGTTGTTTTGTTTTTTTTAATTACAAAAAAGGAAAAAATAAACAAATGGGACCTAATTAAACTTAAAAGCTTCTGCATAGTAAAGGAGACCATCAACCAAAAGACAACCTACTGAATGGAAGAAAATATTTGCAAATGATATGACTGAGAAGGGATTAATATAAAAATATATAAACAGCTCATACAACTCAATATCAAAAAACAAACAAGCCAATCAAAAAAATGGGCAGAAGACCTAAATAGATATCTTTTTCAAAGAAGACATAGAGATGGCTAACAGGCAAATGAAAAAATGATCAACATCACTAATTTTTAGAGAAATGAAAATCAAAACTACAATGAGGTATCACCTCATACTTGTCAGAAAGGCTATCATCAGAAAGTCTACATATAACAAATGTTGGCAAGGATGTGGATAAAAGCAAATCCTTGTACATTCTTTGTGAGAATGTAAACTGGTGCAGCCATTATGGAAAACAGTATGGATGTTCCTTAAAAAACTAAAAATAGAACTACCTTATGATCCAGCAATTCCAGTCCTGGGTATACATCCAGAAAAAAATGAAAACACTAATTTGAAAAGATACATGCACCTCAATGTTCATATCAGCACTATTTACAATAGCCAAGATATAGAAGCAACCCAAGTACCCATCAATTGATGAATGGATAAAAAAGAGTGGTACATATATATTATGAAATATTACTCAGCCATACCAAAGAATGAGATTCTGCCATTTGTGGCAATCTGAATGGACCTAGAGACTATTATGCTTAGTGAAATAAGTCAGAGAAAGACAAATACTGTATGATGTCACTTATTTGTGGAATCTAAAAAATAAAACAAATAAATGTATACAGCAAAACAGAAACAAACTCACAGATGTAGAAAACAAAGCAGTGGTTACCAGTGGGGAGAGGAAAGGGGGTAGGGGCAAGTTAGGGCTGTGGAATTAAGAGACACAAACTACTATGTATAAAATAGGTAAGTAACAAGGATATACTGTACAGCACAGAGAATTATAGCCATTATTTTGTAATAACTCTTAATGGAGTATAATACATAAAAATACTGAATCTCTATGTTGTACACCTGAAACTAATATTGTAAATCAACTATACTTCAATAAAAAATGAAGTAAAATACTTATCACAACATAAAAATAAATAAATAAAAGGCAGAGATTCTCAGAGTAGGTGAAAATATATTCCAACCACATAAATATACGTGAATGTGTTTGCATGCATGTTTGCGTGTATGTGTGTAACTATAGAGTAGAAAAGGATGTAGCAGGCAAATATTAATCAAAATAAAATGGGGTAACTATTAATGTCATCAATGTTATATTAATGTCATAGAATAGATTCAAGATAAAAGCCATTATTAGTTATACAGTGTCATTATATTATGATGCAAAAATCAGCTCATTAAGAATATTTTATATTTTAAACATGCATGCTTCAAGCATATATAAACTCTCCATTGACAAAATAAGAGAGAGTAACTGACAAATATATAATCATAACAGTTTTAACACACCTGTCTCAGAAACTAATATATTAAGTAAATAAGAAGTTGGTAAGAAGAAGAAAAATTTTAACAACACAGTTAAAAAGTCATATTTGTGAGCTTAGGAGAGGTGATCTGCAGTAACATTTCAACCACAAAATTTTAATGACTTAAGAGTCACAATTTATTTCTCACTCATATTTTGTCCTAAAGAGTCTGGGGTTGTGTCTCTACAGAGGCAAATGATCTTTTAGCTCCACCATATTGGACAAGTGGCCTGCTTCATTAATTGCAGAAGAGCAAAGAGAGATTAGAAAATTATGCATGGCTTTTCATTTCCTTAGCCTGGAAGAGACTCATGAAGCTTCCACTCACATTCCATTGACTAGACCTACTTACATGGCCCTAACTAGGAGCAACAAACGTAGAGAAAGGGGGTAGGAATAGATGCCTGATTATTAGGAATATTATTAGGAATATTATGCCTGAAAAAAATTCACGAGAACCTATAGGCTATTACCACTGAGAAGTTTGTGTCATTCCTATAAATTATTGGATGTCAATTTAAAAACTGTAGGAACTCATTCAAAATAACAATAAAATCTACAAGGCTTGTAAAATTTTGGAAGCCAATTAGATGTGAACAAATAGACAATAATTAAATATTTGTATAGCATATCCTCAAATACAATTCAACAGTTAATGAGAAAGAATTTAACTACCTCTATCAACATTGGAAAAAATTATCCTGGAAAAAATTGAGTAAAAAATAACAGGTTTCAGAATATCTGTAGTATAAGTCTATTTTTGTAAATTAAAAAAAATACACAAAATAGGGGCTTCCCTGGTGGCGCAGTGGTTGAGAGTCCGCCTGCCGACGCAGGGGACACGGGTTCATGCCCTGGCTTGGGAAGATCCCACATGCCGCGGAGCGGCTGGGCCCGTGAACCATGGCCGCTGAGCCTGCGCGTCCGGAGCCTGTGCTCCGCAATGGGAGAGGCCACAACAGTGAGAGGCCCACGTACTGCAAAAAAACAAAACAAACAAACAAACAAAACAAACAAAAAAACCCCACAAAATAAAGCTACCTATTGCAAATGGACATATACATAGGCTGTGAAAGCATAAAACACAGATGGAAAAGATACTATACCAACTTCAGGATAGAGGTTATTACCTCTTGGGAGGGAGAGAGAGGAACAGATCGAGAATTGAAGGATTCAACAGTAATATCTCATTTCTTTTAAAAAGGATCTGAAGCAAATTATGTAAAATGATACATTTTTCTAAATCTGGAGAGTAGGAAGCTGGGTGTCTGTTTTATCAGTCTCATTTATTGCATAACTAAGTTAATTTTTAAAAATTTAAAAAGTGAATAGGTGAAGAAGGGCACATAAAATACATGGCGAGCCCTCTGAGGAAGTTTGGCCATGAGCAAGAGCAGAGAAATGTTGAGCTTTCTAAATGGAGAGGTGCTGGAAGAGGACGCGGATGTACAGGTCCCTCACTAACCAGGGCTTTCCCAGACTTCTCGTGACTGCTTTATTCTAGGGGCAGGGATGAACTGCTGCAAAATCTCTCAGCTGCTTTTAATCATCAGGGTGATGGATTCTGCCCATTTACCCAAAAGGCACACACAATGAGGAAATGCAAGTAGCTACGTTTTCCTTTGAGACATTATAAAACAACAAAAATATTTTCTGAATCACTTCAGAACTATTAAATCATGATTGGTAGAACAAGTGTTGATTACTGTATTGTAATTCTTCAAAAGTTAATTCCTTAGTCATTCCCAGAACAGAGCTATTTTCTTAACACTTAAGTTTACTGTAATGTCATCTTGTTTCAAGGGACTTGAGGATACTTTCTGTGTTTGCTTTTGTTTCAATTATTGTCTGATGATCTCCAAATCAGACTAATCAGGAGGAATCTGGGAGAAAGCCCTCATTCTAAATCTGAAAAGGAAATTTTTCTTATGATAACATGCTTATGCTATTGATTGGAGAGTTAACACAATCTTTTTGGCAAGATAATTGGGCAGGGTTGATTAAAAATTAAAATGTATATTATATTTAACCATTTCTATTTCTAGAAATCTAAGCTTAGAGATACTTTCATATGTGCACAAAGCTATGTATGAAAAGAAATTCTTTACAAAAGATGTTCATTATAATACTGTAGCAAACATCCTTGATCATATAGTTGTTTGTACACTCAATAACTTGGAATTAGGGCCAAACGTACACCAACAAGGGAATGGATGTTATGACACATCTCTGCTATGTAACAATATGGCAGTATTATTGCATAAATGAGGTAGATCTTGCTATACAGAGATTCAAGTTCAACTTCTAAGATACATCGTTAAGTGAGAAAAGAGGTTATGAAGCAATACATATAATATGATCCAATTAATGTTAGAAATCCCAAACCCATATATGTGCAAATATAAAACATACACATACACAAACTTATGGAAAAATTTTTAGCTCAGACTGTTAACAGTGATCACTGTTAACTGGTAACTGTCTAGCAAAGAGGCCCTGTCCTTGGTCCTATCAGATAAGCAGGATAGAAAATCCAAGGAAAAAGGACTCCTATGGACAAGACCCTCAGACCTTAAGATTCAAGGAAGGGAGTTTATTTGGCATTAGAAGAAATGTGAGGAGTCCTGAGGCATAAGACAAATACTGAAGGACCATTTGCATGTGTGAGAAGTGAAACCTTTTCCAAAGGTTCATTAAATCACACAGCTTGCCTTAGAGAGGATCTCCATGGAGAATATGGCTTTCCTATTTCCAGGCCAATCAGCAGAGGAAGGGCTGCAGAGGCCCTGGCTGGGGCCACCCAGGCTGAAACGGAAGTGCACCGTTTCCAGCAGAGGCCCCTGTCCCTCCTGCCCACAGGCCCAGGCATAGGAATTCCTTCCCCAGTCTAAGCTGGCGAGGGCTTGAGGTTTCTCTTTTTCTTGGACTCACTGCAGATTGAAACAACAAAGGCAATGGAAGCCTACAGTCCTTTACGGATAATCTGAATGGAAACCACTGGAAATTCAAGGGCTTTGGCAAAAACGCTGCTTTGTTTTTCATGTCCGTAAGTTGATCTGGCCAATGCCTTGGGTGACAAACAGTGAACAGCACTGGGTACAGCTGGTGTTCACTGTAGGCCTGGTGTGCTGTCATTAGGTTGGTGGGTTAGATTGGAGCTTCTGTGGCATTAGACCCACCCCAGCTGCTATTCTTGCATTTATTCTGTGGCTTCATCACACGATCTGGAGGCTCCCTGGTTAGGCTGATTTTATTACAAGAAAAATAAGCTCATCACTACTTGTCACTAGCACGCTTGGATATTTTCTTTTTCTGATCCACATTTGCCAAGCCACACATTCTGTGATAAATAGAGCCTACCTAACTCTCTGCTGACTGTGGTTTTTCCTGGCTCACTCTTCCATCTCTTACTAAAATGCCTCTGGGGCAGCTCATTTGATCAATCATTCATTCTTCTGTTTGTTCATTCACTTGTTCATTCAATACACATTTATTAAGCATCTGTGTGAGTATACTTTTCCTGAGGCACTGGGCTTGAGAATACAATGAAGAATAAAAACAGATCTGGCCCTGCTCTGATAAAGCTGTATTAAAAACTAGGATAAGTGCTCTGATGGAAACAAGCCATCACAAGAGAACATGGGACATGATGTCTGGAATCCCAACAGTTCCCTGGCGGGTCACAGGCAAGCAGGCATCACTGAGCTCACCTACAGCTTGACAGGGAGGCCTGGAGTCTGAGGTGTGAAGTGGGGATTCCTTTCCTTGTGGTCTTCAGGGGTGAGTGGTGATAGATTTGCCAGAGCTTATCAGGTTAGAGCAGGTTAGATATTTTCAGTATATAGGTGCTGCATTTAGCTATGTTACTGTGAAGGAATGAATAAAATGGAGTCTGTCATGCCAACAGAGCACTAAAATGGAGCCAGGAGACCACGGGGGAAGTAGGGCCTATGCACGTCTCCATCTAATGGAACGTGAACTTTGACCTGGGCCATCACATCCTTAAAGAACGTTTACACAGTGAATTCTCACATAGTAACAGCCCTAGCAACCAATCACATATAAACAAGAATGGCTCCAGTCTACCAGCACCAATCATAATTTTTGCAAAACAACTTATGTAAGCTTCCTCCTTTCCCTTTAAAACGCTTTGGTTTTCAACCCTCCTTGGAGCACATCTGGGTTTCTATTCAAATCTGTGTCTCCCAAATTGCAGTTCCTAAAACAAATAAATGCTTTTGTTGCCTTACAACTCTGGTCTTATTTCTCAGTTGACGTTATGAAGGTGGTAACTATCATCATCATTATAAATGTCACCAAGTACAGAGCGCTTACCTGTGCTAGAAGGTGGCATCGCAACTCAGACCTCACTAATTGAACTGGGTTGCAATATCTATTGAAAAATCTTTCTTGGGGAAGCAAATGACAGAGTCATGGATGGAAGTCTGGCCCTGCTCATAACACTTCTGACACCAAATGTATGGGTTTTTCATACCAAGCAATTCTCTTCAGACATCAGCTGGGTGTCCTACAATTTAATTCACTTTTGACACTAACTACATGGACTCAGTGCAGACCCCACAGGTTAAGGGCTCCGTCCCTCAAGACTGCCCCCCAATTCAGACGCCAATTGTAAGGAATAGGTTCCCAGGTTACCACACTTCTGTCCAACTGACCCGAACTGGGGGTTCCCACAGCCCCCTCCTCCTGGGTTTTGGTCATTTGCTATTATGGCTCATAGGATCCCACTTGACTTATGTGGACAAAGAATGTCACCTGCCATTTCAGTAAACAAAGGGTGTTGCAGTCATCAAGCCATCAGCCACTGTGGCTGCCCCCCACTGGTGCGCCCTGAGGGGATTTGGGATGGAGAAAAAACAGGATGCGGGCCCTAGATAGTTAAGGTGCATAACAAACGGATAATTTCAATAAGCCCAGATTCTTGCATCTTCCCATACATAGAAAAGTGCTAAATTCATTAACTTGAGATGTCTGGGTTGTTTTGTTTTATAATTAGCAGTCATCTTCTGATGTTCCACTACCTGGGTTTTTTTTGTAAGAACGCCTCTATATCCTGGCTCCTCCCTCACCTCTGGGGAACCGTCCCTCAGAGCTGGCTGAGAGGCTGCATCCCGGCTTAAGTCCTCAGGAACTCTGCCGAATAAAACATGATTGTCAACTTCTAGGTTGTGCTTTTTTTTTTTTTTTTTTCAGTCGACACTGTTACCAGTTTATTATAAAGAATATTATAAAGGTGCAAATGAATAGCAGTATACAGGACAAGGTCTGGAAGGGTACTGAGCACAGCAGCTTTCTGTCCCTGTGGAGTCTGGGGTATGTCGCCCTCCTGGCATGAGATGCATTCACCAACCTGGAAGCTCTCTGAACCCTTTCATTTAGGGTTTTTATGGAGGTTCTATGACATACACATGATTGATTAAATCATTGGCCTTTGGTGATTAATTCAATATCCAGTCCCTCTCTCCTCCCTAGAGGTTGACGGTTGGGGGAGTGGGGCTGAAATTCCAACCCTCCAATCACACTGCTGTCTCCTTTGGCAACCAGTGCCCCACCCCCATCCTGATGCTATCTAGGGATGTTTCAGAAGTCACCTTATTAGCATAAATTCAAATATGTGTGAAAGGGGCTTATTATGAATGACAAAAGATGTTTCTTTCACCCTTTTCACTCAGGAAATTACAAGGGTTTTCGAAGTTTCATACAAGACCCAGGGGCAAAGACCAAATATATATTTCTTATTATATATCATAATATCACATGTCCCTTATATTACAACTGAACCTTTGTCCCTATAGGGATGTCCACATATTCATATTAGTAACAAGGCTGAGCTTTGCAGTAGCTTGGAAACCCTTGGTGGGATGGAGGGCAAGAGAAGGTCTAGAGCTGACAGTAGCCTTTGCTACCTTGGACATCCTCTCCCCTCTCCTGACACTTCCCTCTCTTTACTCTGCAGCTTAGTAAGTTTTGATGTCTTATGATCCTGAACCAGGGAAACCCTGGACCCTGGGCAGAGAATTTGATGGTAAACTTCATGGAAAGCAGGAATTTGGTCCTTTCATCTCTATGTCCCTCACACAGCATAGAAGCTGACAAAGGAAATGCACACACAATGATTGCTGAGCAAATGAGGTAGGTGCATGCCTAAGAGTTGTGTGTGAAGTAAAATGATGGTGTTTCAATTTGCCTGTGTGGGGAAGGAGTGATAAACAGGTTCTCCTCTCAGAAAAAGTTCTCTTCTGTGGCAGGGGCAGGATACCTGAGAATCCCAGCTTCCTCTTAGTTTCAAATAACCCTTGGGAAAAGTAGCTTGAAACGGGAAGGATCTGGCCGAGCCCTGAATATTCAGAGGAACCCACAGCACTTCCCAGTTTGGACTGAGTTCCCTGGGAGGCCAAGAAACCAGTCAACCTACATTTGAGGTAAATTCAATGTTATTTTTGTCCTATTTTATTTATCACAACCCTCGAGGTCAACCTACATTACTTCCATTGTTCTCAAATCCTTTCCATGTTTATTCCTTGATTTTCCCAACATCTGACTCAAAACTCCTCAAGGGAACGCTCTAATTCTTTCAGTTCTAGTGTCAAATTCTTTCAGTTCAGCTCAGTACAAGTTTCTGTGGCTCTATACACAGGAAGCTCCTTAAAAAATGTTTAATTTCCTCATTTAGAGAGTCTGCTTTCATATGGAATCCCTCTCCCATCCCTAGAGTTACATACACTCTGGTTCCCTCCCCACCAAGGACCGTTAGGGCTGCCACCTTAGGCATTGTGTACAGAGGTTTTTGCTGGGCCCTGAGTGTAGGAAGCCAGCACCTTCTTCTGCAAGTGAATTCCAGAAGTGGAAAACCTCTGCTTAACCTCTGTGCAAGTACACTGTGCCCTCATTTCATTCCTTCAATCAGGCCAGGTAGGATTTTTGTAGGCATTAAAAGTCCATGCCACATCACAATTTAGGAATCAGAACTGTGTTTCACACACAGGCCCTGCTACTACCTGTGAAATCTCAAGCAAGCTGCACTGTCTCCCTCTTGCCATTTCCCCATCCATAAAATGGATGAAGAGGGAAAGTTATCCCTGCCCCTTTCTCCCTCATGAGTCTAAATGTGAGGATACACCAAATACATGGAGTTCTAGAAAAGACAGGTGCTGTGCCCCTCTCCCCATCCCCACACACAGGTCCCTATGCTCACGACCTTCTGTGACCTGCTGGATCACATGCTGCTGACCTACCTAGAGACACTAGGGTGGGCTGGATCCAGCTGCAAGGCTGCTATATTTTCTTGCCAGCGAGGACTGCGTTGCTAAAAGGTACGCCCACTCTCTTTCTCTCTCTTAGGCTGACCAACCTATCTGATTTCTGTGGGGACTTTCAGTACTGAAACTAGGACAGTTCTGGGCAAACCTGGAAAGTTGGTCACCCTACTAGTAGAAATTAGTCAGAGAGTAGAATGCTTTTGCTTCTGTTACCAAACCTCAATTTATTTGAAGGCCTGTTTTGGGGGAGATAATGGAAGATGTGAATTATGAACTGTATTTTGATTCTCTACTTCCCAAGCTCCAATTTGGATAGAAATCTCCCTGCCCAACTTACTCTGCAGTAAATTAGTGGCTTCATGGGGGGTATGATTAGGATACTTTATGAAAGCTCCTCATCACTCACTGGGGGCTTAAGCACCCTGAGTAGAGAAATTCCTTTAATTCTATTATTCCCGTAATAATGATTTGTTCCCCCTTCTAGCATCTTGCCCTCTCACTATACTATTATTTGTATTATCACTTTAACGGCCTGAGAACTCAGCATGTCCATGTGTGCATTCAATGTTCTATGTACCCTTTGGCCAATAAACATAAGGATATAAAAGAAGCAAGGCTGACATCAGCCTTAGCAGTGCAGCCAAAATTGGTGAAAGCTATAGCCTCTATCAATTGTTGATCTAAGATATGAGAAGGTAGAGATGTAAGAGGCTTAGACTTGATAAAAATGTATTTTCTCTAGCCCCTCGTAATCAATAAGCTTTTAGAAAAGCATCAAGAGGTGCCAATGCCAGGCAGAAGCAGAAATGATGAAGTGAGTTTGGAAAAGTTTGCGCTTGCTTAGTGATAAACGTTCAATAATTCATTATTTCATCAAATGTCACCCCACCCCCATTTTGCATGTCTACTTTATGGGGGACAGGGCAAAGCATAGAAGACACAGCGAACATAACCTTATATCTGTTGTCAGGGTCTTAGGGTTTAACAGCTCTAAATTGGTAATCTGTACATGTGAGGATTAAGCAAAAAGATTGAAATCGAGAAGTTTTAAAAAATTGGGCCTAAAGTCTTGGCCAATCTTTTGAGGCTGCATAGCCTGTGGTATTTATGTGTTTCCAGATGAGATAGTTGTTCCTGATAGTTGGGGGGCTACCAACTATCAGTGACAATCTACTGCGAAATTGATAACTGATACCATGCTGGTGTTGTTTGTCCTTTTTGTAGGGGGTAGATGCCTCCCTCTTTCATATCTCGCAACCTGATATCAACCCATCTTCCTGCAGTCAAGAGGAAAATGAACAACAGAAGCTGGCCACAGAATGAGCTTCCTGTGCACAGGAATATACACCACAGAGAGGTTAACTAGGGAAAGTATTTCCTGAAATAAAAGGACAAAACCACAGAGCACTTTAACAGTCACCCAAACTCACAGACTTAACACAATCCACATAAGAACTTAATCAGGACACGTGCTTGTGTATTTAGAGAAACAGAAAGTATGACAAAGTTGGGCGGATTATTAATGCATTTACAAACTATTACAAACCAAACTAGAAAGACACGCTTGCTGCCTGAGATTTTAATATTGAAAGAGTTCTTGGTGTTAGCAAAGTTAAAAAAAATCTTGAAAACACCTGCTTGCCTTGACTCCTGGTGATGACAGCAACTGATGGATCAACAGAGTCAAGTTGGGCTGGGCAGGAGGTGTGCTTGGATTAGGGAAATTGGTGACTCAGAAGAGTGGATGAATTCATGCTACATGCCACCTGTAATGCTGGCAGATAGGTTAGTGCTGAGATGGGAGACCTTACTATAGCTTAAACAGGCCAAATGACCCACTCTTTTGTCTGCCATCTGCACCCACCTCTGCCCTTACTTCTTTACAACACTAGAAGAATTAATGGTACGAACTGCTGTGCCGAACTTAGGATCAAGGGGTAATGACTGTGTGGCTAGAATGCCCTTCAGCTAGAGCCGCTGATGCATTTTAGAAGTCAGGACCTGGAATATAGTTTTATATGTAGATTGCCCAGTCCACATCTCAGTTGGGTGTAGCATGGCTGTCCCCTACCCAGATTTGCCCATCCCTCATAGTTTATTTCCCTCTTGTACTACCTCTGTCTTGAACATTGTAGGTGCTGCAGGAATGTGTCTGTAGTAGCAAGTCATCATTCAGTGACCTTTACATAGTGAAGAGGCTCCCCTGGTTATCAGCTCCAGGGCTCAGGGGAATAAGCCTATTCTTGGAGCCAAACTTTTTCCTCTGGAAGTTGGGAAATAGGGTTCTAGTTTCCATCTTGGTTACATATAACTGCATGACTTTCTGGATTTCTGTTTCCTTCTCGTAGGATGTAAGGTTGAGTTGAACTGAGAATCTCCTCCCAGATCCAACATTCTATGAATTTTAAGCATTTACAATCCCATTTGGAAATATATAAACCCCTCCACGAATCTCTTATTTGACAATGACAAAGATGATCCAGAGCGAGAAGGGGTTGAGTCCTGGTTCAGCATCTCCATGCAGAATTACTTCTGAGGTTATCTCCTTGACTTTTCCATGAGTTGCCCAGTTGTGTTTCCCAGGGAGCCAGCCAAGGTACCAGCTGGAGGCAGATATGGGAAAAGAGGTGATACAGATGTTAATAATGTAGTTAAAATCATCATGTTTGACAGCCCCATTCTAAGGGCAAAACCAAGGAGGGATGGGAAGTTGAGTGTTTGGGCTGTTTTTGATCCTTGTCTCATCTCTCCTTTTTTTTTTTTTTTTTTTTTTTTTTTGCGGTACGCGGGCCTCTCACTGTTGTGGCCTCTCCTGTTGCGGAGCACAGGCTCTGGACGCGCAGGCTCAGCGGCCATGGCTCACGGGCCCAGCCGCTCCACGGCATGTGGGATCCTCCCGGACCAGGGCACGAACCCGTGTCCCCTGCATCGGCAGGCGGACTCTCAACCACTGCACCACCAGGGAAGCCCTGTCTCATTATCTCTTGAAAAATAAAGTGGAAGAGGTACTCAATAGCTCTCTCCAATTGGAGGTAGACTTTTAGCTTGTACTAGACCCTAACCTCTTAAACAGAGAGTTTAATCATATGTTAAAGGAAAATACTTATTCATCATTCTCAGCGTCACTGGCCATCATATACCACTGGTAACACACTATAATACTAGAGTTGGCCTTGGCTACTAACCAAATTGCTCAAGACAGCCTTTTTTTAAGAACATAGGTTAATATTGGCTATTGAATTTTGTCTTTTGTTTCCTAATGAAAATTCTCCTGGCCAGTTGCTGGTTCTTTGAAAAACTGTGATGCAGGCTAAGGTTAACTTGACTGATTTTTCCCCCGTAGTTCCTTAGCTCTCTTGTTATGATTACATTCTTGTGATGCTTTTCCTTTTTTCTTTAAATAAATAACCTTTTATTTTAGAATAGTTTTAGATTTACAGACAAGTTGTGTTGATAGTTGAGAGAGTTGCCATATACCTTAGACCCAGCCTCCTGTATTGGTAACGTTCTGCATTAGCATGGTACATGTGTCACAATTTTAATGAACCAATTTTGATACATTATTATTTACAATAGCCCATTTTTCATTCGGATTATCCTCAAATGTCTTCATCTGTTCCAGGATCCCATCCAGGGAACCACAGTACATTTACTCATCATGTCTCTTCAGGCTCCTCTTGATTATGAGAGTTTCTCAAACTCTCCTTGTTCTTGATGACAGTTTTGAGAAGTCCTGTAAACATGGATGGTAGCAACACCAATAACATCTCTGTGGCCTTGTACTGTGCTGAGCAATGTGCAAAGTCATTTAGATAGATCCACTCATTTAATGCCCACAATATCCAAATAGGTCCGTCCTATTATTATCCCCTTATAGCTGAGGAAATTGAATCTTAAAGTGTTTAAGCAATTTACATAAGATTATGTAGTATAAGTGGCAAAGTAGGGAGACCAATCCAGGCTTGATTACTGAGGCCACATCCTTTTTATATTGAAGTATCGTTGATTTACAATGCTGTGTTAGTTTCAGGTGTACAGCATATGTATGTTTCTGAATATACATATCAGAAATCTCTCTCTCTCTCTCTCTATATATATATATATGTATATATACATTCTTTTTCAGATTGTTTTCCATTATAGGTTATTACAAGATATTGAACATAGTTCTTCTCTGTGCTATACAGTAGGACTGTGTTGTTTATCTATTTTATTTATAGTAGTTTGTATCTGTTAATCCCAAACTCCTAATTTATCTCTCCACCCACCTTTCCCCTTTGGTAACCAGAAGTTTGTTTTCCATGTCTGTGAGCCTACTTCTGTTTTGTAAATAAGTTCATTTGTGTCATATTTTAAGATTCCACATATAAGTGATATCACGTGATATTTGTCATTCTTTGTCTGACTTACTCCACTTAGTATGATAATCTTTAAGTCCAACCATGTTGCTTCAAATGGCATTATTTCATTCTTTTTCCTAGCTGAGTAGTATTCCACTGTATAAATATACCACATGTTCTTTACCCATTCATCTGTCAATGGACATTTAGTTTGCTTCCATGTCTTGGCTACTGTAAACAGTGCTGCTATGAACATTGGGGTGCATGTAACTTTTCAAATTAGAGTTTTCTCCAGATATACATGCCCAGGAGTGGGATTGCTGGATCATATGGTAGCTCTATTTTTAGTTTTTTAAGGAACCTCCATACTGTTCTCCATAGTGGCTGCACCAATTTACATTCCCACCAACAGTGTAGGAGGGTTCACTGAGGCTACATTCTTAACTACCATGCTTGGTAATGAGAATGATGAAAAATTCCTTAGATCTGTACATTTCTTTACAGAGCACTTTCACGTATATCACAGTCACATCCTAATGACCCTGGTGATCAGGGTGATCGGGGCAGATGCTACCATTCCTGGAGGCCCAACAACGTGGTGTGGGCTTCTGCTACAGCCTGATCATAGTCAGGCCAGTATTTCAATTACTTAAGTAGGTAGCAGCCTTGCCGGTAGCCTGTCATACTCTGGAGGGCAGAGCCCATATCTTCTCTACTGTTATCTTCCCTGTGATGTCATATCTTTTACATGGTAATCTCTTAATGAGTACTTGTTGAATTGGATTCCTCTTTTACAGCTGAAGGAAGTGAACATTAGAAAATTAACGAAAGCCAAAAAAAAATATTTTCCATGTGAACTGTGAGGCTTTAAACTTTTTTTTAAAGTCCATTTTTTCTGCAGGGATCTACCTTATTGACAGTCTCCATATTTTTCAAAAGCCTCTCAATAGTCTAATTTGATGAAGGACGCAAGAAGAGGGATTAATAAAATTCAGATGACTTTAAAATAGAATTTTTCAACAGATTCCTTCCTGGTGGTAGTGCCAGGGTGATCTTTATTTTGATTCCCTTTTGGCTGAGCTCTTACCAGACATAGTTTATACAATCACAGCATTTCAGTTGATCTCTTTGGCTTTAATTTGTCACTGGAAGAGATGTTAAAAGTAAGGAAAATGATTCAAAGTGCAGAGAAGAAATAAAAGAACAAATTGGTGAATGGAAAACTGCCAACCTCTGCATCATTCTCCTCCAGGAGGTAATAGAGAGGATTACTCTATACTTCCTTCACCCAGAGAGAGGCCCAGAACCATCAGTTGTGCTACAGAATGGCTATTAAAAAAAAAAAAAATATATATATATATATATATATATTTATTTATTTTTGGCTGCGTTGGGTCTTCATTGCTGCATGCGGGCTTTCTCTAGCTGTGGTGAGCGGGGGCTACTCTTTGTTGCAGTGTGCAGGCTTCTCACTGCCGTGGCTTCTCTTCGTTGCAGAGCACGGTCTCTAGGTGCGTGGGCTTCACCAGTTGTGGCTCAGGGGCTCTAGAGTGCAGGCTCAGTAGTTGTGGCGCACCGGCTTAGCTGCTCTGTGGCATGTGGGATCTTCCCGGACCAGGGCTCAAACCCGTGTCCCCTGCACTGGCAGGCGGATTCTTAACCACTGCGCCACCAGGAAAGTCCGAGAATGGCTACTGTCCTGCGAAGCAAGCTGGGTAAATCCTCGTGATGTCAGGAGTGGTGACCATGACTACTCTTTCCATGGGCTTAGCAATGAGAGGCCCAATGGACAGAGCATGACCTGAACTTGCTTCGTAGAGAAATCTTGTATCTGGGCTCCAATACTAGCAACTTACTACTATGTGAACTTGTCAAGTTCTGCTACCACCTGAACCTCGTTTTCTGTATCTTTAAAATGGGCTTAATAATAAATGTGATCCCGGAGCTGCTGTGAAGTTTAGAAATAAATGTGTAAACAACATATTCAAAGTCCAATGGATGGCAAATGGCTTACGTTCAATACATGTAGGTATTATTAACCTGTACATTTTCCAGCTTAAGGACTGAGGTAGATGGCTGCTTCAGTCACATTCTAGCCCTGGACTCCATACTCCTCTCACTTAATATTCCCCAAATGAAAGTCAAAGTTATTGGAAAAAAATAAACTCTCCTGGGACTCAGGAAGCCAGCTTCTGGATTCAGTCCAATTCCCAGAGTGCTTCTGCTTCCAGCACAGCCCCAGAAGGACGCCATCTACTCCCCGCATCTTCAAGTCTAGGGCACATCAGGGCAAGTCCAGGAGCATGGCATCCACCAAACCTCCTCTGTCCCCTAACCCCAGCCTGTGACTCCTGCCCCACCCTGCCCTCTGGGCTAGTCTGACTTCTGTTTTTCACTCCACATTATATTTGGCATTTTTATCACCAGAACTTGGGCAACTGGGCAAAGCGTTTGGGCCAAAACTAGGCACTATTTCCGAGGAGCTCCCCTCGGTGAACTGCTTGACGCTCTGCTGGGTATGACTGCGTGTTTTTGACAGCTGCAGGGAGAGGTGCTGAGTCCTGGGGTGGGATGGGTGATGAACACACCATAAATCCCGTCTGCCTAGAGCATACATCTGAGGGCTGCACAAGTTCTGAGGCAAGGAAACTGGAACTCTGGAGCCAGATAAACAGACCTGAGTCAACAGGAGCAGAGAAACAGCTCTGTGGCCCTTCCATCCACAGCCTTGGGCTGGGTTTGCAGAGTCTGGTGGCTGGCTTCTTGGGAGTCATCTTTGATTTTCATGGTTTTGTGAGGTTTGGAAAAGAAAATAAATGCAGGACAAGGTTGGGGCTCCTTCTTGCAGTGGCCGGGCAACTGCTTACAGCGCCATGGCACCTAGCAGAGTTTCCAGGACTGCTCAGAGCTGTTGGCTCCAGGGAGGTGAGGAAAAGGCCACACAGCCGCCCCGTGGGTCACTGACGGGCAGGTCCTCCAGGGAAAACATAGGACCGTGACTTAGAGCACCCGGATCCAGGCCCCGATTTGCCACTAACCTGCGACGTGATTTTAGGCCTCCTGACTTCTCTGGATTTTTACAAAATGGATACAATACTCATATCCTATCTACCTCAGAGGATCAAATGAGATGAGAGATGTCAAAGTTTTGGAAGCCCCTTACCGTATGAAACTGTCAGACTGTGTGTGAACAGTTATTAATGATAAGAAAATGATAGCTATCAATCGCTAAGCACTGTTTAATACTTGGCACAGTGCTAGGTGATCTACAGGACTGGTTAAACAATTTGCGGGGCTCAGCACAAAATAAAAATGTGAGGCTCCTTGTTCAAAAAGAAGGAAAAGGTGCCATTAAAGTCATTAAAATATAAAACAATAGTTAACAATAGGGCAGAAGACCTAAATAGACATTTCTCCGAAGAAGATATACAGACTGCCAACAAACACATGAAAGAATGCTCAACATCATTAATCATTAGAGAAATGCAAATCAAAACTACAATGAGATACCATCTCACACCGGTCAGAATGGCCATCATCAAAAAATCTAGAAACAATAAATGCTGGAGAGGGTGTGGAGAAAAGGGAACCCTCTTGCACTGCTGGTGGGAATGTGAATTGGTTCAGCCACTATAGAGAACAGTATGGAGGTTCCTTAAAAAACTACAAATAGAACTACCATATGACCCAGCAATCCCACTGCTGGGCATATACCCTGGGAAAACCATAATTCAAAAAGAGTCATGTACCAAAATGTTCACTGCAGCTCTATTTACAATAGCCCAGAGATGGAAACAACCTAAGTGTCCATCATCGGATGAATGGATAAAGAAGATGTGGCACATATATACAATGGAATATTACTCAGCCATAAAAAGAAACGAAATTGAGCTATTTGTAATGAGGTGGATAGACCTAGAGTCTGTCATACAGAGTGAAGTAAGTCAGAAAGAGAAAGACAAATACTGTATGCTAACACATACATATGGAATTTAAGAAAAAAAAATGTCATGAAGAACCTAGGGGTAAGACAGGAATAAAGACACAGACCTACTAGAGAATGGACTTGAAGGGGTAAGGGTAAGCTGTGACAAAGCGAGAGAGAGGCATGGACATATATACACTACCAAACGTAAGGTAGATAGCTAGTGGGAAGCAGCCGCATAGCACAGAGAGATCAGCTCCGTGCTTTGTGACCACCTGGAGGGGTGGGATAGGGAGGGTGGGACGGTGGGAGGGAGGGAGACGCAAGAGGGAAGAGATATGGGAACATATGTAAATGTATAACTGATTCACTTTGTTATAAAGCAGAAAAAAAATATTAGATACTGGAAAAAAATAGTTAACAATACTGTATTGCATATATGAGCGTTGTTAAGAGAGTAGATCTTTAAAGTTCTCATCACAAGAAAAAAGTCTGTAACTATGTGTGGTTATGGATGTTAATTAAACTTATTGTGGTAATCATTTCACAATATATACATATATCAAATCATTATGTTGTACACCCCAAACAAGAATGTTGCATGTCAATTATATCTTAAATTTAAAGAATAATAAAAATTTTCCTTCTAGCCACAGGCTCTCTATCTTCAGTGTGGTTCTTTATTTGCTATTAATGTTGTATTCCCTTGAGCATAAGAAAACCTTTAGAGTAAGTGCAGACCCTCGTAAGCTCCTAGGATCCCTCTCTACCACATGTGTGTGTGGTGTCCACCCACTGCTAGGCTGACATGCACACCCTGCCTGGGGGTTGGGAAAGTGTCAGGCATCTCCCCTTCCTCAGCCCATGCTGGACAGGTGAGCTGGGTGGGTGAGTGAAAGGCTGGACCCTGCTGAGTTGCCTGATAAGCACACCCTGGTACTGCTAGCCTGGGGCCGAGATGGCATTGCCACGAGCTCCTCCTGAACTCTGGCCTGACCCACCCTGTGCCAGCACACAGGGCCCTGCGAGGGGCATGGGGGAGGGTGACGGCAGTTGCTGGGTGGCCATGGGGGGAGGGGATCAGGCAAGGGCCAGGGCACCAGAGAGTGGGGAGGCAGAACCACAGCCGAACCGAGTCTCCAAGCTTCCAGTGCATGTGCCATTGATCCGTTGGATCTCACTTATAAAACTCAGATTCTGGGACTGTGACTGCAGAGCATTAAACCTCAAGTGTGGGATCCCCTCCGCAGCGCCAGGCCCTGTGTGGCTATGCAGGTCCCGTGTCCTGGAGCCAGCCCAGGTGATTATCTCATGAGGCTCAAGGATGATACTAACATAAGGGAGCTACTTTTACTCTCATTCGGCAGAAGAGGAAACCGAGACCTTTAGCAGCTTGCATCAAGCCCTGGGAAAGCAGAGGTAACATGTGAACCTGGGTGTAATTGAAACACATCCAGTAGAATCTCTCTGGAAGCAATGAATGTGTGAATTGGGCTGTCGAACCATACCCTCATCTGGTCTAGATTAGTAAACTAATACTCCCTCAAGAGAATATTGAGAGCTAACTAGCTCTTGAGAGCTAACTCCCTCAAGAGAAAAGTCACGAGACATCCTCCCTCCAACAAAGAACATTATTCCAGCAATATTATTGAGTCTTCATTATTTGATGAGGAATCTAACACCCAAGATGGTTAATGAATCTTTTCTCAGCCACTGATATTCAACGGAACCATTCAGCAAAAATATTACTGAGTACCTGTCATAAGCAAGAATTTTGCTTGCATTTTTGGGGGAATATAAACGTGATACAATCTGACCTCTCTCCTCTAGGAATTCATCTGTGCCCGAAAACTGGCCAACACTATCCTCAACGCAAGGTCAGTAATGAAAAGGCCCTAAGGGAGAAACAACTGGGGAGAAGTGGCGCATTCAAAGAAGAGAGGCCTCTTGGAGGTGATGGAACCAAGCTTCTTGGTTGGGTGCTATTTAAGATGGCCTTGGAGAATGGGTAGGGCTTTGCATATGATGGTTGTGGGGAGAGAACAGCAAGGGCAAATCCATAGTGGTTGGAAAAGCATGCAGCCTGTTCCAGGAACTGTGTCTCTTCCAATTAAAAAATGTGTTTCCATGTCCTTCCCTGACCCTGGCTCCTTGGCCACAACTGACTGATCTAGAGGTATGCTTCTCTGGGATCCATCTCCCCCACCCTTTTCCTTTTTTCCAAACAGATTCTGAGAACGAGGTGCCTGTTTGGGTTGTAGAAGCTGTGGGATGGCACTCCTGGGCACCTTGGCTGGTAGTGTTTCTTGATGTGTAGGGGATGCCCTATCCATGAACAGAATGAAGGTGACAGGCAGAGAAGCAGAGACAGGTGGGAGGTGTGCGAAGGAGCATTTCCCTTCTCATTTCCAGGTTTTCCCATGGCCCAAAGGTAACATCAGCCTTCTGTTGGTGAGTGTCCCAGTGACTTTCCAGTCAAGCTCTCTGTTGCCTAGGCTACTTGGAGGTTAGTTTGTGTCTCTTGAGATCCAGAGACTTCTTTCAGAGACATGAGTTATTGGAATGGTCTAGGCGAGGACTCAGGACAACTTGCTGCAGAGCTGGGGGAGGAATGAAGGGAAAGGGGTGGATGAAGGAAACTTTGTGAAGATGCACGCAGTGGGACTGAATTGTTAGGATGTGGTGGTTGGTGGATGCTCAGAGAGAGGCAGAGATGATGGACAACCTCACGGGATCACTGGCACAGAGGGAGGGTCATTAACAGGGGGCTTTAGGGAAAAGGATTCATTTAGTTTTATGCTCTAAGAGTTAAGAGCTGCCTAAGCACCCACAACTATATCCCTACAGCAGCCAGAAGTGTCAGCCCTGTGCCATAGGTGGGAAGGAGTTACAAGTTCAGCCTCCCCTGAATATGGCTCCTGCACAGCTGTCCACTGTCTGTGCAACCCTGGATGAGTTACTCCAGTTCCCTAAGCCCCATTTTATTATAACCTGGTATAATATCTAACTGAGGATTTTCACAGAGATTAAATGAGAAAAGGCACTAGAGCCTAGAACAAAGAAAATTCTCAGTTAATGTTAGCACAACTCAAAACCAAATGAAAACAAAAACAGATCACTAGGTTAAGAATTTATCTTCTTCTGGGAAATCCTATTCTTTATATCCTATTAACAAAAGGAAACTGAGGAAATTAATCCTTATTTGTACTTAGGGTTTTTTTTTTTATTAAAATTGAGATTGTATTGGTTTGTGTTTGAGGATCAGGGAATGGATATGAACAATTTGTATGGAATGTAAATTCCACTAATTAATGATTAACATCATACACCCTGCACCCCCTACCTACTCCTAATTTCAGTCTCTCACAGTACATTAACAAAGTTATTAGGAAAAAAAGGATGACCGTGACAAAAGATGTCACAGAGAGCACACAATTCTGACAGGGAGAGCCAGGATCAGGGAGTAGTTTTCTTTAGGAAGCAACTCTGCTAAAACCCAACATGGGTAAAGAAATAATTTAAAATGTTTAAGACAGATTAAAGACATGTCTGTGACTCTAAGTCGCCATTTATTGATAGTATGCTTTGTATGATAGGATATAAAACCGTGAGCCCAACTTAGGGAAGGTTGACAGCTAACAGTCAAGCCTTGCCGTGATTCAGTACCCGCTACTTTCTGATTGTATAAAAAGATAAATAATCAGCTTGAGGTTTACATCTTAAAGAAAAGTATTTGCACTTACCTAAATATGTTTTAAAAAGTGGGATGAGGTGGAATTTCCTCCTTCTGAAAAATGGGTTTCTCAAATTACTAAAATACTTGCATTTACCAAATTGTTGATTAAAATATTCCTCTGGATGGTCTAAGAAGAGAGGCAGGGGCCACTCACAAGACATGGTCTACGTTAGTCCTCAGACGTGGCTCCTTTCTCTCCCGCCTCGTCAGAGATTGCACTCTTCACTTTCTCCAATTTCTGCAGGTAAATCTTTTAAAATTTTAATTTAATTTTTTATTTTTTGATGCACTATAGAGATCTGATTCAAAAACCTTTTGTTTCTTGATTAGTCACTTGAGCCTGTTTACCTTGCTCTTCTTTTGTTTGTACTTTTATTTTTTCTCAAGATTTTTCTTGTTGCCCTGCTGCCCTTTTTGGGATTAGTTTCCATTTAGTAGGAGCAGGCTTAGTGACAAACTTGCTGATCTCTCAGGCCTCTTCTTCCCTCCCCTGTGGCTGAATGAACCTCTGTGAGATCTAAGTTTCTAGGAAGAGTGATGCTATAGCAATTCACACTTCTGGGAACACCAGAAAAACAGGGAGGGCAAATAATGGTTTCAAATATTTTGATAATCCCGTACATTTGTTTGTGTAGTGGACTGGATTTCCAAGAATGCGGTAGAGGAGGAAAAGGAGGTAAAATTTAATGGGCCAATTGTAGGAAATAGACTTCCAAAGCTAAGAAATACGATATAGAGGCTTTAACAAGACACACACGGGCTGATACTATAAGTAGCTGTGGCCGCATGTGGAGTTCATCAAGTCAGAGGAGTGGTTCGGGCACCTTGGAAGGGGTCTGCAGGGGCAGGCTCACTCCCGATGCGCCCTTTCACTCAGACTTACAGATGTCAAAAGTTTCCAAGGGCTCTGTTCTCTGTGTCTGCCGCACAGGAAAGTGTGGCCACACCTCGCCTGCTGCCTTGGCATGGCTCAGAGTGACCACAACTTGAGAACAAATGCCCAGTCTGTTGATAGATCTAACAGAGGGATTTGGAATGGGGATTGGTGAATTTGCCATAGGAATTTTTGTTCCCTGCTCTTCCTCATAGGCATCTCTGCATTCCTCATAATGTCATGCTGAAGTTGGCAGCTGTATATCAAAGAGCAATTAAAACCTCATTTCTGACGTTGAATGCCAAAAAGCAACATTTCTGGAATTAGCCCAGCCCCAATAGGGGAGAACATACAAGTCTTCTTACTTATCCGTATTTTTTTTTTTTTTGAAACCCAGCTAACTTTTTTTTTTTTTTTTCAGTACGCGGGCCTCTCACTGTTGTGGCCTCTCCCGTTGTGGAGCACAGGCTCCAGACGCGCAGGCTCAGTGGCCATGGCTCACAGGCCCAGCCGCTCCGCGGCATGTGGGATCCTCCCGGACCGGGGCACAAACCCGTGTCCCCTGCATCGGCAGGCAGACTCTCAACCACTGTGCCACCAGGGAAGCCCCCAGCTAACTTATTATCTCTTCAGTTTTAGAGTCTTCTCTGAATTTCTCAATCCACCTCATCTTTCCCTTTTTCTGAAATCTTTTGGTCTATCTCTTGTACTGTGGAAAGGAAATGGCATTTCATAGACTAGAGTTCACATGTTACGTTATCTTGAATAAATTCCAGCTACCATTTAGACAAGGATTAGTAAATGATTGGTGATTGCTTTATATTTTAATATTCTCTGCAACTGATAGGACCTCTTATTACCTTACATTTTATGGATGGGAAAACAGAAGTTCAGGGAAAAGAACTTGCCTGAAATCACATGGCTCGTAGGCGACAATGCTGTCAGAATTGAACCTGAATTTCCTACTTATTGTGCTGTACTGACTCCAGGTTAACTTTTCTGAGCCTTAGTTCCATCATCTTTGAACTAGAAATAGTTCGGTAATTGCAATGATTCAATAAGAAAGCCTGAAGTGCTGGGTTCAAAACATGTGTATATATAATCCCTTCCCCCACTCCTTCATTAATTAAGAGTTTTATCATGTGCTATCATTTCTCTTCTCATATTTAACAACTGCATTTCCACCCAGATGCTGAATTTTCTAGATATGGTGGCTCTATCTTATGCAGATTCTATAGGCGTCACACAGCACATACAGATGGTGGGATGACTTGATTTTGATAATGATGTTGTCTCTTTCTCTCCTTTTGGGTATGTCTATTAGCCTGGCATCATGATACACTGTCAATCCTGTGAAATTGAGGAGGTTTAGCCTTGTTTACTGCAAAAAGAAGCTTGTAACTATAAGATCACCACTCCTGGAAATTAAGTCCAAGGAATAATCAAACAAGTTTCCAAACTATCGATATTCAGATATTTTCTTCAAAGTTTCTTGAGACTTTAATCTTTCTGTCAGCTATACAAAAGTATTATAAAATAGGCAAGAGCGGGGACATATCCAGAGGTAGGTAAGGTATTTTTTGCCTCTCTGAGCTACTTGCCTTTAATAATTTTTGAGTGTTGCTTTCCAGTGAAGTGTTTTAGTAAAAGAGAGAGATGTGGGAAGTAAAAGACGGAAAAAGGGAAATGTTCAAGGAGAAGTAATTGGTGTTTGGTCCTTCATTAACTTCTGACATTTTCCAGTGGCTTGGGATATTAGATGGTGGGAGAATGTGTGTCTATGGTATGGGTGAGTCAATGGGTACGGGCCCATGATTCTCCATCCTGGCCACACATGTAAATAACCTGGGGAGAATTAAAAAATGCCAATGCTCAGGACCAAGCCCAGATCAAGTGAATCAGAATCTCTTGGAATGGTGCCTAGGGAATATTTTTTAAAAATCCTTCAGGTCATTCTCATGTTATCTGAGGTTGAAACAACCAACCTTGAGAGTTAGCCAGACCAGGCCCAGAAACAAGTTGTTTTCCTGGCAATGTCTCTGGGAGAAGTGATACAAGACTACAGTTAATCTTGAAATAAAGGATGGTGGACAATTTCAGGGACCCCAAGAATGTGCATTTTGTGTACCTTTTTGACAGACTACCAATTATGTGTGTTGACAACAAACTGACTTCCTGTTAGAACCACAGGTGAAAGACCTGGGGCAACCATCTCCATGTGTAGAAGTATTAAAGAAGTGTAGACAGGATAGAGTAAGTGTATTAGAAATAAGCCTTCTTTCTTTATCGTTTACAAATACATACCTCCAGAATACCCTTCATCTTTGGCCTCTCTTTTCTGATGTTGAAAATAAGAATGCCCATCATCTCAGTTCTCTCCCTCCTCCTATGAACCCTACTCCTGTTCCACTGTGAAGAGGAGTTTACGTTTTCAATTTTTCCTTTGAAAGTTATTTCTACCTGTTCGTTGTAGCTGTAAATGGCACCATTATCATTTTCTCTGAAAGTCTCTTCAGTTGAAACAGAGTGAGATGTTGTGGAAAGAACATGGGTAGGAATCAAACAGAACTGTTTGAATCCGTCATCTCTTAATGAATTCTGTGACTCTTGGCAAGTTTCTTAATCTGAGTCTCAGTTTCATAGTCTATAAAATGGGAACAGTAACCCTTACCTTGAAAGGCTGTTCTTGAGAGGTTATGAAAATAAATGTAGGTTAAACATGTGTCAGGAACATAATAGTTGTCTGCTAGGTGTTGATAGTGCTTTTTTTTTTTCTTTCAGTACATTTCCTCAATTTCAGAGAGGAATAACAATGTTAAATTGCTATAGGAAGAAGTTAGACTAAAACACCACACACTTAAAGAATTCCTATTCACAACTACAGACCAAACACAAATCATGCCAACTCTATATATAAATTAAATGAAATAATGGTGGTAAAAACGACTGGTTCTCTAGGAATAAACCTACCTAAGGAGACAAAAGACCTGTATGCAGAAAATTATAAGACACTGATGAAAGAAATTAAAGATGATACAAATAGATGGAGAGATATACCATGTTCTTGGATTGGAAGAATCAACATTGTGAAAATGACTCTACTACCCAAAGCAATCTACAGATTCAATGAAATCCCTATCAAACTACCACTGGCATGTTTCACAGAACTAGAACAAAAAATTTCACAATTTGTATGGAAACACAAAAGACCCCGAATAGCCAAAGCAATCTTGAGAACGAAAAATGGAGCTGGAGGAATCAGTCTCCCTGACTTCAGACTATACTACAAAGCTACAGTCATCAAGGCAGTATGGTACTGGCACAAAAACAGAAATATAGACTAATGGAACAGGATAGAAAGTCCAGAGATAAACCCACACACATATGGTCACCTTATCTTTGATAAAGGAGGCAAGAATATACAGTGGAGAAAAGACAGCCTCTTCAATAAGTGGTGCTGGGAAAACTGGACAGCTACATGTAAAACAAAGAAATTAGAACACTCCCTAACACCATACATAAAAATAAGCTCAAAATGGATTAAAGACCTAAATGTAAGGCCAGACACTATCAAACTCTTAGAGGAAAACATAGGCAGAAGCCTCTATGACATAAATCACAGCAAGATCCTTTTTGACCCACCTCCTAGAGAAATGGAAATAAAAACAAAAATAAACAAATGTGACTTAATGAAACTTAAAAGCTTTTGCACAGCAAAGGAAATCATAAACAAGACTAAAAGACAACCCTCAGAATGAGAGAAAATATTTGCAAATGAAGCAATGGACAAAGGATTAATCTCCAAAACGTACAAGCAACTCACGCAGCTCAATATCAAAAAAACAAACAACCCAATCCAAAATTGGGCAGAAGACCTAAACAGACATTTCTCCAAAGAAGATATACAGATTGCCAACAAACACATGAAAGAATGCTCAACATTATTAATCATTAGAGAAATGCAAATCAAAACTACAATGAGATATCATCTCACACTGGTCAGAATGGTCATCATCAAAAAATCTACAGACAATAAATGCTGGAGAGGGTGTGGAGAAAAGGGAACCCTCTTGCACTGCTGGTGGGAATGTAAATTGATATAGCCACTATGGAGAACAGTATGGAGGTTCCTTAGAAAACTACAAATAGAACTACCATACGACCCAGCAATCCCACTACTGGGCATGTACCCTGAGAAAACTATAATTCAAAAAGAGTCATGTACCAAAATGTTCATTGCAGCTCTACTTACAATAGCCAGGACATGGAAGCAACCTAAGTGTCCATCAACAGATGAATGGATAAAGAAGATGTGGCACACATATACAATGGACTATTACTCAGACATAAAAGGGAACGAAACTGAGTTATTTTTAGTGAGGTGGATGGACCTAGAGACTGTCATACAGAGTGAAGTAAGTCAGAAAGAGAAAAACAAATACCGTATGCTAACACATATATATGGAATCTAAAAAAGAAAAAGAAAAAAAAGGTCAGAAGAACCTAGGGGCGAGATGGGAATAAAGATGCAGACTTACTAGAGAATGGACTTGAGGATACGGGAAGGGGGAAGGGTAAGGTGGGACAAAGTGAGAGAGTGGCATGGACATATATACACTACCAAATGTAAAATAGATAGCTAGTGGGAAGCAGCCGCATAGCACAGGGAAATCAGCTCGGTGCTTTGTGACCACCTAGAGGGGTGGGATAGGGAGGGTGGGAGATGCAAGAGGGAAGAGATATGGGGACATATGTATATGTATAACTGATTCACTTTGTTATAAAGCAGAAGCTAACACACCATTGTAAAGCAATTATACTCCAATAAAGATGTTAAAAAAAACCACAAACTACTGGTTCAGGGTTTGGAACACAGTAGGCAGGTAATAAATGCTAGTTTTTTCCTATTCTTACTCCTATTTTTAGGAAATTTTCCAGGCAAGAAAGGGGATGCATATACAATATTATATGTTAATAGAACACTGTAATAATTCCCATTTTTGCTTTTAAACTTTTGTCACACTGTAACTTTCAGCACTCTTTCCACATTAGGACTTCATATCTTAATATCTCACCCTCTCACAAATTCTCAGATAATTCCACCTTGATTTTGAGCCTCGGGCTTAGTTCTCCCCTCTATTCCATCTACTGCCATCATTCTCGGGGATTTCGGCAACCATTCTGACCTTCCAATACGTTGGCATTATAACTCTTTGTCCCTTATTTCTTTTTATTCCAGTATATCTGCTCAAATGCATGACCATTATTAGAAATATCTCCACTGCTAATATCTTAATTCTACGATCCTCCTTTCTGAACAGAGCTACCTTCTATTCTTCCATTTTCTCATCCCTAATGTATACTAGACCTGTTTGGACACACAATTCCAGGTGTGGTACACAGTCTTTGACATGGATACATAAGGAAATTGTCAAGGGTCATATTAAGCCAGAGAAATCAAGTTGGTTCTAGTGCCAAGCTATTTTAGCTTGTTTTGAGGACCTAAAATAAGAATTCTTACTATGAGTGTTAACTAATATTTGTACACACACAAATGGTATTGAGCTACAGATTGTATTAGATGGGTTCACACAATACTACAGCAGCAATTTCTATAGACGGCAATCCTTCCACTGGCTTCTGTCTATAATTTTGCTGTTGACTATGATGTAGCGCCATCTTCAACTTTGTCCTGTCTCTGATTTGATCTAGATCAAATAGATTTAAGTAACTTTCATATGCTGGAAACACAGGGGTTAAACTAAACTGACCTTGGGGGAATAGAGCAGAAAAAGAGTTAGTAGAGTGGAATCATCCCTCTGTCACATTTCTTGAGCCATTACTATGTGTCAGGCACATAGGTTCTGGGTGTGGAGGCTAAGGATGATGAAGAGCTGACCATCTAGTAAGCAAGACAGTAGGCAGACACAGATGGCTGTCCAAAGAGGTATTTCTAGCTGCTTCCTGGCTCACGGTTTTGCAGAGATATTCATTGTGCATGGCTACAGTGGGTGGGGTTGTGATTGGCCATAACGGCTGCCAATTTAGAATGTTCTCTGGCACCTTTTATACACAGAGAACAAAGATGTCTGGAGACACTCTAAATGAGTTTTCAATTTGTGAGCTGCTTGGCATCAGGTTAGAGTAGGTGGCAGATAGAGTTCGGTGCCAGGTCAATAACCTAGATTTATATGCACATATATTTGGAATTTTCTTAGGGATCATTCCTGGGAAGGACATCTACCCTGGGAGAATTATAATGCAGGTGAGCTTAAGTCATTAGATGTCCCACTGTTACCTGTCTTTAAGTTAGCCATTGAAAATGAAAGAAATGTAGATACACAAAATGCTGGTGTCTGACCCTTCAATAAGAGATTTGGGAAAAAAGGAGGCAGTCTTGAGCACCCCCCAAAAGTGATAAGGACAGTATTCAAACTTATTTGATCTCTCCAACTCTTGGGGTTCACCCAAGGGAAACTTTTTCCAAGGGTCTTTGGAAACAGAACTCATTCTCCCTGTAGTTGCTTCTAAGGAGGAAGTCATCAAGCAACCTTCAATCTCTTAACCTTTTTGGTACTCAACAAATCCTTAGTGAGAAACAAGAATGTACTTTTTGGACGCTCTTTAGTGTGGGGAGGGAACTTACCACAGACCACGTTTAAAGGAAAAACCTCCTGTTAAGGTTAGGTCTGGTGGTCTCTCCCCTAGAGCTCCTTGCCAATGGGCTTATTTGTAGAGCTACCAAGAGGACCCTCTAGACCCCTAAAGTACTGACCACATGGGCAAGCTAGTCTATTCTGGAACTAAAAGCAGGAACTTTTAAAATAATCCATGTATGTTTGTTTTACCCATTAAATAATTTTGGGATTGTTTTTGTGGAAGGCAACCATGCTTTCTCACGCAATGCTCTTTGTAAATTTCTACTCCCCTTTAAGCTTCAACTCAAATATCACCTCCTTTGTAAAGCCTTCTCTGACCCAAACCCAGCATTCTCTTTTTTTTTTTTTTTTTGCGGTACTCGGGCCTCTCACCGTTGTGGCCTCTCCCATTGCGGAGCACAGGCTCCGGACGCACAGGCTCAGCGGCCATGGCTCACGGGCCCAGCCGCTCCGCGGCACGTGGGATCTTCCCGGTCCGGGTCACGAACCCGTGTCCCGTGCATCGGCAGGCAGACTCTCAATCACCGTGCCACCAGGGAAGCCCCCCAGAACTCTTATTTGTTGCTGCATCTTCTCTCTCTCTGACCCTTTCGGGTGTTCATCATGACAATGATGACCCTGAATTGCAGTGGTTTGGGATGAGTCTATCTTCTCACTTGACTTGTATCTCCTTTAAGTAAGGCTATCTATAGTACATAGCAGGTGCTCGATAAATTTATGAGAAAAGAAATATTCTTGGGGTCATTTTTTGATCTAATAGATGGGCCACAGGGCTGACCCAGTATGGCATTTCTTAATGTTTTTGAGTAGAGAAATATTATAAAGGTAGAGATGGATTTAGATTGTATAGGTTCAGTCATTCATTTGACACCTTCATGATTTTATTGCATCTGTTACCACATATACTATTAATCTTCCTTTTTCTTTAGGTCAACTCATTTCTTTTTCTTGAAAGAAAAAATTTAAGAAAATTTGGAACATGTGTGTAACTTGCCATAAATAGAGGAAGAACATCCAAATGCATTGAAATATGAGTGCTTATCTACATGACTAGTGATGAGTGGACCACTCTTCAGGAAACGTGGCTCCAGAGCTTTCACGAACCACCATTTTCCTTCCTCTAAAGTATCCTTCCTACTAAGCATGTTGTCAATATTTTGGGTATGTCTCCACTACAGTACTTTACATGGCAGAAGGGAGTAGACATGCTCTCCAGCCTTCCCCCAAACCCCTACAATCATTTCCCTCCCTCAAGCAAGAGTGGGCATGCCACCCAGGGTGTTCCGGTGCATAGCCTCAAAGTGGCCCATTATAAATCTCTCTGAAATATTCATTTTTGTCTTAACAGTCATAAACATTTTGTTTCCACACCAAAGTATATATTTGTAATTATACTGATATAAAAATAAATGTTCTTCCAAATATTTGAGTAAATTGATAACCTTGGATACTGTTTATTTGGTGATTTTGAGTATAACCAATTATGTACTACACACTTTGAGAAACATGGTCTTGAGTAAAACACAATATTAGATGGTCTTCATCTTAGTACTAAGATGTGGTTTGGTAAGAGATTTCTCATTGAATGACATTGAAACTGAAATCCAAGGAGACTGATATTTGTAGAAAACTCCAGAAAGAATTTATCTACTGATAAACAGTAAGAAGTGAAAAACAGAGGTGGTTATTTAGATCATTCTGGACCAGACTTAAAAATTATTTACTGAAAATTAATTCTGGAGGTAGGTGATAACTAGCTTTTATCTGAATGGCAGAGGCCGAAGAGTCCCTCTCCATTTTATACAAAGATGTTATTTACTCTCATTAGCTTTGGTCACTCTCACCAGGCCCCAGTGATGGCATACAGTAGGACAGGGGGGGAGTGGTTCTGTGTCTTTAAACTATACATTCTTCCCATCGAAAACACCCATAGATTTTGTGAATAGTGTGTCACAGTAGTCAGTGACTATGTAGAGGTTTTCCATTCATCAGCTGACTTCAGTATAACAGCTGGGAGCTCTGATCTAGACTTTTTCTATATGGCTAAACTTACTGAATAATTACTAAGTGTTGCAAGTACATTCTGAATTAGGGCAGAGCTGGGACTTGGAATTTGACTCATAGATGTTTATTTTTTGGCCAATCTGGTTCTCATTTCTAAATTTAGAAAAAGGAAAGAGAAGCTCTTGGCTCTAATTTAGTATTCTGTTTCTGTACTTACTGCTAGTGGAGTTGGCTGGCAGGTTGATTAAACCATCTTCATTTAGCTGGTAGGAGACTTGTAAAACTGCCTAGAAGAATAAGCCCCCCAGGGGAAAGCAAACACTGGATGGGAGTCGGTTTTAATGTTTCAGACTTGGCTTCAAATGAAACTGTCTGCATAGTCATTCTTATTTAACAGGAATTTCAGGGGTTTTAGTAGTTTTAGAGGACAGGATCAAGAAAGTTTTAATTATTTCAATGTAGCATGCCTAATCTTACATCGTGTGTGTGTGTGTGTGCGCGTGCGTGCGTGCGTGCGTGCGTGTGTGTGTGTGTGTGTGTAAGGGAACTGTTGGCCATTTAGAGTAGTTTTGGTCAGTGGCAGCATTGCTGGCCAAGTCCCAGGGAGTAAGATTTGGTGGTGACTGACCTTTGGGCTTAAGAAAATTAACCCATGTGCTACTTCCTAGTCTTGTTGGCCTCAAAAGCCATCAGTGGTTTACCCTCAAAAGCAACTGAAACTGGGTCCCCTCTCTCCCGTGGTGAGGGCTGATTTGTCTGCTCCTCATTGGAAGACCAGAGACACCAGTGAGAGATAAAGTCAGGATCTCTGCTCTGACCCTCCATCAGGCCTATGGCCCGTTTCTTTAAATCTACAGTTAGATCTTGGGAACCCAAGAACACAGCCACCACTGATCCACTGTCAATCTGCCTTTGAGTAAAAACAGATGCTACACCTATACTGAGTCTTGTTTCTTGGCAATCTTTTATTTGTAATCTTTAGCAAATGCCCACAACTGCCAGAGATGCCTCTCCTTTGCCTCTTCTCCCAGTGGTCTAAGGCAGGTATGAGGGTGAAAAGCTGAAGTCTCTGTAGCCCACCCTGTTTTTCAATGAATCCTTTCTCCCTCTGGCTCAGGGGAAAGAAGAGGAGCCACATGGGAAACAGCATGCTCTGCCACCCTGTACAAGCCTCCTCAAAAGCCAGAGAGAGGAGGAGTCTGTTGGGATTTGGAATTGGCAGACACTTCTGTATCTCTGACGAGGGGTGGATCAGACAGCTAACAGGAAACTGAACTCCTCCTACAACTGCCTAGAGACAACACATGTCCCTGCTTCTATTTACCCAGGCCTTTGTCAGGCTGCTGCGGGCATCAGGAACATGGTAGGCTGGCTTCTGAGCTCTGCTCCTCGATGGCTGTGTGGCCCCTGGCACTCACAGAAGCTCACCTCTCTTAGCCCGTTTCCTCATAAAAGAAGGTGTTGGATAGTTTTCCAAGGACACTTTTAACTCAAATTCTATGATGTGATTAAATTGTGAGATGGGGAAAGGAAAGTTTCCATAGGTGGAGGACCTTGGAATGAAAGTACAAATTTCTAAGGAATGTTCAGGTCTCTTCATTTTTACCTTTGATTACATTCGTCACCTCCATCACTTTCCAGAATTTCTACTTCTTTGCTCTGTGAACTTCGGCAAACTGCTTAGCACCTCTACATCTCTGTTACCTCTTCTAGAGATTGGGAGCAATGATACCACCCATACAGGGTTGTGGATTTTGGTATCTTTATTTTGAGGACTAAGTGCTTATATATTTAAAGTGCCTAGCATGGCGCATGCTCATGGAGGAGTGCTCAATAAACGTGAATTTTCTTCACTTTCCCAACACCATACACAAAAATAAACTCAAAGTGGATTGAAGACCTAAATGTAAGACTGGACACTATAAAGCTCCTAGAGGAAAACATAGGCAGAACACTCTGACATAAATTGCAGCAATATCTTTTTGGATTCGACTCCTACAGTAATGGAAATAAAAAAAATAAACAAATGGGACCTAATTAAACATACAAGCCTTTGCACAGCCAAGGAAACCATAAGCAAAGTGAAAAGACAATGTACAGAATGGGAGAAAATATTTGCAGATGATGTGACCGACAAGGGACTAATCTCCAAAATATACAAACAGCTATACAGCTCAATATCAAAAAACCAAACAACTCAATCAAAAAATGGGCAGAAGATCTAAATAGACATTTCTCCAAAGAAGACACCCAGATGGCCAAAAGGCACATGAAAAGATGCCCAACATCACCAATTATTAGAGAAATGCAAATCAAAACTACAATGAGGTATCACTTCATACCAGTCAGAATGGCCATCATCAAAAAGTCTACAAAAAATAAATGCTGGAGAGTGTGGAGAAAAGGGAACCCTTCTACACTGTTGGTGGGAATGTAAACTGGTACAGCTATTAAGGAGAATAGTATGGAGGTTCCTTAAAAAACTAAAAATAGAGCTACCATATGATCCAGCAATCCCACTCCTGGGCATATATGCAGAGAAAACCATAATTCAAAAATACATGCACCCCAATGTTCACTGCAGCACTATTTACAAAAGCCAAGACATAGAAGCAACCTAAATGTCCACCGACAGATGAGTGGATAAAGATGTGGTATATAAATACAATGGAACTTCACTCAGCCATAAAAAAGAACGAAATAATACCATGTGCAGCAACATGGATGGACCTAGAGATTATCATACTAAGTCAAGTAAGCCAGATAGAGAAAAACAAATATCATGTGATATCGCTTATATGTGGAATGTAAAAAAAAAAATAAAAAATACAAATGAACTAATATACAAAACAGACCCACAGACATAGGAAACAAACTTATGGTTACCAAAGTGAAAAGGGGGGGGGCAGGGAGGGACAAATTAGGAGTTTAGGAGTTTGGGATTAACATATATATACTACTATATATAAAATAGATAAACAACAAGGACCTACTGTATAGCACAGGGAACTCTACTCAATGTTTTGTGATAGCCTATAAGGGAAAAGAATCTGATTTACATATATAACACTTTGCTGTATACCTGAAACTAACACAATATTGTAAATCAACTATACTTCAATAATTAAAAAAACAAAGAACATTACTGATGCTCCTCAGAGCAGGAATATATGCCAAAGCAGAGATTCTCTGCATGTTCTTCGTGCTCCCTAAAGCTGTGTAGGTGAGAGAGAGGAAGACACTGCAGACTGGTGCCACTGTGCCCTCTTTGCCACCCGCCCCTCCCAGGGCTCTCCCTACCTCCTGAATCTTATACCCGCCTTCAGAAGCTGGCTCCCTGGTCCCCACTTCTGTGGATGCTTCCCTGCTTACTCTCACCAAAAGAACCTTCTTCCATGTCTGGAGTCCTGTCACCTTTACTCCCTGAGCCTACTTTTCACTTATATTGTGAAATATGTTTTGTATTTCAAATTGCCATTGGTATTTATATATCCTTTTGCTATTAACATTGTACCTTTCTCTGGCCTCTTCAGGCCAGATTTGAGGGCAGGAAGATTGTGTTTTTACAGCTCCCTAAACATAGCAAATATTCCACTGTGGGCAGAACCCATGGTAAGACATAATTTTACATTTTTCTTCTGTTCCCATAGCAGTGTTGTCTCCTCACATCCTTACTATTCTTAATTAATATTGAATTTTCTCTACAGCCACTCTGCTTCTTTTCATCACAGCATAGATGAAACTCCTAAATTTGCATTTGTGTTACATTTAGAAAGATTATTTTACTTTTCTCTTCTCTTTACATGTAAAAATGAGCCCATGAATTTGTTTTCTTTGCCTTCTAGATGTCTCTCTGAGGTCTCAAAGATCTAGTCCCAAACTCTCCTCCAAGACTTTTAAAGGTGGGTAATACACTAGTCTTCCAATAACGAGACCTTTTCTTTAAAATGAACGTCATAAATGTCCTTTCCATACACTGGGCTTCATCATTGTATTTCAAGTATTCCCGAAAATTGAAAATATGTCTCACAAATCAATTTCCAGTTTGACCTATTCTCCACAGTCAAGTCCAAAAGCCTCCCTTAAAAGTTCTGCATTCCTTTGAAGCTAAATGATACAACAAAAAAAAAAAAGTCAGAAACACCCTTGCATTTGAATCACCAGTCTCTCTCTGCTCCTATGGGCTGATTCAGCAGATTGGCTTCTGGTGGAGAGCACTGGTTTCCCAGCTAGTCTATGGCCTATTTAAAACAGACAGAGACATCTCCAAGGCGGCTTTGTCAAAGGCCAAGGACATTTTTTCAGCATAGACACCAAGCTTCTTGCCACATAAACAAATTCAAGGATTTCACTTTAGCTTCCCCAGGTTTTTGGATTGACAGCAAATGGTAGGAGGGATACGGAAGCCAATAAGGCAGCCCAGGGCAGCTAGAAGCCCAGAAGGAAGACGGGAATTATTGGCTCTGGCTCCGTGCTCAGGGTGAGGCTGTGAGCAAGCCTCAGCCATGAAAGAACATCTGGAAAACCTCTCGGCTGGACTTTCCACCCACAGACTCAGAGGCTGGATGATGTAGGAGTGAAGAGAATCTGCCTTGGATTCCTTACGTTCAGTGAGTATGTCTCACCTCTAGCTACACAGTGAAATCACCTGTGAGGTTGTTAAAAGCTGCCAGTGTCCGTGCCGCACCCCAAACATGGTTGTTTCTGAAAAGACCTCTAGGGGATTTGTACATGCAACCAGGATGGAGAACCACTGATCGGTGATAGTGAAAAGTCAGATTTTCTTTTGAATATCTTGACTGAGTTGTTTTTCTTTCACTTCTATAGAAGACTTTTTGGGGTACATTTTAACTGTTTATAACATACACTCTCTATTATTTCCCTAACTCCTATCCTTAGATAGCCCCCCTTCGGGAGTTAAAACAGTGATCTATTTCTATCTATCTACCTACATACACACACACACAAACACACATGTATACGAAACTTATACGTAATCTGTGTAGTTTTCACCAGCAAATGGCTTACCTTGAATTCAATAAACCATCTTTTCTCTCTTGGATAGTTCAGGAGTTAGTGGTTACAGTTTGTTGGATTACATACTGGAAACCAAGTGTCATCAGACTTGGGTCTAATCTGAGCTCTATTATGTGATTTTGGGTAAGTCTTGTATGTTCTTTTTGAGCCACAGTTTCCTTACCTGTGAAATGAGAGAGTCAGAGCAGGTGTCCTCCAAGGTGATTTTCAGCTCTAGTGTCCATTGGTAACATTCGTATTCACTGCTAAACATCATAGAGCAAGACCTACAGAAGAAAAGGAAGCTCTTTTTTCACATATGGCTGGAACTAACCTCTTGCCTAGTCTTTAGGAACTGTCTTCATGGCCTATGGCATTAAGAGAAGATCAAAGCCTACCTTTGAACTTCCTGGATGCTTGTCCCAGCTCTGCCTATAAACTTTCTGGGGAAGACTAACTTTTAAATTTTTTATCCATATAAAATGAGGAATCTGTCTTCAGAATGCTAGGGCTTTGTTTCCCAGTGTGTGTCCTGTGGAACACTAGTCTCACAAGATAGGCCTTGACAAAAAGGTAATGGAGATCAATAAATTTGAGAAATGAGGCACAATCTAACCCTCCTCTTAGTGATTCATGATACATATTAGTGTTAAAAGTGCACAAGCACTTAGTAAAGAAACCTGCTTAATGTTGTTCAACACAGTTTGCTAAGGAAGTAATCATACTTGTTTGAGCAACCAGTTAATATCCCAGGTTCAAGGAACACATGTAGAGAAATGTAGCTTGTTGCTCTGTGGCCTACAAGAAGCCTTGGGTATTCCTATCATCAGTGATATTTTTGATATGGTGACTCCCACCCACCCCATTCTCCTTGGGATGCTGTTGCTACTGAAGTCTACATCACACCTTCTGTGGGTCTATCACTTCCCAGCCTCAAAACCCAAAGCTTATGAACCTCTTTGGTTGGTTGAGCAGATTTGGGGAGGTCATAGGTCACCTGGGAAAAAGAATGGAGGGAGAGGATGCACTCTATGTAGAATTCACTTGGTAATGTATGGCAGAAGAGAAGAGAGAACTTCCATGGTCCAAGATAGCTGAGAAGGCAGGTAGTAGACAGGGACAGTAAGACCACAGGAAAGGTAAAATTAGTTCCCTTTCTCTGTTAATCATGATCTTTGATTAAACATATTGATATAGACACTTTATTTCGAGGATATAATTTTTCCTCTTTTTGATGGGTTTTTCTTAAAGAATAAGAGTAGGGTAGATCTAGGAGGGATCTTAGAGATCGCTGGGTCCAAATACCGCAAACAGGTGTAATGTATGTTGCCAGCTCTGACTAACAGAGGCTGCCTGGAGCACTGGGTGGAGAAGGACATTGGGGCTATATCTTGACAGATTAAAATTTTGTGCAACTCCTAATGATAACTGCCATTTGTAAGGTGGTGGTACAGTGTCATGTGAGTGGAGTGTTATTTTGTTTTTGTTTTTAATGGCAAGGGTGTCGTGGGTTCTTTTTTTTTTTTAATAAATTTATTTATTTATTTTTTGGCTGTGTTGGCTCTTCGTTGCTGTGCACGGGCTTTCTCTAGTTGCCGCAAGCAGGGGCTGCTCTTCGTTGCAGTGAGTGGGCTTCTCATTGTGGTAACTTCTCTTGTTGCGGAGCACGGGCTCTAGGCACTTGGGCTTCAGTAGTTGTGGTGCGTGGGCTCAGTAGTTGTGGCTCACAGTCTCTCTATGTGAGCCACAACTACTCTCTCTTAACCACTGCGCCACCAGGGAAGTCCCATGAGTGGGGTGTTTGCCATTCCTTGTGACGATGAAGAAATCACTTACAAAGGGAATATGCTTGCCCAAACTCATACCAAATGACTTTCTTTTGGTTTTGTTTTTTTGCCTCCCTTCTCATTTATTGAGCATGAACAACATTCTTGATACTTAACAGGTAAAAGTGGACTATATTCTTTGAGGTTGTCTCAACCCAGTCAATGTATGCATTCATTTGCTAAATATGAATAAATAGTGAGAACAAATTGGGATCAATTACACCCCAATTCAGGCCAGTTGCTTCCACTTATCTTTGCCTTTATTTGTCTATGCAAACATGGCCAGTGTTTGTGACCAAATCTGGGGCACTAAGTTAGTGGTTTGAAAACATTTGGATTTTGTCGCTTTCACATTTTGAAACCTGGGAAAAGGCTAACACAAACTGGCATTTGGGAGCCAACTGCTCCAGCTTCCCAGAGGCCTCTTAGGCCCAACCTCCAGGTGCTTTCTACTCCTGACGTGTGCTTTTAGAGAAATATATATAGTAGATGATGGGAGCCTCTAGAGAGGAAGGTGCTTCCGTTCACTACATTTGTGCCCCCAAACACAGACACAAATGTGGCCCTCTGATGGGGGCCAGTACCCCACTTCAGGACCCTGGTTTCTAGCTCCTTGACTTCCGGCTGCTAGCCTTGGGGGATGACTTCACTCACCCCTCTAGTTCTGCTCCAAATATTCCCCCTATCTTCTACCTCCAGGCACGCCTCAGCTTTTATCTTCCTCTTTGGCAGATCTTTATCCCAAGATAAAATCTTGAGTTCTTATATACAACACACAGAAATGAATTGCCTGCTGAGATAAGGAAAGCTTTCAAATCAGGCCTCCTGTCCAACTACGAAGAACGTGTCCCAAAGAGCCAGTCTCCTTAACTGAGCCCAACGAATATTTTCCTTAAAGATTATCAATATCCAGTTCAGTTGCTCATGACAACATATGTAGCTCTCTGCAAACTGATAGAAAACTGGAATAAGCTCTTTTCCTTTAAAAAAGCTATTCCAATATATGTATATTTATATCTTCACAGAAGATAGTCTAGAAGATGATGCACCACACTTTAATTATGGTTCACTTGGAGAATGGGAGTGGGGGAGGGGCTTGAGGTGGGTTTCATTTTCTACTTTATACACATCAGTTTTTTAAAAAATAAGAGCATATTTTCTGATTGGAAAATAAAAATATTAAGCAAATTTAGAAAAATGAAAAAAGGATTCGCAAAATCTTAGAGATGAAGAGAACCCCAAGTTCACTGAGCACTTTGATTCAAAATCTGGTGTGAATCTTTGTCAAATAATTTTGCATGCACCTGTGTGTGTCTGTGTGTGCGCGCGCACTGGTGTAAGGTTGCCAACTGTCCTTTCTTAGAAAGAACTGTTATTTATTCTGAATTATGTCTCTCTTACATTTTTGGCGTTAAAATGTCCTTTGGTTTATGAAATAATAGTAACAGTGAATGATGACTTTTTTATATCCTTACTTAGTATAATAAATAATTGGAGATTCAATGTGAGTTCTCAAAACTTTAGACACTTATGAGTTTATTATAATTATAGTCTTGAAACTACTCATGTTAGCAAGCTTCCCATTTTATAGATGAGAGCATTGATATTCAGGGATGTTGTGAAGTGCTCGTGATAACTGAGTTGTGTTCTCTCAAACATACCACACTCTCAATTTAAAAAAATTATTCATTATTCACATAATACTTGCTTACTGAGCATATAACATTTATTGGACTAGGTGTTAGGAATAAATATAAATAAAGAGATATATCCTCTTGGAGCTTATAATGTAATATAATGGCTAAAGCAGCATTAGTTTACATACCATGTGTAAATCATTAAAATAATTTTCCTCTTCAGTATATAAATGAGCCTTATAGCATCTTATTTTATACATATCATCATTTATCTATAGTTTATTACTATTCTTTGCTTTGTCCATAATATTGGCATCTTGTCTTGTAGGCAGAATGAGTGTGTGTGTTCACTGTAAAATATTTAACCAATATTTAAATATACAGAGAAAGAAGTGAGAGTCTGTTTCCATTTCTCACAGCCCTCAAATCCCACTCTGGTCTCTGGAATTAACCACTGTTAATAGTTTTTTGGATATCCTTCCAGAGCATCTTCCTCAGAGTATACACAAAGATTTGAGGTTACTCCTCTCTGTTAAGTAGCTTTCCTCATATAATTATCTATTTCTGGTACTGTAAACTTGCTTTATCCCAGTTAGAGTGATCCTATCATTTCTGAAAACAGGATCATCAACCACCCCTTCACAATTTTGCCTAAATATAGGTCGTTCTCAACTTAAAAATAAGTTGTGTTCTAAAGGCTTTTGTTTTATAAGCTGATTGGAATGTGTTCGCTCATAAAATGATCTACAAATACGTTTTACACAGTGGTTGCAGCAGCACAAGAAAAAGGTCAATATGGAAAAGAACATTTAAAGACTACATGGGAGACAGACCTTCAAGATGACGGAGGAGTAAGACGCGGAGATCACCCTCCTCCCCACAAATACACCAGAAATACATCTACATGTGGAACAACTCCTACAGAACACCTACTGAATGCTGGCAGAAGACCTCAGACCTCTCAAAAGGCAAGAAACTCCCCACGTACCCGGGTGGGGCAAAAGAAAAAGGAAAAAACAGAGACAAAAGAATAGGGACAGGACCTGCACCAGTGGGAGGGAGCTGTGAAGGAGGAAAGATCTCCACACACTAGGAAGCCCCTTCGCGGGCGGAGACGGGGCGGGGGGGTCCGCGGGGGGAGGGAAGGTTCAGAGCCACGGAGGAGAGCACAGCAACAGGGGTGTGAAGGGCAAAGCAGAGAGATTCCTGCACAGAGGATTGGTGCCGACCAGCACTCACCAGCCCAAGAGGCTTGTCTACTCACCTGCTGGGGCGGGCGGGGGCTGCGAGCTGAGGCTCCGGCTTCAGAGGTCAGACCCCAAGGAGAGGACTGGGGTTGGCTGCGTGAACACAGCCTGAAGGGGCTAGTGCACCACAGCTAGCTGGGAGGGAGTCTGGGAAAAAGTCTGGACCTGCCTAAGAGGCAACAGACCATTGTTTACAGTGTGCAAGAAGAGGGGATTCAGAGCACTGCCTAAACGAGCTCCAGAGACGGGCGCAAGACATGGCTATCAGCGTGGACACCAGAGACGGGCAGGAGACGCTAAGGCTGCTGCTGCCGCCACCAAGTATCCTGTGTGCAGGCACAGGTCACTATCCACACCTCCCCTCCTGGGAGCCTGTGCAGCCCGCCACCCCCAGGGTCCCATGATCCAGGGACGACTTCCCCAGGAGATCACACGGTGCACCTCAGGCTGGTGCAACGTCATGCTGGCCGCTGCCACCGCAGGCTCACCCCGCACTCTGTACCCCTCCCTCCCCCCCGGCCTGAGTGAGCCAGAACCCCCTAATCAGCTGCTCCTTTAACCCTGCCCAGTCTGAGCGAACAACAGATGTCCTCAGGCGACCTACATGCAAGGCTGGGGCAAATCCAAAGCTGAATCCCAGGAGCTGTGCAAACAAAGAGAAAAGGAAATCTCTCCCATCAGCCTCGGGAGCAGCGGATTAAATCCCCCAAATCAACTTGATGTACCCTGCATCTGTGGAATATCTGAAGAGACAACGAATCATCCCAATATTGAGGCGGTGGACTTTGGGAGCAACTGTAGACTTGGGGTTTGCTTTCTGCATCTAATTTGTTTTTGGTTTTATGTTTATCTTAGTTTAGTATTTAGAGTTTATTATCATTGGTAGATTTATTTATTGATTTGGTTGCTCTCTTCCTTTTTTTTATATATAGATATATATATATTTTTCCATCTTCTCTTTTTGTGTGTATGTGCATGCTTCTTTGTGTGACTTTGTATAGCTTTTGCTTTTACCATTTGTCCTAGGGTTCTGCCCTTTTTTTTTTTTTTAGTATAGTTTTTAGCGCTGGTTATCACTGGTGGATGTGTTTTTTGGTTTGGTTGCTCTCTTCTTTCTTTTTTTAATAACTTTTAATTTCTTTTATTTTTAATAATGTAAAAAATGTTTTATTTTAATAACTTTATTGTATTTTATTTTTTTCTTTATTTCTTTTTTTCTCCCTTTTCTTCTGAACTGAGTGGCTGACAGGGGCTTGGTGCTCTGGCCAGGTGTCAGGCCTGAGCCTCTAAGGTGGGAGAGCCAAGTTAAAGATATTGGTCCACCAGAGGTCTCCTGGCTCCACGTAACATCAAACAGCAAAAGCTCTCCCAGAGATATCCATCTCAACACTAAGACCCAGCTCCACTCAACGACCAGCAAGCTACAGTGCTGGACACCCTATGCTAAACAACTAGCAAGACAGGAACACAACCCCACCCATTAGCAGAGAGGCTGCCTAAAATCATAATAAGCTCACAGACACCCCAAAACACACCATTGGATGCGGTCCTGGTCACCAGAAAGACAAAACCCAGCCTCATCCACCAGAACACAGGCACCAGCAACCTCCACCAGGAAGCCTACACAACCCAATGAACCAACCTTAGCCACTGGGGACAGACACCAAAAACAACCCGAACTACGAACCTGCAGCCTGCAAAAACGGGCCCACAAACACAGTTAAGCAAAATGAGAAGTAGAGAAACACACAGCAGATGAAGGAGCAAGGTAAAAACCACCAGACCAAACAAATGAAGAGGAAATAGGCAGTCTACCTGAAAAAGAATTCACAGTAATGACAGTAAAGATGATCCAAAATCTTGGAAATAGAATGGAGAAAATACAAGAAACGTTTAACAAGGAGCTAGAAGATTTAAAGAGCAAACAAACAGTGATGAACAACACAATAAATGAAATTAAAAGTTCTCTAGAAGGAATCAATAGAAGAATAATTGAGGCAGAGAAACAGATAAGTGACCTGGAATATAAAATAGCGGAAATAACTACCACAGAGCAGAATAAAGAAAAAAGAATGAAAAGAATTGAAGACAGTCTCAGACCTCCGGGACAACAATAAATGCAACAACATTCGAATTATAGGGGTCCCAAAAGAAGGAGAGAAAAAGAAAGGGACTGAGAAAATACTTGAAGAGATTATAGTTGAAAACTTCCCTAATATGGGAAAGGAAATAGTCAATCAAGTCCAGGAAGCACAGAGAGTCCCATACAGGATAAATCCAAGGAGAAACACGCCAACACACATATAAATCAAACTATCAAAAACTAAATACAAAGAAAAAATATTAAAAGAAGCAAGGGAAAAACAACAAATAACATACAAGGGAATCACCATAAGGTTAACAGCTGATCTTTCAGCAGAAACTCTCCAAGCCAGAAGGGAGTGGCAGGACATATTTAAAGTGATGAAAGGGGAAAACCTACAACCAAGATTAATCTACCCAGCAAGGATCTCATTCAGATTTGACAGAGAAATTAAAAACTTTACAGACAAGCAAAAGCTAAGAGAATTCAGCACCACCAAACCAGCTTTACAATACATGCTAAAGGAACTTCTCTAGGCTGGAAACACAAGAGAAGGAAAAGACCTACAATAACAAACCCAAAACAATTAAGAAAATGGTAATAGGAACATACATATCAAAACCTACCTTAAATGTGAATGGATTAAATGCTCCAACCAAAAGACACAGACTGACTGAATGGATACAAAAACAAGACCCATATATATGCTGTTTACAAGACCCACTTCAGACCTAGGCACACATACAGACTGAAAGTGAGGAGATGGAAAAAGATATTCCATGCATACAGAAATCAAAAGAAAGCTGGAGTAGCAGTTCTCATATCAGACAAAACAGACTTTAAAATAAAGACTAGGGCTTCCCTGGTGGTGCAGTGGTTGAGAGTCCGCCTGCCGATGCGGGGGACACGGGTTCGTGCCCCAGTCCGGGAGGATCCCACATGCCGCGGAGCAGCTGGGCCCGTGAGCCGTGGCCGCTGGGCCTGTACGTCCAGAGTCTGTGCTCCGCAGCGGGAGAGGCCACGGCAGTGAGAGGCCCGCATACCGCCAAAAAAAAAAAGACTATTACAAGAGACAAAGAAGGACACTACGTAATGATCAAGAGATCAATCCAAGAAGAAGATATAACAATTGAAAATATTAATGCACCCAACATAGGAGCACCTCAATACAGAAGGCAAATGCTAACAGCCATGAAAGGGGAAATAGACAGTAACACAATCATAGTAGGGGATTTTAACACCCCACTTTCACCAATGGACAGATCATCCCAAATGAAAATAAACAAGGAAACACAAGTTTTAAATGATACATTAAACAAGGTGGACTTAATTGATATTTATAGGACATTCCATCCAAAAACAAAAGAATACACTTTCTTCTCAAGTGCTCATGAAACATTCTCCAGGATAGATCATATCTTGGGTCACAAATCAATCCTTGGTAAATTTAAGAAAATTGAAATCATATCAAGTATCTTTTCTGACCACAACACTATGAGACTAGAAATCAATTACAGGAAAGAATCCATAAAAAATACAAACACGTGGAGGCTAAACAATACCCTACTAAATAATCAAGAGATCACTGAAGAAATCAAAGAGGAAATCAAAAAATACCTAGAAACAAATGACAATGAAAACACTACAACCCAAAACCTATGGGATGCAGCAAAAGCAGTTCTAAGAGGGAAGTTTATAGCAATACACTCCTACCTCAAGAAACAAGAAACATCTCAAATAAACAACTTAAACTTACACCTAAATCAAGTAGAGAAAGAAGAACAAAAAACCCCAAAGTTAGCAGAAGGAAAGAAATCATAAAGATCAGATCAGAAACAAATGAAAAAGAAATGAAGGAAACAATAGCAAACATCAATAAAACTAAAAGCTGGTTCTTTGAGAAGATAAACAAAATTGATAAACCAGTAGCCAAACTCATCAAGGAAAAAAGGGAGAAGACTCACATCAATAGAATTAGAAATGAAAAAGGAGAAGTAACAACTGACACTACAGAAATCCAAAGGATCATGAGAGATTACTACAAGGAACTATATGTGAAAAAAATGGACAACCTTGAAGAAATGGACAAATTCTTAGAAAAGCACAATCTTCTGAGACTGAACCAGGAAGAAATAGAAACTATAAACAGAGAAATCACAAGCACTGAAATTGAGACTATGATTAAAAATCTTCCAACAAACAAAAGCCCAGGACCAGATGACTTCACAGGCGAATTCTATAAAACATTTAGAGAAGAGCTAACACCTATCCTTCTCAAACTCTTCCAAAATACAGTGGAGGGAGGAACACGTCCCAACTCATTCTACGAGGCCACCATCACCATGATACCCAAACCAGACAAAGATGTCACAAAGAAAGAAAACTACAGGCCAACATCACTGATGAACATAGATGCAAAAATCCTCAACAAAATACTGGCAAAGAGAATCTAACAGCACATAAAAAGTATCATACACCATGATCAAGTGGGGTTTACCCCAGGAATGCAAGGATTCTGCAATACACACAAATCAATCAATGTGATAAACCATATTAACAAACTGAAGGAGAAAAACCATATGAACATCTCAATAGATGCAGAAAAATCTTTCGAGAGAATTCAACACCCATTTATGATAAAAACCTGTCAGAAAGTTTGCATAGAGGGAAATTTCCTCAACATAATAAAGTCCATATATGACAAACTCAGAGCCAACATCATTCTCAATGGTGAAAAACTAAAACCATTTCCTCTAAGATCAGGAACAAGACAAGGTTGTCCACTCTTACCACTATTATTCAACCTAGTTTTGGAAGTTTTAGCCACAGCAATCAGAGAAGAAAAAGAAATAAAAGGAATCCAAATTGGAAAAGAAGAGTTAAAGCTGTCACTGTCTGCAGATGACATGATACAATACATAGAGAATCCTAAAGACGCTCCCAGAAAACTACTAGAGCTAATCAATGAATTTGGTAAAGTAGCAGGATACAACATTAATGCACAGAAATCTCTGGCATTCCTATACAGTAATGAAAAATCTGAAAGAGAAATTAAGGAAACACTCCCATTTACCATGGCAACAAAAAGAATAAAATACCTAGAAATAAACCTACCTAAGGAGACAAAAGACCTGTGTGCAGAAAAGTATAAGACACTGATGAAAGAAATTAAAGATGATACAAACAGATGGAGGGATATACCATGTTCTTGGATTGGAAGAATCAGCATTGTGAAAATGACTCTACTACCCAAAGCAATCTACAGATTCAGTGCAATCCCTATCAAACTACCAATGGCATTTTTCACAGAACTAGAACAAAAAATTTCACAATTTGTATGGAAACACAAAAGACCCCAAATAGCCAAAGTAATCTTGGGAAAGAATAATGGAGCTGGAGGAATCAGGCTCCCTGACTTCAGACTATACTACAAAGCTACAGTCATGAAGATAGTATGGTACGGGTCACAAAAACAGAAATATAGATGAATGGAACAGGATAGAAATCCCAGAGATAAACCCACACACAAATGGTCACCTTATTTTTGATAAAGGAGGCAAGAATATACCGTGGAGATAAGACAGCCTCTTCAATAAGTGGTGCTGGGAAAACTGGACAGCTACATGTAAAAGAATGAAATTAGAACACTTCCTAACACCACACACAAAAATAAACGCAAAATGGATTAAAGACCTAATTGTAAGCCCAGATACTATAAAACTCTTAGAGGAAAACATAGGCAGAACCCTCTATGACATAGATCACAGCAAGATCCTTTTTGACCCACTTCCTGGAGAAATAGAAATAAAAACAAAAATAAACAAATGGGACCTAATGAAACTTAAAAGCTTTTGCACAGCAAAGGAAACCATAAACAAGACTAAAAGACAACCCTCAGAATGGGAGAAAATATTTGCAAATGAAGCAACTGACAAAGGATTAATCTCCAAAATTTACAGGCAGCCCATGCAGCTCAATATCAAAAAAAACACAAACAACCCAATCCAAAAATGGGCAGAAGACCTAAATAGACCTTTCTCTGAAGAAGATATACAGGTTGCCAACAAACAAATGAAAGGATGCTCAACATCACTAATCATTAGAGAAATGCAAAGCAAAACTACAATGAGGTATCACCTCACGCAAGTCAGAATGGCCATCATCGAAAATCTACAAACAATATATGCTGGAGAGGGTGTGGAGAAATGGGAACCCTCTTGCACTATTGGTGGGAATGTAAATTGATACAGCCACCATGGATAACAGTATGGAGGTTCCTTAAAAAACTAAAAATAGAACTACCATGCGACCCAGCAATCCCACTACTGGGCATATACCTTGATAAAACCATAATTCAAAAAGGGTCATGTACCACAATGTTCACTGGAGCTCTACTTACAATAGCCCAGACTGGAAGCAACCTAAGTGTCCATCGACAGTGAATGAATAAAGAAGATGTGGCCCATATATACAAAGGAATATTACTCAGCCATAAAAAGAAACGAAATTGAGTTATTTGTAGTGAGGTGGATGGACCTAGAGTCTGTCATACAGAGTAAAGTCAGTCAGAAAGAGGAAAAACAAATACTGTATGCTAACACATATATATGGAATCTAAAAAAAAAAAAGTTTCTGAAAAACCTTGGGGCAGGACAGGAATAAAGATGCAGACGTAGAGAAAGGACTTGAAGACACAGGAGGGTTAAGAGTAAGCTGGGACGAAGTGGGAGAGTGGCATGGACATATATACACTACGAAATGTAAAAGAGCTAGTGAGTGGGAAGCAGCCACATAGCACAGGGAGATCAGCTCGGTGCTTTGTATCCACCTAGTGGGGTGGCATAGGGAGGCTGGGAGGGAGATGCAAGAGGGAAGAGATATGGGGATATATGTATATGTATAGCTGATTCACTTTGTTATAAAGCAGAAACTAACATACCATTGCAAAGCAATTATACTCCAATAAAGACATTAAAAAAATTAATTCCCCCCAAAATAAAATAAAATAAAGAGTATTTTCCATGTGTGAAAAGCCCTATTAAGAACTTTGTATTATTTCACTTACTCTTTGAAACATTTTTCTTGGGGTGGTTATTATTCCAAATTATATAGATGGAGCACCTGATATTCAAGGTAACTAACTTGCCCATTGTCATGCAGGTTGAAAATGTCAGAGCTGAAAGTCAGATGCCCTCCTAAGCCCATGCACATTCAAGCCCCCAGAAGTCAGTTTAATAGTGGAAAGGTGCACACATAGACGTATACTCAGCTGCTGCAAGGCTAGATGCTCTTGTTCCACCATACCTTACTCATATCCGAACCGATGAATACGTCAGTCCAGGGGAGCTGACTTGTTGGCTTTTGCTGTAGAGATATTTTTGGCTCCCTAAGCCAGGCAGTAAACATACTACTGATTCAGAAGTCATACTTCTGGCTTCTGATTGGGTTTGTCCAGTGGGAGGCATCAGCAGGAGATTGGTAGGTGTGAGGAAAGAAAATGTCAGGGCACTTAGCTTCCTGGCTCCTTTCCTGTCCCAGCTGCTTTGCAGTGGCTGCATTCCTATATACCAAAAGCCACAGCTCCTGCTGGATGGCTTTCTCTACATCTTCCGCTCTCTGTACATTACAGCGAATAATTCCTCCCCTGGTACCTTTGAGCCTAGGGGTGGTAACAGCCTTCTACTCTTACTAGCCAGGTACTTTACCATTTCTTGTCGGTTTAACATAACCTCCCCCACTCTCTTGTAAATGTCCCTTCATTAAACTCTAAATATTCCTTTTGACTCTATCATCTGTTTGCTGTTAGGAACCTGGCTGATCCAGTAAATGAAACAAGGATTTGTTCCTGAAAACAGATCCTCAGAATGGGATTCTGTGATTAGGTTGCTCACATATTTAATGAAGGCAGAGATAATCCCTTTGCCAAGGGGAAATGGATATCTTAGTATGTGGTAGAATAACAGTTACTCAAATTATCAACAGCTGTTGCGTGGGGTGGTGTGCAGGTGAATGGCAGACATTGTGTGACTGTGGCATGAGGTGTTTTGTCAGGTGATTTAGATTATATAGATCGTGCCATGGGCTGGCTACTTATAAAACCCAGATAGGTAGCACAAACACAGAAAACAAATTACTATTAGCCTTGAAAGCCCAACTCAGGGCATAGGTGAAAAGCCGAATAACCTCTTCGGAAGTGTTTAGAGACTCTTTCACCTTTTGTAGCTGCAGGGCAAATAGATCTAACTCAGGATAGTTCTTAAAGAATCTTTTACCTACTATAGCTGCAGGGGAAATATGATTGAAGATCATCTGTGGCTAAACAGATGTACTATCTCCATCCACCTTTCCCCCATTAAATAGATTTCTAGGAACTTGCAGCCTGGGGAAGGAGGAGAAGGTGCGCATGCTGAGGCTTCAAATCTACCTAGGAGTGACTCTCAGCTTTGGCAGGAACCACCTACATGGCATTGGGCAAATTGCTTAATCACTGAGACACAAGTTGCTTTATCAGTAAATGTGCAACACTGCTTGTTCTTGTATAAGGTAAGGCATAAATGGAAAAAGGGTGGATTCCTGAGATGTAAGATGAGGAACGTTTGAGGCAGATACAGAGAAGATTAAGAACGGAAACCTCCCAATTCCCCTGATCTTTCATCACTTAACGAGGAAGCTCCTACTCCCCCAGCCCCATGTGGGGCAACCAGCTCTCCCCTCTTATCTCAGCAAGCCCCAGTAGGAGAATCAGTGCAGACCTCTAATGTTTTGGAGTGTAACCATGACTCCTTCTGTAGATAACCTAACCCTAACCCTTTAAATAGCTTCTGCCTTGCTACGGGCCCTAGTAGAAACCAAATGCCTGACCACATAAGTTTTCTGTGGCTGCAGTAGCAAATAACCGCAAACTTATTGCCTTAAAACAATAGAAATTTGTTCTTTCACTGTTCTGGAGGCTAGAAGTCTGAAATAAGGCGTCAGCAGGGCCACGGTCCCCCTAAAGGTTCCAGAACAGAATTCTTCCTTTCCTAGTCCAGCTTCTGTTGTTCCAGGAATTCTTTGGCTTGTGACTCTGTCACTCCAATCTCTCCCTTCATCTTCACATGGCCTTCTCCTCTGTGTCTCCTCCTCTTCTGTCTCTAAGAACACTTGTTATTGGATTTAGGGCACACCGCAGTAACTCAGGATGATCTCATCTCAAAATCCTTAGCTTAATTCTGTCTGCAAAAATGCTTTTTCCAGGGCTTCCCTGGTGGCACAGTGGTTGAGAGTCCGCCTGCCAATACAGGGGACACGGGTTCGTGCCCCAGTCCGGGAGGATCCCACATGCCACGGAGCGGCTGGGCCCGTGAGCCATGGCCGCTGGGCCTGCGTGTCCGGAGCCTGTGCTCCGCAATGGGAGAGGCCACAACAGTGAGAGGCCCGCATACCGCAAAAAAAAAAAAAGGGCTTCAATATGAGCAAGTGGCTCAGTCTTTCATCACCACTTCTGGTGCATTGCCTCTTCTAGCTCAATTCATATCTATAGCCTTATATGGAGTTCCTTATAACCATGTGACTAGGGAAGAAAAGACTTGGGCCTGACTTTATGATATGTGGGCACAAGCCAGAAGTGCGCAGCCACTGCATTCTAGTCCCAGTTAGGGTGGCTCTGCAAGACCACAGTGAAGGGAAATTACTCCAATTAGGAGAGCATTAAACAGCATATTTGGTTGTTTACTTAGGTCACCATAAGATGGCTTAAGGTTTGTATCTACATGCGAAGTGACTAAAACTTAACCAGCTGGTCAGGCACTTTAGAAGAACATGACAAGGGGAAATGTATGAGGACAGATTTCTCCTAATGGGTACAGAATATTCTTTCACCATGTAAATGCTCACCAGAGAGTATTTCATTGTGGAGAGGCTCTTGATAATCAGGTGGACAAGATGAACTCGCCCTGTGGCTACCAGTCAGAATATATCTCAGCCAACCTGGTGCTTGTTCAATGGGCCCCTTAAGCACAGTTGCTATGGCAGCAGAGACTGAGGCTCATCGGTGCGGTCTCCCTCATCAAGACTGACCTGGCTACCGCCACTGCTCAGCATCTCACCTCTGTCTCTCCATATCTCTCACAGCAGAGACCAATGCTGAGCTTCTGAGATAGCATTATTTCCTAGGGGAGCCAACTTATTACCATGTTGTTGGACCCCTTCCATCATGGAGGCAGTGGCCGTTTTTCCTCAAAGGAATAGCTATATATTCCAAACAGGTATTTTCTTCCTTGCCCCCATTCTTCTGTCAGCACAACCATTCCTAGACTTACAGGATGCCTTATTTTATCCCTTCACATAATTCACTGAATGGCAAATAGAGTATGGAAATGGATTCTCATCCATTAAATTCACTACCCCATCATTCATATACTTGTGGAATGAACTACAGACTCAGCTGCAATTACAGAGAGACTGTGAACTGTGCGGTTAGGGTATATGCCTCAAACCAGAGGTCAAAATATAGTGCCATCTCCCTGACAGCCAGAATTCATGGATCTGGGAAGCAAGATGTCGAGGTAGAAGAGGTTCTTCTCACTCTTATACCTAATAATGCGCTTAAAGAATTTTTGATTCATGTTTCCACCATCTTGGGATTGGTGGTTTTGGAGGTTCTAGTGCCCAAAGGAAGACTGCCTCTGAGAGGGTACCAGTCATGGTTTCACTAAATTGGAAACTGGGACTGACTGGCTTCACATGCTGCTAAACCACCAGGCAAAGATGGGACCACTCTACTGGCCTGGGTGATCGAACTTGCTTGTAAAGGAAAACATGGATTGCTGATACCAGATGGGAGGGACGAGGGCTATGACTGAAGCCAAGAGAGTTTACTAGAGCTCCTTTTAGTATTTCTCTACCACCCTGGCCTATGAAAAATTACAGCACCCCAATAAATACAAGACTACCATAAAATCAGATTTTGCATAAATAAGGTTTCATCTTCACCACCAGGTAAAGACTTTATCCAGCCAAGGAACTTATAGAGGGTAAGAGGCATAGGGAAAGGGTAGTAGAAGGAGGAAGCTCTGGTTATCAAATTAGGCCTGAGACCAAGAACAAAAGCAGGGATAATAGAAGCTATGCTTTGTGTCATCCCCCCCGACCCCATGTTTTTTATCCTGTGTTATGGTTATGTTATATGGAGACCACTGATGTCGGCCTACATTTTGTGTTTCCTGTGGAAGTATGAGTCAATTCACAGCACCTCCCAATGATACATCTGTTGATAGGAACTGTGTTTCCTATATTGGGGACACATGCTTTTCAACCAGACAAAGGGAAAAAGTAGATACTGAGGCACAAAAATGTGTTAGATATTCTCCGTCCCTCTAGATTTGTTTTCCATCCTTTTCTACCCAGCTCTATGCATGGAGAGGTTGACCTCCATAAACTGCTTTAACCAGGCTCCCATGCCCTGTGGCTTTTAGTTGCAATGGCAATGGCAGATGAGAGTACTGGGGGAAGGAAAGACCAAGCCGTGCCTTCCTTGGCCCCTCCCGCCTGGGCCACAGTTTAGTAGTGGCCACCCTCTTCTTTCCAGGGCCAGGGATCCTCTTGAGTAGTCCTTTCCCATAGCTATAAGTATAAGGTCTCAGCAAGCCCTCTCTCTCGTCTTGCGTCTTCAGTCTCTAAGTTAAAGGCTCCCAACATCAACCCTTGTTGGTTTCCCCTAACTTTGTCCTCTCTTTAAAAACAGCCCTTTCATGAAACACTCTGGTCACCCATTTGAATGAGCTATCACTTTCTCACCAGGATTCCGACTAGCACAACACCCAAGGCCACGCTCTTCTGTTTAGGCTAGGAAATCCCTCCTTCTCCACCCCCACCCAGCTCATGTGCTCATATATCAGGAGTGGTTTATCCATGGTTCTATGTGCATCTGCTGAGAGCAGGACAGATCCAAAGACAGCTTCTCCTACTTGGGCTATAGTCACTTCCATAACAACCATTACAGGAGGGAAGAGGAATTTCTCTCTCTTTTAGGTTAGGAAATTTTGGCCCCTGCCTCATCGGTGTGCCAAATCCCCTGAACTTGGAAAAGAGTGCATTGTTCATTCTGTTAGCACTATAGTAGCAAAATAAATTTACCATAATATTCTAGGGGTCACAAAGACAATAGTTCATTACTAAGCTACAAGCCTGCTTCATTCATTCATTTACTCAACAACCATTTAGTGAACACTTACTTTGTTCTAGGCTCTGAAAATATAGAACTAGACAAAGACTTTACCATCATGGAGCTTACAACTTTTTAAAAAAGTTGTATTGGAGTACAGTTGCTTTACAATGTTGTTTACACTGTCTTTTGTGTTATGGTTGTGTTATATGGACAGCACTGATATTGGCTTACATTTTGTGTTTCCTGTGGAAGTATGAGTGAATTCACAGCACCTCCCAATGATTAGAAAAAAGAAAAAAATATAGGTAAGTTACAGTTACACAGCATTTCTCCATAGTTAGTTCAATAGAGTTCAATTCCGAAGTGTGAGTGTGGTCTTCGCAACACTGGCAGGTCTCTTCCCTGAACCACTTTGCGCTTGAAAATTTGTGAAAACCCAACGAGGTTTTGCTAGATTCCTCTCGTTTCCATGTCAAACATCTTGAAGCATCACAATACCAGTCTAACTGTTGTGCTACAGAATCTGTCCCATGGTCTTTCCTGGGGAAGCCCACATCCCTTGCCCTACTCCTCTAGATATTTCTCCTGGGACAGGTTCTGTTCAGATGCCTGGACTCAGCCTTCCACATCTCAGCTGCTTCTCAACCTACTTCAGCCTCAGTTCAACAGGACTCCCTTCCTCTGAGGCTTCTCTCTAGATTCACTTCATCCTTCCCTCCGGCCCATGCCTTTTTCTTTGTAACCTCAGCTCCCTTCCTCCACTTCTTAGACTATTGTCCTGATGTCTGTCAGTCAACTCTAGCCCATCACGCTGCTACCATCAGCCTACCGGCAGTCCTGTTGATGGACAGCTAGATGACATGTCAACAGATCCCTTTTGTAAAATGGAAATTGGAAGAAACCTACAACAGAGTAGGAGAAGGAAAGCTAAGTCATTTATTCCAGATGTACCTTGTTCCCAGTAGGTCTCTGCAATGGTGTTTCCTCCTTATACTGCTTTTTTTTTTTTGGCAGTGCAAGGTCAACTTTAAAAATGTGCATGCTGACACTCACAGTTGTGCCACTTCATTTTCGGGGTGGCTGGTGTGTGGTCAGGGTTTTTCATCTCTTTGTAGTTTTGTGTGAAAACTCACTGTGACATGGGGTAGGGGGAATGACCCGTAAGGAAAAATCTCACTCACACAAGAGAGCCTAAATCAAAGGAATGCTTGAGGCTGTGAAAAACGGCCTCCCGTTTCCTGGCTCCAGGCTGTGAGCGCTCAGGCCCTGGAAAAGGTAATCTGGAAAAAGTGAGGTGTGGGGAGGACGAGGATTTTCACATTGCAACAGAGGATATCCATCGTTTCTTTTCAGGTTTAACTGCGCGTGGTGTGCGATTATAAGTGCTCATAAATTGTCTACCCCAATATTGAATTCAGCCCCCTCCATATATGTCAGCATGAGCTGAGCTGAAGCCAGTGGAATGGGCCAAAATACACTAAAACTGCAGCCAGACTGATGACAGAGGGTTTTAAAAGTCAGCTAGAGAGGCCTGTGGACCCAGTTATTGGAGTAATAGATTTCTTGTCCTGAGCCTCTACACAGATGCTATTTTTTCCTCTTTGGGGTGGGATATGAAAGGAGAAGGTACTGATGGAGAAACGGACTTTCTTCTCTAGCTGAAAAAGTAGCACTTAGTAACTTAGAAAAGTATTCAGAAATTTTAATTAAAACCCATCATGTGGCATTTCATAGGATGTTCCAATTGTCTACTGTAAGACACATATTCCTTGTTTTACCCTGGTTTTCGGAGACATTACTAGAAACGCCATTATTAATTTTCAGTAGATTGAAACAAGTTGATTTCCAACGTCTATAAAATACCAATGAGGGAAAAAAGTACTTTGACCCTCCAAAGGGAAAGTAGAAAAGTGTTATGCAAATATTTCCTACCACTGCCTACCAGTTGCTTTTTACAGGTGTCTGCTTTGATTGATTGATTGAGTTGTATTCAGTAGAGAAATTGTGTTGGATGTTTTCTTTAAATGTGAAGCATTTACGAGGTTGGGAAGAGTGAAAAAGGTTAAGAAATAAGTGCCATTTGAAAGTTGGGCAAATACAAATTAAACAGCTTGGCTACAGCTCAGATGTTCTCTTTAGGCCTCCTATAATGTTTATCGATGATATCCTATTATGCAAAAGGTATTGAGTGACAAGTGTCTAAGAAGACTCTTGCAAGGAAATAACCATTTGGGACTTCTGGTGGGTCCAGGGACAAAGATTCTTTAATGAAACATTCCTGACCCTCTGGGCAATGACCAAATAGGGCAGGTAATTAAAGTCACAACAAGGTGATAAAGTGGCCCTGTTTGGATTCAGTTCAAGGATTCATATATGGGTCTGGAGAGAAGACTCTTGGATGTGAAATTATTTCGTGCCATTTAAAATGTTACTCCACTAAGTACTCAGGAAAATTATCATACTTTTTTTCTAATGGGCAAAAAGGAAGATGTTTTAGGAAAGAATGGAATAGTTGAAACATGAGTCATTTAAGAGAACTGATGCTAAGACCCTTCTCTTTCAGAGTTAACAGGCTTAATCTTGTTAGTGAGAGGGTCCTTCTTGCTTCATCAAGAGCAATGGGACCAGGAGACAAGGCACGGTGAGTCACGGTGGCAACAACAATGAATGCCATGAGAGGAGGAAGCCGAGAGCTGCAACGAGGAGATATTAACAGGTACTAAGAAGAGTCTGTAAATCAGTTAGAAGAAGGGAGAAACTGAAGCTTTCAGATATGCCATTAGCAATGTGTCTGGAATACAGTAGGTGCTCAATAAATGTGTTGAATGAATGAATGTGAAGAAAACTAAGAGCTGGGTGTGAGGAGGAGCCACATCAAAGTATCTAAAGATCTCATCCTGTGGGTTCTGAGGAAGCAGGTGGATTTTTTCAGAAGATGCTAACAAAGATAATACAGAGTCAAATTTCTGGTCTTAGGTTGGGTGTTAATGGTGCCAGTGAGGAAATTAGTCGGTAAGTGTTCTGGGTGGAATTTCAGGGAAAATAGACCTCAGGCAATAAAGTGGTGCACTGGACTGGCAGGGACTGCGGGTGACTGGGGATAAGGAAGCAGGGTGAGCTCAGCTGCTGAGCCAGCTGCTCCTTGCTCTGCAGAAGCTGTGGCCCAAGAAGGGCTCCAAATGAACTGTCCTTCTAACAGTAGTCAGTCCAAAGCCAGCTGTCTACTTGCCCCAGGCCAAAAACATGCTTGGGCTTATAACACTGGAGAAAAAAGAACTTGTATTTCCAAAGCATGAAGCATTTTTACACTCGTGAAAGTGATTCCCTTGCAGAATAAACTGCTTTAGGACAGTGGTTCTGACATATTAAGAGGAAGAGAATTCTCCTGAATCCCTATGACTGACATCAATTGTTTTTAGGATAATATTACTTAAATATGTATGTACAAATATAAAACTAGGAACAAACTCTTTATGTTTAAAAAACTTATACAACCAAATTCAATTCCAAATTAAATTCAGACTCTTTGAATTTGGCATGCACGTACTTTGTTACGATGTGCTATGTGATGACACAATTTTCCCACTACTTTCCTCTATTTTAGCTCCCAACACATTTTGTACAGTGTACTGTGAAGTCACGGGGTCTTTGGCTTGTTTTAATGCATCATTTATGAGTTACATCTACCTCTCTTCTTTTCTTGTTTCATCAGTGGTAATTAATGTACCACATAATATCAGATCAAATCACAATTTATTAAATAACTTAAGACACTAAAGTCTTATTCTATAAAAACATCTTTTAATTACAAATGCCCAATGTAAGTTTTGACTTCCTAATGAATGAAATAATTCAGCATGAGTAAGTATGGTAGTTTTGGGGTAACTAATGCCATTTTGACATTAGGATATCAATTTAACAGCAATCAGATATGCTTATTTGTACACTGAAGGTTAACACTACAACTTAGGTGATCTCTTGGCACCAACATGGTCATAAATATAACTCAGCCATAGGCAATGAATAAGTGGCAGTACACAGTTCCCAGGTGACTGAGAATGTGCTAATATTAGTTTTTAATTTTTCAATTTTTACTCAGGATATATTTCAAATATGGATATATTTCAAATATGGTAAAGTACAGAAAATAGTTGAAAGACTTATATGTCCATCAAGTAAATTATAAAGATGGTAATATTTTAAAATAATTAGTTCCTTTAGGTATTTTTTGGTTATCATTTTATTTAAAAAATTTATATACAGTAAAATACTTTGTTGTTGTACAACTCTATGAGTTTCAACACATGCATAGACTTGTGTAACCACTACTAGAAAAAAACCAGTTTCATCATCCCTCCAAACTCCCTTGTGCTGTCCTTTGTAGTCAAACCTTTCCCCTACCTCTACTAATTTTTTCTCTGCCCCGATGGTTTTGCCTTTTCCAGAATATCATATACGTGGAATCCTACAATAGGCGATCGTTGGAGACTGACTTCTTTCACTTTATATGATGTATGCTGTGTACATTAATATGCCATTTTCTTTTTAATGCTGAGTGCATTCCATTGTATGGAATATACTTCTCAGTGAAGGACATTTGATTTGTTTTCAATATGTGGCATTTATGAATAATGCTGTGATAAATATTTGTGTACAGGTTTTTTTTGGGGAACAGAGTTCTCATTTCTCTAGCATAAATCCCTAGAAGTAAGATTGCTGGGTCATATTATAAGTGTACATTTAGCTCCCCAAGAACTACTAAATTGATTTCTACAACGTCTGAACTATTTTGCATTCCCAGTGGCAATGTATAAGAGTTCTAGTTGTTCCCCTTCCTCACCAGCATTTAGTATGTCAGGTTAAAAATTATTTTAGCCACTCTAATAGGTTATGTAGCCATCTTAGTAGGTATACAGAAGCCATTGCTAGTTTTGAGCAGAGAAATGTCATGATCTGATCAATTTTTTAAGAGGATGTTGTGCTAACACAGACTGTAGGAAGGCAAGTTAGAAGAAAGGAGACCTAACAGAAGGCTATTGAAATAACATAGACAAAGGGAAAGGTGGCTTAGGCCAGGTTAGTGGCCATACAGGGGGTGGGAAGTTTTGGGTTTCTTCGCTAATTAACTGGATGTGGCATGAGAAAGGAAGAGGGAAGTCAAGGATGATTATAAGATTTGGGGGCTGAGCAATTGGAAAAAATAGAATTGACATTTTCTAAAATGTGGATGATAGGAACAGTTTTGGGGGAATGATCAGAAACTCAGTCTTGGATATCCTAGTTTGAGATCCCTATTATTCATCCAAGAAGAGATGTCAAGTAGATGGCTGGATATGTGAAACTAGAATTCATGCCTGGGCTAGAGATAGAAATGAGGAAGTTATCAGTCTAAGGTAGTTACAGGCGTAAGTCTGGATGAGATCTCCAAGGGAGTCAGGGTAGATAAAAATAAAGAAGTCCAGTGGCTGGGCCCTGAGGAAATCTAACACTTAAGGGGGGATACAAAAGGGAACCAGCACAGGATTCTGTGCAAAATGTCTTCTCGAGCTTCCCTGGTGGTGCAGTGGTTGAGAGTCCGCCTGCTGATGAAGGGGACACGGGTTCGTGCCCCGGTCCGGGAAGATCCCACATGCCACGGAGCGGCTAGGCCCGTGAGCCATGGCCGCTGAGCCTGCGGGTCCAGAGCCTGTGCTCCGCAACGGGAGAGGCCACAACAGTGAGAGGCCCGCGTACCGCAAAAAAAAAAAGTCTTCTCAATAACTAATCAGACCAAAGAATGAAATAATGCCATTTGCAACAACATGGATGGAACTGGAGGTTATCAAACTATGTGAAGTCAGACAGAGAAAGACAAATATCATATGATATCGATTATATGTGGAATCTAAAAAAAATGATATAAATGAACTTATATACAAAACAGAAACAGACTCACAGACTTAAAAAACTTATGGTTATCAAAGGGGAAAGGTGTGGGGGAGGGATAAAATGGGAGTTTGGGGTTGACATTTACATACTACTATGTTTAAAACAGATAACCAACAAGGACCTACTTATATAGCACAGGGAACTCTGCTAAATATTCTGTTTCTTTTTTTTTGCGGTACGCGGGCCTCTCACTGTTGTGGCCTCTCCCGTCGCGGAGCACAGGCTCCAGACGCACAGGCTCAGCGGCCATGGCTCACGTGCCCAGCCGCTCCACGGCACGTGGGATCTTCCCGGACCGGGGCACGAACCCGTGTCCCCTGCATCGGCAGGCAGACTCTCAACCACTGCACCACCAGGGAAGCCCTCTGCTAAATATTCTGTAATAACCTAAATGGGAAAAGAATTCGAAAAAGAATAGATACATGTACATGTAGAACTGAATCACTTTGCTATACACTTGAAACTAACACAACATTGTTAATCAATTATAGTCCAATATAAAATAAAAATTAAAAAAAAACCAACTAATCAGACCACAGCAGAAACTAAGCATATGATGTGGAAGCCTATCAATCTCACCCCCGCACATTTTACTGCAATAATTAAAATAGTTTGTTAAAAAATAAAACATCTGGAACAAATGTGAAACTGAACGGAATATTGGGACAGCATACATAAACCAGGAGTGTCCTGGGCAAACTAGAATGTATATTCATTCTGTCTCTGGGAGATCTCTCCATTATCATGGCTTCAACTACCCTTTATTTGTGGCTGAACTCATTAACTTGACACCATGTCTCTTGGAACCTGATTTTTCTTCCAGCAGTTATTTCCTGTCTGAGCACATGTTAGAACTATATAACTTATTACTCAAATAAACACCCCATGGACCACCCTAGCCTTCTTCCTTACCTCTTATCTATCACATCCAATCTATGACCACATTTCCTCCATTCCTCTCCCTAAAGAGCACATAAATCCATTTACCCACTTTTCTTCATGTCCATTGCTACCATCTCAGTTCATATACCAGCATCTCTCACCTGGACTACTCCATAGTCTCATAACTCGTCTCCCAGCATCACCCTTACTCCGCGGCAAGCTATTCTCCACATGGTGACCAAGATGAGTTTTTAAAAATGCAAATACTTAAAACCTGCAAACGGCATCTTACTGTTCTTAAACTAAGTTCCTTATCATAGCCTACTGTGTACTGCTTGATCCAGCTGTCTCTCTCCATTCTAACCTTTCACCAACTTCACCCTCATTTTCTACACTCTAGTTTTTCAAACTGTGTTAGCTGTATGTTTGTGTGTGCCCCTCAAATTATGTTGAAACCCTAATCCCCAGTGTAATGATCTTTGGAGATGGGGACTTTGGGAGGTACTTAGATTGTGAGTGTAGAGCCCCCAAGATGGGATTAGCTTTCCAACATATGAGGATACAGGAAGAAGGTGGCCATCTGCAAACCAGGAAGACAGCTCTCACCAGACACTGAATTTGCAGGCACTTTCATCTTGGACTTCCTGGACTCCAGAACTGTGAGAAATAATTTTTTGCTGTTTAAGTCACCCAGTCTAGGGTATTTTGTTATAGCAGCCCAAACTAAGACAGTCCCTAAGACATGCTATATTCTTGCTTCTATAGGTCACTAATGCTAGGAACACTTTCTCACTCAATGACTTCTTTGCCACCTAACTCCTGCCTTTCCCTTAAGTCTCATTTAAGGGTCTTACTCTAGAAGTTATCTTCCCAGGCAGGCCCTCCCCAGCTCCTCAGACCAGGATATAACCTGTATTAGGCATTTCAGTGCATCCTACTTCCCCTTTTTGTAGCGCTTGTCACGTATAGACTGAAAATCTCTAAAGTGCATAACTGCAAGTACCACGAGGACAGGACCATGTCTGTTACTCAGTATCCAGTTTCTGGCTCATACTGTGCTCAATAAATGATTGCTGAATCTGAAAAGACATTGCTTAACTTCATCTCCTGAAGAGTAAACTGAATCTTGACTATCCTCAAAATCTGTCTTAAAAAGTCAATCACTAAAGAACAACAAAATATAAAGTCCTGAACTCTTGTCATGTGCCTCTCTCGGTGTCATATTGAGTAAGAAGACCTACATACTCAGAGTGTTTGGGGTTTCTCCTGAAGAATCCACGTTTCTTGTTGATTGGATGAGGAATGGTCTTTTTGGTCTTACTTCGGTGAGGTCTCCTACCTTGAGGGCTTGATTTCTATCATTTTTATCTGAGATCTGGGATCAGAGTAGGAGGGACTTTGGGGGTGGCATATCTAATGCATACTCTTGCCTTTAGGCAAGACTCCATTGAACTAATTCAGATTAAAGATTTCTAAATTGTATAGAGTATAAGAAAACATTTTCTAATGCCCCCCAATACAGGAGGTCTATTTTGGTGTACACTTGTCATAAGAGTAGTTTTCCTAACATTTGATCTTAATTTTTCCAGTTTGGACCTGAATACATCTTGTCTTGTCTCCAGGAAAAGGGGAAAGTGGTTGGCTCCTCTTCTCTGTGCAAAGACTTCCTAGCCATATGAACAGTTATAAATCAATGCTTAGCATCTGGAAGGCGACGTCAGGAAAGCTCCTCCGGGAAATAAGCTCCCTTCCCTAAGATGGGTTTCTACTGAGAAGTCAAGCTCTGTAAGATTAAAAATCCACCATGCTTAGGGAATTTGAAGTCTTCTTTCCATTTGAAAATGCATAAAAACCAACTGCAACCTAAGTCATGTTTCAGCTATGTCCTGGAAGACTGAGAAGTGTTGTTTTCATGGAACATTACTTATTACAGGAAAGATTTTATAGCCATATTATAATTTGTGGTACATAGATGTTTCCTAAGGGCTCTCTGGTTTAAGACTGCAATCATGGATGAAACTCTGATATCGTGGTGACTCTCTAGAGCATGAGCTTTATTTCCAAGATGCACAGTCTTCTAATTCTGTTTCCAGAATGATTTCAATGGCTGGTATAGAGTTTTAACTGTAAGGAGGAAGGAAGGAGCAGAGAAAGAGGCATGTAGGGGAGAGAAGGGGAAAGATTTGAAGCCAGATCTATAACTATCTCTGTCTGACTCCTTGTCTCTTTCTCCCTCGAGTTCAATCAACTTCAATAGGCCCCAGACACCCTGAACACAAGGTGGGGCCTAAGCAAAACATTGTCTGTGTCCAGGAAGCTACTAAAATAGCCTCCGTGAGTCCTGTAAAGGGCATTTAGTGAAACACAAAGTAAACAGGCCATGATGAAAGGCTGATGGTGGCTATGCTGATGAAAAGGCCAGAGAGAAAGGAGCAAGTTCGGCCCAATCAAGATTCAGCTTCGAAGGCGGACCTCCTTCTATACAAACCAGCCTGTGGCTCTCTGGGTACTGCAACTTCTCCCACACCCCTGTGGATGCAGCTGCTGAACCTCTAGGGGCTTCAGCTTCATCAACAAAATGAGGAGACTGGACCAGTCCACCGCTCAACACTAACTCTCTGGGATTCTCATGTACAGGTGGACCCTACATAGAAGAAGTGAAGATAAGAATAAAAATATATGTAATGGAACCATTAGGAGGTGAAATTTCAGCTTTGGTTTTTGGGTTCTACTAGTCACTTAGTCCTTTTTTTACTCAAACTTAAAAACATTAATTGAGAAATTTCCAGTGCTACTTAACTTGCCTAGTATATTGCACCTGCTCTTTGGAGGAGGGAGTAGACTGAAGCAACATGAATTAAGGCCTTCATCTCCTTCCTGCATGACAATGGCACCTACTGTGAGATAATATGTACCCTGGTTTGGGCCACTGGTAGCAGCTGTAACCATAGCCCCAGGTCTAACAGTAATCCACTATTGAGTGTTAGATCTATGTTAATGCTGCTAGGTAGAAGCTGGGGACTTTAGAGAACATATACAGAGAAGAGTGTGTAGTATTATTCTCTTTACCTAGCACATCCTTTCTGAATCTTTGCATATACATGGGTGTATGCACAGGCACACACATACCCTCCTCATATATATACAATCAGATGAGCACACTTGCCTGCCCAGGCCCATCAGATGCCAGTGGAGAGGAGGTGAACAGGGCACTGGGATGTGAAATGGGAGTGAAGATGTGATGGGAGTGCCAAGGGAAAAATATAAATGGGGATGTGTGGCCTCTTGCACTGACACTAGTCTTCTCTGCTTTTGGCATCGCGGGGGCTTTGCCTGGGAAGGCAGGGAGCCCAGCTTTACTCCACTGTCCTTTCTGGTCCCCCTTCTCTGTTGTGAGTCCTCATTTGGCTTGAGACACTGCAATGACTTTACAAAACCCTTTGCTATGCCAGCAAATTCAAGATATGAACGGTTTACATGTAGGCTAGTTATAGGTACACTGTCGAGGTGGAATCCAACTCATTCAATTTGATTCATAAGCCATGCTTCTCAGAACAGACTTCCCCTTTTGTTTGACCCCCTAGGCTCTTTTGGACTGGATAGGTTATACCATGGGAAATCTCGACCCCTAAAAATCAGAAGCCTAAAATAGCAAGCCGTATTTCTTGCTCACACTACACATCCATTAGGGATTGGCCAAAGGACTGTACATTGCAGCCACTTGGGATCCTGCCCACGGAAGCTAAACCAAACAGAGACTTCCATGATTCCAAAGTCAGGCACGTGAGAACATGGTGAACTCTACACTTGCTCTTAAAACTGCTGCCTGGCGATAACACACAGCAGTTCCACTCATGTATCTTTGGCTAAAGCAAGTCACATGCCCAAATCTAATGTTAAAGAAGCAATCATACTCTTCCCCCAGGGTAGGGTAACAGATACCAGTCAAAAGTAGTCCTTTACCACCCTCTCTCAATGCTGGCTCACCTCTCACCCATCCCCACCCCTTCTCTCTGTTCAGAAACGTCTATAACCTCCAAGTTGGCTGTTCCCCTTTCAAGGTCCTACATCCTGAATTTCTTGAACTTTTTGATTTTGAGCACATTTTGCTTATCCAGATTCCCCAGAAGGCTAGAAATTATTATTTCTAATATTATTGGAGATTATAATAAATTATAATAATAATTATAAATTATTATTGGAGATTATTATAAATGAAACTTTGGAGATTATTATAAATGAAGAGATTATCATAAATGAAACTTTACCTTAACCTTTGATGAACTATTCCCAATTTGACCCATATTAGAAAGTCTGGTAACCTTAGAGTAAATTTTACAGATTTCACTTTGAATGGATGTCACAACGCTGGATCATTCTCACCAAAAAATGTACTCTTGTTACAAGCACAAGAATAAGCTTCTCTAAGGGGTATGTCACCAGTACTCCTGATTAGCTGCATGACCCTGCAAAGACACCTGATGTCTTGGGGAATATTTTCCCATGAGTAGAATAAAGGATGGTACCAGATTTCCAAGAGCCTTCCAGATGTACAATTTCTTGTTTCTATTATTTCTGTTTATAACCTCCCAGAAAGTGCAGTAGTCTCCAGCACGTGCTGGGGATAGTGACAGTTTTACAGGTCAGGGTATGCTCATTACTGAGCATGCTCTATGGTAGGCTCATGCAGAACTGCATGTACAGGTATGGGAAGCATCTGATTCCAGATGCTTGAGTGGAAAGTCAGAAAAGTAAAAACAAGTATACAGTCCACACCCACGAGGGAGCTAATGAGTTACCTGTGGAGGAGAAATACACCAACCAGAATTCTTCTGTGTTTAACGCAGGTCAGATTATCTTCTTTGTGGACTCCCATCATTAGGACTGAGAGGCAGTGATCAAAATAATTCGATTATAGCATCTTGCTAGTTATATGGCCTAAGTTATGTTTATTCTTCTTTCCTTTGGCATTCCAGACATAACAATGCCAGTGACTATACACAGACTGTTTCTTTTGATCCCTCTCCAAGACCACTGGTTTCCTTTCTAGGACTTTAGACTTGATATACCTTTAAGTAGCAAGAGACTGAATTGGAAATTGCTTTGGAATCCACTTGTGGATCCTTCAGTCAAACAAGTCAGTAACCTCAGTGTGCGAACTTTCATTCACTTATCCACTCATTCAATCAGCATTCACTGAGCACCTCCTATGTACCAGGTTCTGTGCTGGGCACTGAAGACCCAAACACCAAGAAGGCACAGGAGAATAAGCCCTGAACCCAGAGGCCCTCACAATCTTGTCGGGATATAGAGGAAGAGGGCAAGTTTGTATTAGAGGTGCATGGCCAGTGCTATAGTAAACAGGAGTCAGTGATTGGTTTCCTGAGTCAAAAAAAAAAAAAAATACAGCAGGGAGGGCATGTGTGAGTGGGATCTTCCATTGAGTGGGGTTTTGCCAGGTGGAGAAATTCAAGAAGGGATTCAAGATTCAGGCAGAGGGGGATGGACATATATACACTACCAAATGTAAAACAGATAGCTAGTGGGAAGCAGCCACATAGCACAGGGAGATCAGCTCAGTGCTTTGTGACCACCTAGAGGGGTGGGATAGGGAGGGTGGGAGGGAGACGCAAGAGGGAGGGGATATGGGGATACATGTATATGTATAGCTGATTCACTTTGTTATAAAGCAGAAACTAACACACCATTGTAATGCAATTATACTCCAATAAAGATGTTAAAAGAAAAAAAAAAGATTCAGGCAGAGGGAACAGAATGGGCAAAGGAACAAAAGCAAGTATAGGCAGACCTCTGAGATATTGCAAGTTCAGTTCCAGATCACTGCAATAAAGGGAGTCGCATGAATGTTTTGGTTTTCCAGTGCATATAAAAGTTACATTTACACTATGCTGTAGTCCATTAAGTGTGCAATACCATTATGTCTAAAGAAACAATGTATATACATTAAAAAATATAAAACAAAAAGTAATTACAATAGTAACAAAGATCACTGATCACCGTAACAAATATAATAAGGGAAATGTTTGAAATATTGTGAGAATTTCCAAAATGGGAAACAGACATGAAGTGAGCAAATGCTGTTGGAAACATGGTGCCAACAGACTTGCTTGATGCAGGGTTGCCACAAACCTTCAATTTGTCAAAAAAAAAAAAAACATAAAAAACACAATCAAATTGTTGTCAAGTTCATTCACTTATATAAGGCATAAAAAAATGGAAACTTTAGTTTCCCCATGTACAAAATAGGATTTAGAATACCTAACATTACAGGGTCATCCTAAGAATTAACTAAAATAATTGATGTGGAAGAATCTCATGAAGTACCAAAATAATACTAAAAGCAATACGGAAGTAGTAAGACAACATACAATTCTTATTTCTGACGTTTATTCCCTGCCCTAGACCCTAGTTCTATCCTCCCTTTGTGCTCTTCATGACCTTCTAGATTTTTCTCCATACCTGGGCTCATGTTAATTCTAGTACCTGACAGACACCTGAGGCTGGAGTTTACTAACCTGCTGATTGTTAGCACTTTTCATCTTGTGTTCCTGCTGGTCAGTACCAATAGCCTTAAGCATCTAAGGAGAAGACTGAGAAGCAGAGCTGCAAGGGCTCAAAGCAGCTACTCGGGAGACTTATCACCTGCGGAGATGGGAAAATCGGGACCTGCCAAGGCAGCTCACTAGAACCACGTCAGAGGGAAGGTCTTGGTTTTGTGGACAGGCTGAAATCAAACAGGGACAGCCTGACGATAAAGAGGTGAAGAGGGAGAGAGTTTGACTGATTCAAGAGGGAAGCAGGGTGCTGAGTGCCACCTGCAGCTCATTTTTGTGCTTCATCATCCATCACTGTCTCTTTCTCTTTGAAAATATCTCCTGGGGGGAGGTTCCTTGGCAAGAGGGAAGCTAGGCATGCCTCTCATCTTTCCCTTTATCCTCATTCCAGTTGGAAACAAATAACTCAAAGCTGGTTGACTTCCCAGCTGATCCAATTTGTTTCAAACTCCATTTTCAGTCCACTTCATAGGCAGTCTTCCAGGAATGCTAAAATTATTCCGTGGAAACAGTTGAGGGGGTATGGCTTGTGGATAGAGACAGTTGAGGTTACTGTCTTATAACACATCAGCTTGAGAAAGGACCAAGAGGTCAGGTACTCCCCCCTCTTTTTACAGAAGTGGACCCTGAGGCCAGAGTGGGCAGGTGACTTGCCCAGGGTCTCACATCCAGGTGCCCTGCCTTCCTAAGTCTCCCAAAGGGAAAGAGGAGTATAAAAGACCCACTGTACCAGGGAAAGGATTGAGGAGTGACCGAGGCAGCACTGGCTAGCTGGAACTGATCTTGTCACAGGTTACGCTGGGAGAGTGGGCAAGACAGATTTCTCAGAAATAGAGAAACAAAGAGTAAAAACCAAACTGGCACTTGGAGCAAACAAGTCAAAATCAAGAGCCAGTACTAGATGGGGACAAAGTGACACTAAAAACATCTGAGAATGACTTAGGGTCAGCCTGGTGAAAAACAAGTTGTTTTCAAGTTGATAAAATCAAGCAGGAGTTCTATAAAATGAACACAATACCTGGATTCTCTAAAGGTTCCCCACTGTTGGGGAGGCCCCAGGATCTGGCCCAGTCTCTTTCTCCCTTTTTCTTCCTTGACCCAAGCAAATGCAACACAAAGCTCACATTCATGTCTGGTATTCACTATCTCCAGGGCTTTCCTCAGGCTGTTCTCCACCCAGAATGCTGTTTCCTCTCCTAACGCCCTTCTCGGGTCTAACCAAATTCTATGTGTCCTTCTAACAACTCTGGTCACCAATTCCAATGCGTCAGGGGTTTCCCCACACCACCAAGCACCTCTCCCACACCAGGTGCATGTCCTACAATTCAACTCAATTCTGTTATTATCGATGTGAACTTAGCATCAGATCCCACAGGTTAAAGGCTCAGTCCTATAAAACTGACCTCCCCCATTCCCCACCTACTTCAGACACCAGCACAAATCCAGCTTGTCACCCATGCTTCTGACCAACTGGCCACAATTTGGAGGGTCCAACAGCCTCCTCCTCGGGTCGGACTCATTTGTTAAAGCAGTTCACAGAACTCAGAGAAACACTGTACTTACTGGATTATCAATGTCTCATAAAAGGATGTAACTCAGGAACGGTCAGATGGAAGAGATGCAGAGGGCAAGGTACGTGGGAAGGGGCACAGAGCTTCCATGTTCTCTAAGCCACCACTCTCCTCGAACTTCCATGTGTTCACCAAACCAGAAGCTCTCTAAACGCGCTACTTTTTTTGGGTTTTTATAGAGGCTTCATTACATAGTCTTGATTGACTGAACCATTGGCCATTGGCAACTGACTCAACCTCCAACCCCTCTCCCATTCCAAGGAGGTTGGGGGTGGGACTGAAAGTCCAACCCTCCAATCACATAGTTGGTTCTCCCGGCAACCAGCCCCCATCATTAGGTGCTCCAAAAATCACCTCATTAACATAACAAGAAACACCTTGAACACTCTCACCACAGACAATTCCAAGGATTTCAGGAACTCTGTGCTGGAAAAGGGGTCAAAGACCAAATATGTATTTCTTATTATAAAGCACAATATCACACCTTCAAAGGCCAGTTCAGTGCCCACTGTCTATAGAAAGCCTTATACATGCCCAGGCTGATAGTATTCTCTCCCTTTGTGGACCTCTGGTGGCCTGTACCTGTCTCATTCACCATTAGAGTGATCTATGTGCAGGCACTGTAGCATTACCTCCTCTCTCTTTTTGGAAAAGTCCATGAGTAATTCATGTTCAATCCCACACAGGTCTTATCTGTGTGCCTTACATGTAGTAGGTGCTTGGAAAAGTTTTGCCAAAGGAGTGGTCATCTGGAGAGATTACTTCCAATAGCATGATGCATCATGATATTGGAAGCATCATACTTGGCTTTGGCTAAATCCTTACTCAGAGCACCTCATGTCCCCAAGTAAAGAGAAATGTTGAGAAGTTGAGAGCATTCATAGGAAAGCCAAGAGATAATAAATAAATTTAAAAGTAGGCTAAAGAAAGTCAATTTAAAGGAGAATAAAACGTGGGACCTTTCCAGAGAAGTGAGGCACACTCACTGATCTTTTTCCAGGCCCACAGAGAACTTTTACCCAGAGAAGTGACAGCAGCTGCTTTTCATCTCCATCAAGACAGATCAGTAGGAAATTAACCTAAACAGAAGCATCACTGAGATCACAAATAGGGAAAATATTTCTGAGAGACAGTGATTAAACTCTCAGATGAGTTATCAGAGAGATTTGTAGACTTTAGGTCTCCAAAAGACTATTAAAAAACAGATTCTTGTGTGTCGAGGCCAGTTTCGAGGTTCTCTCTGGGATAAATGCCGTGGAATGAACTTGACAATCACCCCCTGTCCTGGCTAGGCGTCTGCCTTACGTGGCTCAGCAGTCAGTTCCAGGCTGGTTCCAGCAGGTGGCGGCCATGAGCAGCGAAAGCCCAGAGGCATAGGCAGCCAGAAGGGTTGGTTAGTTTAATTAAAGTACAGTTAATTTACAATGTTGTGTTAGTTTCAGATGTACAGCAAAGTGATTCGGTTACACATACATATATAACTATGTATCTATCTATATCTATTCTTTTTCAGGTTATTTTCCCTTATAGATTATTACAAAATACTGAGTATAGTTCCCTGTGCTATATGGTAGGTCCTTGTTGATTATCTATTTTATATACAGTAGCATGTATATGTTAATCCCAACCTCCTAATTTATCCCTCCCCACCCCCTTCCCCCTTTGGTAACCATAAGTTTGTTTTTTCTGTCTGTGGGTCTATTAGCCAGAATGGTTTGACAAAGCAAGTCTCCCAGGTTTGGGAGCACACAGGGACCCATGCAGGGCATGTAAGAGTCCCACAGGAGAGCCCAGGAAGCCTCCACCAGAGAGCCTTTCACTTCCTCCACTCCCGCTCCGTCAGCTTCCTGGCTGTTAAAAGTACACGTGGCAACTTGGAAAACCCTCCCACCAAACAGGGCATTACGGCACAGTCATTTCCAGAAAGTCCCCAGACCCTGTGCTAGGAGAATCACACTCTTTCTGATCTGCTCCTATAAACCCAAACATGGTGAATAACACTGTACCAAAAACAAAGTGAAATGCAACAAAACATGTTTGGTGGAGAGGGACAATGGCACAGATGATTCAGGACTGCAGTAAATCACTTATATTTGACTTTAAAGATACATGCACGCAAGGTATCTACATGGCTGCTGTGTTCACCAGCCTCCTTCTAAGGAATGCTGCCCTAGGAGCATTGAGTTTGCTTGTGCTGTGTCTTGGGAACTCACAGGCCTGGGGTTGGGGACTCAGCCCTGTGGTGGACTGAGGGCCGCCTCTGCCCGTGAATTGATCAGGTCTAATGGCACCTCCCACAGGGAAGCTCCAGATTAAATGAGACGATCGAGCAAGCATATCAGATGTTCTCTGGGGAAGTACCTCTGTGTGAACGATCTACCCAGTAAGGCAGTAAGGAGTTGCTGCCAGCCCCCTGAAGAAATAAGGCCTACTTTTTACCTAATCATGGAATTGCTGGGTCTCAGAGTGGCCTAGTCTGCTGAGAAGGCTATCTTTGTGCCCTCACATGGCCTCCTGACTCTACAGCATCTTTCCCTTGCCTGCAGGACCCAAGCGCATCTCTCCACATGACCTGAAGTGTATAATAAACACCACGAGACCCCCCCCCCCGCCCCACCACACTCACCACCGGACAGAGCAGGCTTTCGGTTCTGTTTTAATTTTGTATCCCCTGAAGCAAGAGTTGAGCTCAGAAATCTAGGTGGCTGGCCCTCAAGAAATCAGTGTCAACGGGATGCGACAAGCATGGGCCCCATGGTGCCGGAAGAATTGCTGCACGTCTCATGCTGTTCCTGGGAGGCATGAAGCCAGGCTGAGCTTGAATTCCAGTTCTAGCCTTTGCAGAAGGCACCTCAGGGCTGGAAGGCTCCTTTTCCTCATTTGCAAAACAGGGCTTCTAGTACCTACCTCAGGAGGTTGTATTATTGATAAAATGAGATCATGTATGTAGAGCACTTGGAATAGCTCCTTCCCAGCATAGAAAATGTCAGATAAATGAGACGTAGTGATAGTGACTGATTCTTTGTCTCCTCCACCAGACTCTGCTATCCTATGAACATTTATATCTCTGCCAGTACCAATTCGTGATCAATCAGCGTGCACCGAATGAACGTGGGAAACAGATGTAGGAAACAAATGAAGAGGACTTCGAGACAAGATATTTCAGCTAAATTTGAGTAAAATTTTCTTTTGCTTTTCTGGTTTTCTATATTAACTACTCTGCTCTCTTTGTGCATCATAAAATCACTTTTTCATTGTTGTTGTTGTTTGTTTGTTTTTTAAATGTCTTCAAGCCCAGTACGTTGTGACATCCTTTAGTTTAGGAATCATAACATCTTGAATTGGTTTATTATCTCAGTGAGGGCCCACTAGGTTCAATCAACTGATATCTGGTGGCATTATTCCCGCTCAGGGAGAAGACTGACTTAGCTGTCTTTTTTGTAAAAGACAAGGGGTTTTAAACACTGGGGTTGAACCCAAGAGGTTGATAGGTTAGAAGATGGAGGTGGGAAGATGGAACACAGCCAGGGGTGGATATCCTCCATGTAGTCCCAGCTTTGAAAAGGCAGTGCTTTCTTTGGACTTATTTCAGATGTCAAACACAGCAGGGTTGACATCAATACACAGCAGGCCATGGATTATGGTTGCCTCTAATGACTGTGTTCCACTGTGTTTATTGTTCTGGATGTTAATATATAGAGTAAATGATAGCCCTTTAATTGAAGTTTGGAAATGCCCCATACTAAGGCACTCGGGTGACATCACCATTAACCACTCAAGTGAAACCCAAGACACTTGCTGGCCAGGAAATTACAGCCTTGGAGACCATCTTCCTATTTGTGTATGTGGTATGTATGAGGAAGAGGGGGCCCAGCAGCTGGTTTGCACCTTATCGGCAGTTCTTGATTTTACTGGGAGGAATGCGCCATTATTTGGAAACTAGCAAGAACACATGAGCTCTGTAGGAAATCTCAGCTAGTCAGAACCTTAATGGAACATGGTCCTACAGGACAGGACCCTGGGAGAGGATGGGAGAGGAGAGAGGAATTGGCTGTCTTTCTTTCTTCTTTAGCAATCTGAAGAGGCTCTTCAAAGACTTTTCTCAGTTTATTTGTGGGAACTATTTGTAATGCCTCCATAATTGCACTCCTTATAAGTATTTGGGCTGTGGTGTCTAAGCTATGAAGAGTCTTGCAAGTTATTGGACCATGAACTGCTCCTAATTGTTTCTATGGGAAGGTATGTTAGTTTCCTGTTGCGCTGTAACAAACACTACAAACTTGCTGGTTCAAAACAACACAAATGTCTTATCCTACATTTCTGGAGGTCAGAAGTCCAAAATGAATCTCACTGGGCTAAAACTTTACATACTTTCTTGGAGATTCTAGGGGAGAATCTGTTTCCTGGCCTTTTCTAGCTTCCAGAGGCTGCTGCATTCTATGGCTTGGAGCCCCCTTCTAGCAACGGTATCATTCTCATCTCTGCTTCTGTTGTCACATCTCCTTCTCTGACTCTCCTGCCTTCCTCTTTTGATTATAAAGACCCCTGGGATTGCACTGGGTGTTTTCAGGACCCCAACCTGGATGCTTCAGCATAATTTCCCCATCTCTAGGTCAGCTGAGTAGCAAACTCCATCTGCCATCTTAATTCCCCAATACCTTGTAACACAACATATTCGCAGGTTCTGGGGATGAAGACATGGACATCTTTGGGTTGAGGGCATTATTCTGTTCAGCATAGAAGGCGCTAGGTTAGGTAGGGCCCATGGAATTGATATCTAGGCTGGGAGTTAAGGACTATTGATAGGAAAGTGCAACAATGATAAAAGGCTGTTCCATATGTCCTGAGAGCAAAATAATTGGCTAAATCAAGGACATGATAGCTTACTGGCTAAGAACACATGCTTTGGGCTCAGAGAGACCTGGAGTCACATCTTAACTGTGCTGCTTGCTGGCTGTGGGATTTTAGACGGAGTACTCAGTCATGCCACTGAGTTTCCATTACTTTAAAATGGAGGCAGTAATATGTACCACATAGGGCAATTGTAAGATTTAAGTGAGATAATACAAATGAAATGTCCAGGGTGGTACCTGGTACTTGGCGAGTGTTCACTAAAGGGTAGTTTCATGTCAGGAAGAGTTCTGGTTCTTTTTCCTCTGAGTCCTTGTGAGGCATGGCAGGGATGGTGAGGGTCTATGGTTTTTCCTCAAATCTAATACCCCAAATTAAGGGTATAAGACTTTATTTAAAAGGAAGGAGAGGGCTTCCCTGGTGGCGCAGTGGTTGGGAGTCTGCCTGCCGATGCAGGGGACACGGGTTCGTGCCCCGGTCTGGGAAGATCCCACATGCCGCGGAGCGGCTGGGCCTGTGAGCCATGGCTGCTGAGCCTGCGCGTCCGGAGCCTGTGCTCCGCAGCGGGAGAGGCCACAGCAGTGAGGGGCCCGCGTACTGCAAAAAAAAAAAAAAGGAAGGAGAGCCAACATGTTACACTGTCTTGGGAGAGAGCTGCTTGATTGAATCCATCTTTATGTAGTATTATTATCACCTGCAGGCACGTGTGTCTGGCACTGTGTTGGATGCTGAGAGGGGACACACCAGGGCCCCTGGTCTCCAGGCTAGAATGTAACCAGTCATGCAGATGCCACAGCCAACAGCTACAGGAGCTCTAAGGGATTGAGACAAGAGAGACAGAAGACAGAGATGACCCGGGCAGGGGCAGTAGGAGGAGGTTGCAGAGGAGTTAGGACTTAGGTTGGGCCCTTGAAGGGAGGCAAAGAGTTAGAGAAGCTGGGAAAAGTAGGGAGGGCATTTTAGGCAGCAGGGTTTGGGGAGCAGTGACATAAGCAAAAATGCTAATATAGGAGTTCCATGTTTCAGGGACAGGGCAGATGTCTTAGGTAGATAAGTTGCGGAGGTTCTTATCTTAGGTAGATAAGAATCTGCAGGAGTAGAACAGGGCTAGATTAAAGAGGGCCTCTGTCACTCCCCGGAGACTTAAGCTTCTCTATCTTATTTAACTTGGTATGACACATAGTGGATACCCAGTATCATCTGTTGTTGTTGTTATTGTTTTGTCCTGACTGGAAGTAAGATATTTGGGCCTAATTCTGTGGATAGTGAGAGACCACAGAAATAACAAGGTGAAATATTAAGAGACTAATTAGAACCCTATTTCCAGAATCTATCACAGGAAACGAAGGTTGATGACAGTGAGGATGGAAAGGAAAGACAGGTAAGATTAAACAGAAGTTTCAGACATATTAACGGTAAAATTCAGAAATGATCTGGATGTATCTGCAGAGCCCACGGGCAGGTTTGCAACGTGGTGATTATTTAGCTTGTGGTTGGAGCAACTGCATTAACTCCTGCTATCCAAGAAGAAACAGAGTGTCCAAAAGCCTAAGGAGGGGTATATCAGTTACCTATTGCTGTGTAACAAACCAACCCATAAATCACTGCCTCAGAACAACCATTTATCTAGCTCATGTTTCTGTGGGTTGGAAATCTGGGCTGGATGGTCTTGGCTGGACTTACTGCTGTATCTGTGGTCAGCTGCCAAGTCAGTCGGGGGCCACTGGCCTGGGATGCCTCAACGTGTCATCTCGGATTTTCTACCCAGTCTCTCATTATCCAACAGTAAAGCCTCGGATTATTTTCATGATGGAGACAGGGTTCCAAAAGAGCTAGCAGAAACACGCAAGGCCCCTAAGCCTAGGCTTAGAACCGGAATGCCAACACTTTCACCTCATTCTATTAGATAAGCCAGGTCACATGGCTAAGCCTGAAGTCAAGGAGTAGGGAGATAGATCTCATGGTGCCTCATGCCCCAGAACTGGGAGAGGGAAGAAGAACAGCAGATGGATGCCTCTGGAGTCTGCAGGTGTCTGGGGTGGAGTGGTGGTCCCACTAGGTCTGGTTCTGGCGTTAAAGCAGCTGCCAGGGCAAAAGATTCCTGCTACTGGGGAGCCAGAGTCCAGGAGGATCCAGGATTCTACTCCCCATCCCAGACCCACTCCTCTCCCTGGGTGTTGGCTCTGCAGGTTGGTGAGGAGCAATGTTGCTGAAGGGTAGGAAGGAGGAGAAGCAGGGAGGACGGTGGGGCAGCTGGGGTGGTCAGGGCATTTGGCAGCCTGACAATGAGCTGGATGAGTTCAGCCCAACCCAGGTGGCCCTGGTCTAGGAAGGGGAGTCAGGAACTTGAAGCACAATGCCAGTGTCTCTCAGGTCTGTTTTCTTTCTCCTCTCACTACCACTGATATATTTGAGCCCAAACCCTCAGCCCTGCACATACACCTTCCTTATTTTCCTCTCTAAAGTCTTGAAATGGAACTGCTTAGTGATTGACCCAGGTCAGCTAAACAAGAGATGGGGAAAGTTGTCCATTTTTGTGCATCTTAGATATCATTGACCCTCAGCCAGGAATGGTTCCTTCTATTAACTCTCTGCCCTTGACCACTGCACATGAATCGATTCTTAAATGCATCTTGTATGTTGCACCTCCATGCCTAGATGCCTAGAACGCTCTCTCTTTTCCTGTCTGTTGGCCCGAATTCTACATATTCTTCAAGTTCCATGGTGCTCAGGATGACTCTCCTACTTATAATTTTTAAATTTAATTTTTAAAATTTCCCCACTTTTTATTTATTTTTTATTTATTTATGGCTGCGCCAGGTCTTAGTTGTGTCGCACAGGCTCCTCTCTAGTTGTGGCGTGCCAGCTCCAGAGCACGTGGGCTCAGTAGTTGTGGCACGCGAGCTTAGTTGTCCCACAGCATGTGGGATCCTAGTTTGCTGACCAGGGATCGAACCCACGTCCCCTGCATTGGAAGGTGGATTCTTAACCACTGGACCACCAGGGAAGTCCCTCCTACTTATTTTAGATTTCATCATCTTTCCATTCTCTGAATTTCATATGCCTTATTATCTGCACCTACACATGATATATGTGACTTATTGTTACTGACCTTTCTCGTGTTTGGGTCTCATATTCCATGTGAATCTTATGCTTCCCTATATCTCCGACAGAACTGAGCCCCCTATCTTGCACACAGTAGACTTAATAAGTGTTTGATGTTTATAGTACTTCAAACATCATCATCTCTTCTTTAAATTCACTGTTCATGCTCTTTGTAAACACTAATCATTTTGTGGCTGCCCATCTTCCATTCCAATTTCTGAGTGGTACCTGGATTTCTACTGGGGCTAATCACCTCTTACTCATGGTATATCCTCTTGTTAGTAGGTAATACCAGGTGCCTGCATCCCACTGTGGAATCCAAGAATCCAAGATCTTTTCTCTTCTTGCTCATTTCCCAAAGCGGATCTCTGGTGTGTGACCTAAGATTGGCCAAGTAGCTGCTCTGTCCCAGGTCTTTGAAACTTGAGTGAGGGATTGGACAACAGAGGAGTGTTTGGAGGCCACTCATGCAGGGTAGGGCCGCCACCCCACCCCAATCAGATTGATTCTACTACATGAGGGCTTCTCTTCCTCCTGTCCACTAGGCTTTTGGAGCTTTTGGTTACGATACACTCTCCAGTTGCTCTCCAGTCTCTTGGCAGTCATGTGAGCCCACCAAATCCTTGCAGTGAAGACTCTTCCAAAGTAGCCAAAGGGTCTGAATGTCTACTTTTGTTTATGTTGCTTGAAACGATGGAATCGTAACTAATGCCTAATTTCCAACCCTATCAACACTCTCTTGGAATACTGCAGTAGTCTTCTTATTGGGCTCCTTATCTTCCATTTTAGCCTCCTTCCATAAGTTCTCTACATTCTTTCCAGAGTGTTACACATAAGATAAAAAGTCTAAAGTAAATGCTGACTTATTCTTGCTTTTAAGATAAAATTCAAACCGCTAAGCATTTTCTCATGCCCTGTGCCTATGCTCCAGAACTGGGGCAGTGTGGTGCAGTGGAAAGAGCATGGTGTTTGACGCTAGATCTAGGCTTGAATCATGTGACACTGGCCAGTTTGTGAAACCCTTTTCACCATTAGTTTCCTCACACGTAAAATGGAGTAAATGCTATCTGCTGGGTGACCATGAAGACTCAATGGGACGATAAGCCTGCAGCTCTGGCAGCTTGTCAGGTTAGCTTCTCAGGAGAGGCTCATTCTTTTCCCTCCACCCTCCCTCCCTAGTTGAGCTTGTTGGTTCCTGATGGATCTTGACAAAGCTTGGATGAGCTTGGATGTCCTGAAGCTCCTTTAGGTTCAAAGGTTGGATGCAACAGTGGAGACTGCTGGTGCTCTATTTTATGGTGAGAGATAGCTCTGTGTGTCATTCTAGAAAAATAAGAGGGCCTAGAGGAAGACTCTGGCATGGTATATTGAAGCAAAACGTTCACATCTGTGATGTGTTAAAAACAGTTCTGATTATGCTGGTGGCAGAACAAGACCCCTTATTATGATGCAGTCAATCTCTTCGGCAAGTGTTTTTATTTTAAATATGGCTGCAATTCAGAGCCAGGTGCCATGTCTGTTTCACGGTTCTCCGCCTATTCTCAGATAAAAAGTGACAAGATGCACACTCTGTGTAGTGTGTGGAAGTAAACTTCTCCACCAACAGCCATGTCCTCCCACACGTGTTCTTTTTTAAAGTCTCCAGATTTGAAATGGTCTGTTCGTTACTGCTGCCAAAGATGGAAAGCAATGTGAGCTAATTACATAGGGAGTTTGCCTAACAGAAGGGCTTTTCACTAGCAGCTGAACGGGGTTGCTTCCCTTTGGCACAGTGATAGCTTGATGGGATTGAAAAAGTACATAGTAGCTGCTAAAAATTTCTAACTTGGACTCACACAAGAAAGAACATAATGAAGAGGGATTGAGACTGCAAGGTAGGGTGGGAATATCTGTGTTGGATGATGTGCTCAGCCAGCTAAATGGACGTCATCTGGACAGTATGGACATGTAAATAATGGAACATACTCACAGAAGCAGTATCACCCTTTGAGATATCAGTATTCCCAGTGTCAGCTCAATAGGTGAGGGCAGCTTGCACCAGAGTGATCTGCTCTAGCAACGAAGCTGTCCGTTACCAGCATTACCATCAGCCAGTAGGACATGGTGGCAAAGCAGAGGATGTGGGGGGAGGAGGGAAGTGTTTCATCGCATGATTGCATGCAGTTAGGGGAGGTTTCTGTATACCAGCAATGTGATGCTTTGTCTTTTGGGCTTTCAAGACTTTTTTTTTTTAAACACCTCTAATCTGAGATCGTGCTGGTTTTCCTAGGAAATGCGTCTGTCTCTTCAACCCCTCCACACCTCCCTTAATTGCTCCCCATCTAAAGAAGCCCTAGATCTCAGTTGTGAAGTGCTCAGAGACACAAGTCCTGACTCCAATGAAGCTCTGTCTGACACCATCACAGCACGACAAACGCAGAGGAGCCAGGGTCTTTCTAGGGATTTGCCCTCAAGCTGGAAGCCAGCGGATCTCAGGGCTGAAAGTCCTTGTTTGTTGAGCTGAAAAGCAGGCAGGGTCATAGTCCTGTCCCCTAGGTGGTCACAGAACTGCTTTGGACCCAAAAATGTCTCAAGTGGAAGTAGTATGCATGCCGACTAGGAAATGCAATAACAGTTTTCCTCTGTCCTTGGGAGCAGGAATCCCATTGTTTAGCCCCATGTGACCTAAACCTCACTCTGAATGCCTTTGGTAGCCACTAATAGCTGTGACTATTCAGTGGTGGGAAGGCGACGACACGGATTTCCCCTCAGTCAAAGCCTCAGAGGGGCATTCCGGAGGGGAACTGGACGGCTCCAGCGTGAACTTTTTTTCTGCTTACCTATCAGGGATGAGTGAATTGCAGCTTGACACCGGGGCAGGAGCCTTCATTCCTTTTCTCTACCAGACCTCAGGGAAGGTCTCGAAGCCCCAGATCACTGAGTGTTATTTTATAAGACACAATATAAATGCTCCTCTTTTCAGTTGAAGTGTTGAGGACCGGAAGGGGAGGTGACCACCTTGTTCCTTTGGCTACTAGCCAACTTGGATTAAAGCAACAAAAAAGAAAACAACAACATCAATAGAATTTCCTTTGAGTTGTTCCAAAGTCTGTGTTGCCAGCACAGCATCTGTATACCATGATGATTCTGTTGTCTGTTTGGGGGGATTTGCCCCAATCTGAACACTGGTTCATCCAGTCTCTGTTTTATACACTTACCCCCAGCCAGTGACACACTCCTATAAGTTCATTTGCCTATTAGGGTATCTAGCCTATAGCTGTGAACCTGAATTTTACTCTGTGTAGAGATCTGGGTTCTTCATTTTATTAAAAGACGTGCCCCGGTCCGGGAAGATCCCACATGCCGCGGAGCGGCTAGGCCCGTGAGCCATGGCCACTGAGCCTGAGCGTCCGGAGCCTGGGCTCTGCAACGGGAGGGGCCACAACACTGAGAGGCCCGCGTACAGCAAAAAAAAAAAAAAAAATAAAGTGCTTTGTACACTGAAAAGCCTATACAAGCCTATCACCAACACCACTTCTAAACAACTTGAAGAATACAACTCCTGTTAGTATAGACAGGGCCAGAAGCAATCCTTAAAGATGGATGTAAATTTTGAAGCAATCAAAAGAATTTGAAAAAGAATAGATACAGGTATAACTGAATCACTTTGCTGTACACCTGAGACTAACACAGCATTGTTAATCAACTGTACTCCAATATAAAATAAAAATTAAAAAAAAAGTGACTCAACCTTATTAAATAACCTTTCATATTACTTTTTTTTGCGGTACGCGGGCCTCTCACTGTTGTGGCCTCTCCCGTTGCGGAGCACAGGCTCCAGACGCACAGGCTCAGTGGCCATGGCTCACGGGCCCAGCCGCTCCGCGGCATGTGGGATCCTCCCGGACCGGGGCACCAACCCGTGTTCCCTGCATCGGCAGGCGGACCCTCAACCACTGCGCCACCAGGGAAGCCCTCATATTACTTATATTTGAACATTTCTAAGGGCTGCAATGGTTGCTTCATTATTAGAAACTCATACAGTAAATCAGTGTTCTTGGTGCCAAGTGATAGAGTGACTGGGGAGGTGTTATTTCCTGACAGATTTCCTACTGTCTGCTGAACTCATGTTTTTCTTGGCTTGACTCTTCTCCCGAAATCTCTGTGATTTCCTGTTATTGGGAACTGTGGAAACAGTATTCTCTTCTGTAAAGTGGGATAATACCTCCTAAGGTTTTTGAAAGGTTTATAATGACTTACTGCCTGTAAAGCACTTACAGTAAAACAATGCCCACAATAGATATGTAATAAATATTAGCCGTCTCTATTACTGCCATTATTACATTTATTATAATTATCACTAAAATCACTATGATTTATTAAAATCGTTTATTATAATTCGTGAATCACAAATTGCAATGGTCACATTTCTCCCTTTGGCCAGCTATTGAATAAATTAAGTTTCAAGTACTTTTGCAAAGAAGTGTATAAGAGATAACTAAGAAAGTTGATATGATTTTAACAGTAGGGTGACTGATCTTTAAATGTTATTCTCCTCCTTTGTATGAGTGACAAATGCCAGCTTCCTTGTAAAGGTGGGAAAGTCCAGATGAAGCAGCAGGTTCATTGTATTCTGCTTCCCAGCCACGTGTTCTGGACAAAAGACTCCAATTCTTTACAATTGCCTCCTTCCAAGTTCAAATGGGGCAGTCCCTTCCCCTGTGGCACCGCAGTGGGGCAGTGGGTACCAGTGCCACCTCTCCTGGGCTATGGTGAATTAACTTCAGGGCACAAGCCAATTCTTGGTTTGTATCGAAGCATGACTACAGAGGATAATGGCTAAAATGTATTAAACACTTCCCATTTGCCAGATACTTCTCTACACACTTGATAAACATTAACTCATTTAATCATCACAAAAACGCTATGAGGTAGGTACAGTTAGCATCCTTTTCCAGAGGGGGAAACTGAGGCACCGCAGATAGTAAATGCTAGTTCCAGGATTAAAGCACAGGCACCTTCACTCTTACACATTATACTCTGAAGAAAGGGCTACATCAGAGGACTGTGGGGCGCAGCTCTGGAACACCGCAAAGTTGGGCAGGAAACATGCTCCTTAGGAAATGTGGTAGGTCTATCTGTGCTGAGGTAGAGATAAACAGAGAAAGCCTCTAAGTGTGGACCTGAATCTTCTCTCTAGGTCTTTTGTTGACAGGGTGCAGTTGTTTTGTGTACGAAGCCAACCCTCATTGCCAGTGGCTGCCATCTTTTATTTCAGGCCATACGTCTGGGTTGGTGGTCAAAATAATGGCAGACAATAAAGTATATTCACATGAATTTCTCTCTGCCCCAATTCTGTGAAATAATTCTAATTAGACAGATTTTCTTAGGTGAGGAAAGAGTCTCAGAGGGTGAAGAGACTTGCCTAAGGTTACAAAGCTAGTCAGTGGTGTAACTGGGGTCTGAACCCCTGTGTCAAGCTCCTAGCCCTATACTGTAGGGAACAACTCCTAGTCAGCCCTGGGGGCCTGCAAACCAGATTAAAAGAAGGAAAAGCTGTCTCTCAGGTCAGATTAGTATTGACCCTTTTGGTAGAGAGAAAACAGAGAATGGAGAGATGGGGCTACTGTCACAGGACAGAAGCATGTCGCTAAAAGACACGCTGAGGAAAGCAGTGACCTCTGATGGACCAAGGCAAGCTTGATCTCCCTGCACATAGTAGGCCTACCTTAACATGCCTCACTTGGCATTTTGTACCGATTTTTTAGGTATCTGTATAAATGTTACTTCCTCAGGAAAGCCTGTCCTTCACTCCTCCTTGCCCCAGGCATACATAGGGTCCAACTTTGCATTCCCAAGCATCCTGTCCTTCTCCGTTTATAGCACTAATTCATTCATTCACTCATTCACAAATATCTACTGAGCCCTCATGTGTCAGCTAACGTTTAGGGGCTGGAAATACACCAGTAAAAAACCAATGTCCTTGCTCTCACAGGGTGAGGTGAAGAAGTGATATGAATAAAGCAGAATAAAGGAGTTGATAGTGACAGTGGTCCTGGAAGGGCTGAAAGTATGAGGGGGCGGGCAGCACTGCAGGTGTCTGTGGGAAGATCTTTGCTAGTCTGGAATCAGTCAGCACGAAGGGCTCCATTTGGCAACTTGGGGGACTTTTTCAGATGCTATTGTTATGGTTTAATGAAGCAATTAACACCAAACTTCCTCGGAGGTAGGGGACTTGCTCTCTCCACCCCTCCACTGTGTCCCTGATGCCCAGCGCAGCTCTGGGCACATCGAAGGGCTGTTGCTGTTCAGTAACTGAACGAATGAATCTGAGGGAAAGGAATAGGAAATGAAGACTGATCTCACTTGATAAGACAAAGCCCAGGGACCGAGCCTTTTCTGGGATTAAGTATCTATAGCTTGGATGCTAAGGCTTTTCTTTTTCTCTTCTTTCTTTTTTCCTTCTTTTCCTTTTCAATTTTTGTACAGACAGAATTTAAAATATAATAAGCAAATATTTTCTACACTTAAGAGTCTTTAAGTGTGTGTGATAACGTCTATGATTTAGCTCAAATTCATAGACAAGAACCTATAAGTTACTGGCCTTTCAGAAAAGGTTTTTGAAAGCAGTGTTATTTTGAAATAGCTCAAACTTACAGAAAGGTTGTACAAAGCTTAGTACATGACCTTTTTTCCCCCTAAACCATCTGAGGGAAAATTGTTTTCACACTGTCCTAACATGTTTGCTCTCCAGCTGAGATGACCTGCCCCAGGTGCCACTATGGAGAAGCCCCGTCGCCATGCTCAGGCTCTGACACCCTGCTCTGAGCCAGTGTGACTATGTTACTTCTTGACTTAAAATTCTTCAAAGCTCCACACTGCCTATAGAGAAGGTCAAAGCTTTTGGGGCATGACTTACAAAGTCTTCCATGTTCTTTTCCTGCTATGCCCTCCCTACCACACATGTCCTGCAAGTAATGCTGCCTCACTTGTAATTGTTCCCACAGTACAGCCATTTCATGCTTCTGGGATTTATCGTGCTGCTTTCACAGTTGGGTGGACCTCTTCCCTCTTTTCTTGCCTGGTGAACATCCCTTTAAGATTTCAGATCAGTTCTTTTCCTCAGGACACTTTTCTAGAGCTTCTTGGCAGGGGTGAGTTCCCCTGTTGTGTGCTCATACAGTGTCCCTTGCATACTCCCATCATTGCTTTTAATGCATCTCATTCATTCATCAAGTTTACTTTTAAACACCTACTGTGTGCCACACATTGCCCTAAAACCAGATCGTGTCCTTTATGGAGGAGATGTGTGTTAGAAAATATTTACACAAATAAATTCTTAAGTGACAAATGTGAAAAGTGCTATGAAATAGAAACACAGACAGACGAAGCTCAGTGAATGAGGTCAAGGGAGCTTTCTGCCGATGAGGTGACACGTAAGCTGTACCTGGAAGGTCAAGCTGGACTTACCCGGGGGAGAGAGAAGGGAAAGAATGATTATTGAAATCCTTGTTTACACACCTGTTGCCTCGTGTAGAATATAAGTCACGCGAGGAGGGGTACTGGATATAATCCATGATTGTATCACCGGAAGCTAGTGTGGTACCCAGAACATGTCTCTGTCTGCTGAACTGAACAAAGCTGTTGAAGGATTGTCCAAAGCCTGAGGTCTTCTCGGTGAATACCAGAAAGCCTGGCTATTTGAAGCCCCTGTCACAAGGGAGAGGGACTCCCATCCTTTCTTTACTTCCTGTAGCCCTCTTGGGTTTCCTTTATTCAAATTGTGGCTTTTCCTCTCCTTTCTTACTACACTGGATTTCTCAGAAGATCTTCCAAAACTCTTCCCACAATTACCATGGGACAACAGTAAATAGTCTGCAATTTCCAAGGGCTCAGCATCCTTTATTCCTAAAAACAGCGGTATATTGACCTTCTGTCACCCAACTGTGGTGTGATGAAATCTGAGGGCCTCAACTGTGAGTGAAGTGCCTTGGAATGCTAGGTTTCAGGAACTGGCCTGAATTTATTTTACTGTCTGTTCATAACAATGGTGAAAGAGGATGGAAACTAGTGTTTCTCCAGGTCAGCTCTACCGCTCAGGCTGGGAGCTATTTGCTCAGGACAGTGAAACTCCCAAATCCCATCCAGAGAAAGGTCCCAATTGTTAGAATTAGCCAGGGAGCTGGTGGGAGGGACGTCTGCCTATCTCAGCTCAGGGTCCTTGTTATTTTTTACTTGCTTCTGAAACTCGGCAGTGGCAATAGTGGGAGTATTTCTCAGGGTTAGCAGAAGAGAAATTTGAAAAGTCCTTCAGTTTATCTTCCTAAGTTGAGAAATGACTGAAGAGAAAAGAATACAGATGTCTATTTTTTTAAATAACGAAGGGGAAATTTATCTTTAACATGATTAAAAGGCTGACAAGTTAAAGTAAGAAAGTTCTTGCTTATTTTTAGACTGTTTTCAGCTAAAAGTTAATCCATTACTTTTGCCTGGTGCTCAAAGAAAATGTACAACTTGTGATTATCATCCTTGTCATAACTCTCTATGCAGCCTTGGACACGGTTTCCTCAACAAGTAAATCAAAATCATCCCTGTTCTTTACACATTTTATCCAACCCAATGTAGCCCTTTCATCTTAGTCCCTAATCTAAAAAAAAGTACCTTAAAAAAAGTAGGTTAAATTTCAAAATTGACCACAGGTCAAGTTGAGAGTGAGATGCTCAGAAAAGCATTTGTCTCAGAAGTCCTAAGTAGCTTGCTAACTTGTTCTTTCAGGCTGACAGGAAGCATCTTGGGTTGAAGCCATGGACTGGTACAAACACTTCTGGAGAAATATACACAATGACCTGTACACTTTGGAAGAACAATAATCGTGTTCTTCCCATAGCATCTAATCTAAAATTCTTCTAAGAGGAAAAAAGGCATAAGCCTTCCCATTTGGCAGTGGCTGGGTCAGTTTTTTGGGGTCAGTTTGATGTTGGAAAACTGCTGCTGATGGTGGATGGGTCACTCTAAAGTGATGAAACCACAACAAAGATCCAAAATAGTAATCGCACTTAAAAATAAGACCCTGTCGATTGAGCTGCCTTCCAGGGTTTCAGTGGTTTGGTTATTTAGACCTCCATTACTTCTCCATGTTGGATACAGCGATACCAGAGACCCTCACATTAGTAAAATATTTCATGGTAGGAAAAGAAGAAATAAAACAGGTGTTGAAATTACTGAAGCAGAACAGATCCAAACTTTAAAAAATTCATGTCAGAGGGAAAACATTGTGGCCAATAAAGAAAAAAAAATAGAGCTGGAACTTGTGTTTGGAAAAGGGGTGGTACAAATGCACTATTTGGTGTGATGGATAGATTGAAGACACACTCACTCTAAATGAGTCTACTTTGGGGCTTACCTGGTGGCGCAGTGGTTGACAGTCCACCTGCCGATGAAGGGGACATGGGTTCGTGCCCTGGTCCGGGAAGATCCCACATGCCGTGGAGCGGCTGGGCCTGAGAGTCATGGCCGCTGAGCCTGAGCGTCTGGAGCCTGTGCTCCGCAACGGGAGAGGCCACAACAGTGAGAGGCCCGTGTACTGCAAAAAAAAAAAAAAAAAAAAAGAGTCTACTTTGAATCTCTTACAAAGTTTCTGTCTATAAAAAAGATGTTTAGTGTCATTAACACTTTACTGAATTTAACCTTATATGGATACGTACTGCTTAATTTTTTCTACACTCTAAATGATTACAGCAGAAGACAGTGAAAGCAAGTTTTCCACTTTCAGTTTTTAGCTTTGCCACTGAGTGCATGCCTTAATCAACACAATTGTTTTGATCCCTGAACTAGATTCCACATCATTCACCTTTTCCAATAAAATGAGGTAAAAAGAAGGATATATAAACAACTTGAAACTTAATTGCTCATGTTAGGATGGAAAATATCTTATTTAACACTCATTAGGGGAAAAGCAGAGTTTGAATAATGAGCGCGGCTATGATTAATGAGCAGAGAGAATTCCATTACAGGAACAGGCCCTCTCACACACAAGGCACACTGCCGATGACTCTGCCCATCCCTGCCTCCACTGTCTGCCGCCCCAGCCCCTACGCAAATGCACAAACCCCAAGAGTATCCATACATACACACAACTTGTAAGCAAAGCTCACATCAGTTAAATGCCAGATTCTGTTGTGAAAGGTAGCTGGCTGGAGGAATTATGCATCTCTAAGGTACTGGGGAGGGGGAAAGAATGTTGTTAAAAATAAAAGGCAAGATAAAGGCATCATCAGAAGGTGTGAGACCTACAAAGTTATGGATTTCCCAGCCAACTTATGTCACTGCCCAAGGTTTTAAGAAGGGTTCAAGTGGACACTGGTGGCAACTTTATTCTTAATAGGCCAAATCAAACCCATGGTCTAGGGATCATAGAAAAAAAAGTATGACCACTAGCATACAGCTATGTGCTCAGGAAATTAGGATCCTGATAAACACAGGAACCAAGTGAAACTCCAATCTGCTTATTCTTAGGTCAACATTGTTCTCTTCATTTATTGAGGTTTTCTCTTGCACAGAATTATACAGATGCCACCTATCCCATCTGGGTCAGTGAAGAAACATTGTGAATGTTCAAGTGCTGGCAGGAACGCCAGGGGTAATCACTAGCCTCCTGTTTTTCCTACCGCAGGGCTCTCAAACGAGATACCTCTGTGAGTGGATCACACGGGCTGAACTGATTGTTCTATTACGGTGTGGTATCTTTTTTTTTTTTTTTTTTGCAGTATGCGGGCCTCTCACTGTTGTGGCCTCTCACTGTTGTGGCCTCTCCAGTTGCAGAGCACAGGCTCCAGACGCGACGCACAGGCTCCAGACGCGACGCACAGGCTCAGCGGCCATGGCTCACGGGCCCAGCCGCTCTGCGGCATGTGGGATCCTCCTAGACCGGGGCACGAACCCATGTCCCCTGCGTCGGCAGGCGGACTCTCAACCACTGCGTCACCAGGGAAGCCCCGCGGTGTGGTATCTTTGCAATTCGTACTCTGTGCTCTCATCCCCCTCGTGACCAGTGGTGTGAACATACAGGGCAGCTGGTAAGGGGATTCTCCCAGACACTCAGCCTGTGATTACCAGTTAGGCGCTAATAGAATGGCCTATAAGAGTGATCCTAACGTCCTATGAGGCAGGGCCCAGGCTCAAAGAGAAGATTTAGTTCCACTATATTATTTGAGAATTAAATAGTAGTCATTTGATGACTTCAGAAAGTAATGCAGCAAATTGGACTCTGGTCCTTTGGGTGGTTACTTTCTCATATAGATTAGTCTGCTTTTTCTTGCCATGGATTTATTCTTTTAATTGACTTATTTATGAGATTCTTGTTTACCTTATCAATGGCCCCAAGCCAACAGTCTGTTTCATTGGAAGACACTATAAAAGCCAGCAGGAAACAAGAATGCTTCCTCCTGTCTTCGCACAGGATTGGTGATTGATCTTTCCTTACTCATTTTGTCTTTAAATAACAGCAGGAATCATGAAGTGGCCCAATTTCAAAAGAATTAGCCCAAAAAGCTGGTTCTTTGAGAAGATAAATAAAATTGATAAATCATTAGCCAGACTTATCAAGAAAAAAAAGGAGAAGACTCAAATCAACAGAATTAGAAATGAAAAAGGAGAAGTAACAACTGACACTTTGGATTTCTGCAAATACAAAGGATCATGAGAGACTACTACAGGCAACTATATGCCAATAAAATGGACAACCTGGAAGAAATGGACAAATTCTTAGAAATGCACAACGTTCCGAGACTGAACCAGGAAGAAATAGAAAATATGAACAACCAATCACAAGCACTGAAATTGAAACTGTGATTAAAAATCTTCCAACAAACAAAAGCCCAGGACCAGATGGCTTCACAGGCAAATTCTATCAAACATTTAGAGAAGAGCTAACACCTATCCCTCTCAAACTCTTCAAAAATATAGCAGAGGGAGGAACACTCCCAAACTCATTCTACGAGGCCACCATCACCCTGATACCAAAACCAGATAAAAATGTCACAAAGAAAGAAAACTACAGGCCAATATCAGTGATGAACATAGATGCAAAAATCCTCAACAAAATACTAGAAAACAGAATCCAACAGCACAATAAAAGGATCATACACCATGATCAAGTGGGGTTTATCCCAGGAATGCAAGGATTCTTCAATATATGTAAATCAATCAACATGATACACCACATTAACAAATTGAAGGAGAAAAAGCATATGATCATCTCAATCGATGCAGAGAAATCTTTTGAGAAAATTCAACACCCGCTTATGATAAAAACCCACCAGAAAATAGGCATAGAGGGAACTTTCCTCAACATAATAAAGCCCATATAGGACAAACCCACAGCGAACATCGTTCTCAATGGTGAAAAAGTGAAACCATTTCCACTAAGATCAGCAACAAGACAAGGTTGCCCACTTTCAGCACTATTATTCAACCTAGTTTTGGAAGTTTTAGCCACAGCAATCAGAGAAGAAAAAGAAATAAAAGGAATCCAAATTGGAAAAGAAGAAGTAAAGCTGTCACTGTTTGCAGATGACATGATACTATACATAGAGAAACCTAAAGATGCTACCAGAAAACTACTAGAGCTAATCAGTGAATTTGGTAAAGTAGCAGGATATAAAATTAATGCACAGAAATCTCTTGCATTCCTATACACTAATGATGAAATATCTGAAAGTGAAATTAAGAAAACACCCCATTTACCATTGCAACAAAAAGAATAAAATACCTAGGAATAAACCTACCTAAGGAGCCAAAGACCTGTATGCAGAAAATTATAAGACACTGATGAAAGAAATTAAAGATGATACAAATAGATGGAGAGATATACCATGTTCTTGGATTGGAAGAATCAACATTGTGAAAATGACTCTACTACCCAAAGCAATCTACAGATCCAGGGCAATCCCTGTCAAACTCCCAATGGCATTTTTCACAGAACTAGAACAAAAGATTTCACAATTTGTATGGAAACACAAAAGACCCCGAATAGCCAAAGCAATCTTGAGAACGAAAAACGAAGCTGGAGGAATCAGGCTCCCAGACTTCAGACTGTACTACAAAGCTACAGTCATCAAGGCAGTATGGTACTGGCACAAAAACAGAAATATAGATGAATGGAACAGGATAGAAAGCCCAGAGATAAACGCACGCACATATGGTCACCTTATCTTTGATAAAGGAGGCAAGAATATACAGTGGAGAAAAGACAGCCTCTTCAATAAGTGATGCTGGGGAAACTGGACAGCTACATGTAAAAGAATGAAATTAGAACACTCCCTAACACCATACATAAGGCCAGACACCATCAAACTCTTAGAGGAAAACATAGGCAGAACACTCTATGACATAAATCACAGCAAGATCCTTTTTGACCCACCTCCTAGAGAAATGGAAATAAAAACAAAAATAAACAAATGGGACCTAATGAAACTTAAAAGCTTTTCCACAGCAAAGGAAACCATAAAGAAGACGAAAAGACAACCCTCAGAATGGGAGAAAATATTTGCAAATGAAGCAACTGACAAAGGATTAATCCCCAAAATTTACAAGCAGCTCATGCAGCTCAATATCAAAAAAACAAACAACCCAATCCAAATATGGGCAGAAGACCTAAACAGACATTTCTCCAAAGAAGTCATACAGATTGCCAACAAACACATGAAAGGATGCTCAATATCATTAATCATTAGAGAAATGCAAATCAAAACTACAATGAGATATCATCTCACACCGGTCAGAATGGCCATCATCAAAGAATCTACAAACAATAAATGCTGGAGAGGGTGTGGAGAAAAGGGAATCCTTTTGCACTGTTTGCACTGTTTGTGGGAATGTAATTTGATACAGCCTCTATGGAGAACAGTATGGAGGTTCCTCAAAAAACTAAAAATAGAACTACTATGCGACCCAGCAATCCCACTACTGGGCATATACTCTGAGAAAACCATAATTCAAAAAGACACATACACCCCAATGTTCATTGCAGCACTATTTACAATAGCCACGTCATGGAAGCAACCTAAATGCCCATCGACAGATGAATGGATAAAGAAGATGTGGCACATATATACAATGGAATATTACTCAGCCATAAAAAGGAACGAAATTGAGTTATTTGTAGTGAGGTGGATGGACCTAGAGACTGTCATACAGAGTGAAGTAAGTCAGAAAGAGAAAAACAAATACTGTATGCTAACACATATATATGGAATCTAAAAAAAAAAAGAAGAAAAAAAAATGGTCAGAAGAACCTAGGGGGAAGACGGGAATAAAGACACAGACCTACTAGAGAATGGACTTGAAGATACGTGGAGGGGGAAGGGTAAGCTGGGACAAAGTGAGAGAGTGGCATGGACATATATACACTACCAAATGTAAAATAGATAGCTAGTGGGAAGCAGCCGCATAGCACAGGGAGATCAGCCCGGTGCTTTTTGACCACCTAGAGGGGTGGGATAGGGAGGGTAGGAGGGAGGGAGATGCAAGAGGGAAGAGATATGGGTACATATGTACATGTATAACTGATTCACTTTGTTATAAAGCAGAAACTGACACACCATTGTAAAGCAATTATACTCTAATAAAGATTAAAAAAAAAAAAAAAGTATTAGCCCAGCTCTGGCAGAGGGCAACACATACTTGGAGATCTCCTTTACGTCATGAAACGTTTCCTGCTAAACTGGATTCAGTTGACTTGGATGAAAACAAGTTCACAGGGCTTGAAAATTTGGCCAGGAAGCTGTAAACAGTGGGAAGCACCTAGTGGAATGCATGCTTCCAAACTTGGGGGTGTTGGGTTATGTGGCGCCAGTGGGGTGAGGGAAGGGTCAGGTCCATTTAAAGGAATCGCGGAGGTTCTGGAAGAGGCTGCTGGTGTCATTTACTAATTTCATTGCAAGCACCGCCTTGTGCCAGTACCAGCTAATGCCAAGGAAACATGCAGAGAGGGACTGGAGAGCACGGGACGCCACGTAGGTGCTCAGAGGGAATTTGTGCCCTGGCTCGGGCTCCTTCCCAGGGGCAGACATCCACTGTGGTGGTAGAGCCTGCTGGAGGAGCGCCAAGGGAAAATGAGGCCACTGGGCAGACACTTGTCACAGCATTAAAAAGGAACAAAGGGGCCAAGTTTAATGGCATTATTACCCCAGACAGACAGAGTGCGGGCATTCCCTTCCTGAAGAATATGTGCAGCAGTTTGGTGGTAACTCCAAAATGGCACCAGAGGACAGAGTTGTGTGGATGATACATTAAAAAAAGAAGCTGTTATAATTGAAAACCAAAAGTTCCATCCCCAAATTGAAAAATATCACCCTGCTCTATTCTTACAGCAAGTGTATAGAGAACCTAGGATGGGTGAATTCAGAATTTGAGTGATGGAAGGGAAGCATTAGAAGATTAACTGACTGTTCTAAACAATTCTGATGAATGCAAAATGAGAATGGTCTTAATAAGGAGTCTTTTCCATAGGGTCCAATGTAGAGCCTCACACAAAACAGGCATCGACAAATCACTGTATATGGTCAATGTACTTTTTAACAAATAACTGCATGGATAAAAGGCCTCAGTTTGGGGAGCCTCTCTCTTTAGGAGCTGGTTTTCTCCCTCCTCTAAAGGGATATATGAGCAAGAGGAATGCAGAATGACGGATATATAGGTTAATTCATTCATTCATTAACACACATTTATTAAACACCGATTGTATACTTGGCACCATTCTAGTCACTGAAGATAAAGAGATGAACACCAAAAGGTCCCTGACCTGACAGAATATGCATTCTAGTGAGAAAAACAAGTAATTTTTTAAAAAGCACGTATCTAACATATGTTGGCCAGCTTTAAGGGTCTAGAGAAAAAAATAAGGCTGAGTCTGGAGATAATGAGTGATTAGCATGGAGAGGCGTTTTCATGGGGTGAACAGGAAAGGTGATCAGTTGGGATTAGGATCAGAAGAGGACATTTGAGGAAAAAATCAAAATGAGGACGTGACCATGGAGAGATCTGGGGAAACAGTGTTCCCAGCAGAGAAAATATCAAGGTACAGGCCAAGTGGCAGGACAGAGCTTGGCATGTTCCCTGCAAGAGCTCTGGGCTGGCTGAGTGGAGTGTGGGAGGGAGAGAGTGGAGGAGGTGAAGCTGGAGAGGCCAGCCGGGACCGACCCTGCAGAGGCAGGGCTGGCTACAAAATTTAGGAGGCCCAGTACAAAATGCAAATGCAGGGTCCTTTATTTGAAGAGCAGTAAAAAAAAAAACGATTTTATAAGTACTAAAATATAAACCTTTTTCCTTTCTTTCACCGTCTTTCTCAACCCCTCATGGTGATTTTATTTGCTATTTATATTCCACTTTCTTGGCTGTGGGGATCCTCAGGGGTGACTGCAGACCTTCAGGGGTGCCTGGGTTTGCTGCCCTGCTACTCAGTATGCACAAGGCCCACTGGCTGTAGGGATCCTTCTCCTGCCAACCATGGGACTACCAATATGCCCTATTCTGGCTGGGGGAGGGGAAGTCAGAAGTCAGTCTCCCCTTCCCATGGAACCACTCCATGGTGGACGGATGGCCCCAAAGTTTGGCAACTGCTGTTTTGGGACATGCCTGGTACCTGAATAAGGGGTGAGTGAGAGGCTTGCCCCACTGCTCACCACTCCCATCACCACCTATCATCTGTCAAAATGCTGTGGATGCTCGCCCAGTCCAGGACTTGCTGGGGGGTGTCGAGGGTCATGGCACAATGCGGAACTCTCACTGGCAAGCCTGACACCTGACCTGGTCACCACCCTGGGTGTAAGGCATCAGCGGTCATGTGTCAGGGGTGGGAGTAGGAGGCCAGTGGGGCCTGCGACACCAGGGAATAGGGATTGGGCAGCCAAAACCAATCCTGGGGGGTAGGGAAGTGATGGGAGGTAGGATTCTGCATGAGTTGAGGCTCCCAGCTCTGAGCACAAGTTCCACTGTCTCACTGATCCTCACTTACAAAATTCAAATTCAAAGATAAAATTATTAATATTTCAAGACATCAACAGTAGAGCACTGAATCCCAAGTGTAGGACCTAAATAGACATGTCTCCAAAGAAGACAGGCAGATGGTCAAGAGGCACATGAAAAGCTACTCAACATCGCTAATTATTAGAGAAATGCAAATCAAAACTACAATGAGGTATCACCTCACACCAGTTAGAATGGGCATCATCAGAAAATCTACAAACAACAAATGCTGGAGAGGGTGTGGAGAAAAGGGAACCCTCCTACACTATTGGTGGGAATGTAAACTGGTGCAGCCACTATGGAGAACAGTATGGAGGTTCCTTAAAAAACTAAAAATAGAGTTACCATATAATCTAGCAATCCCACTCCTGGGCATATATCTGGAGAAAACTATAATTCTAAAAGATACATGCACCCCAATGTTCATTGCAGCACTATTCACAATAGCCAAGGCATGGAAACAACCTAAATGTCCATCAACAGATGAATGGATAAAGAAGATGTGGTATATGAATACGATGGAATATTACTCAGCCATAAAAAGGAATGAAATAATGCCATTTGCAGCAACATGGATGGACCTAGAGATTATCATACTAAGTGAAGTCAGAAATAGAAAGACAAATACCATACGATATCACTTATATGTGGAATCTAAAATATGACACAAATGAACTTATCTATGTAACAGAAACAGACTCACAAACAGAGAGAACACACACGTGGTTGCCAAGGTGGGGAGGAGGGTTGGGGGAAGGATGGAGGGGGAGTTTGGGATTAGCAGATGCAAACTAGTATATATAGAATGCATAAATAAAAAGGTCCTACTGTATAGAACAGGGAACTATATTTAATATCCTGTGATAAACCATAATGGAAAAGAAAATAAAAATGAATATATATACTGGGTTGGCCAAAAAGTTTGTTTGGTTAGTGAATATGTTGTTCAGCAAAGTTCTTGGTGAAAATGAAAAGTGTGTCTTTTATTTTTACTTAAAACCAAGCGCACTTTTTGGCCTATTCAGTATATATGTATAACTGACTCTGTTGTACAGCAGAAATTAACACAACATCGTAAATCAACTATATTTTCAGTAAAAAAAAAGTCCCAAGTGCAGGACCTGTGTACCACGGTAAAGAGTCTGATCTTTATTCTGAATGAGATAGGCTGGCTGGGAGTGGGTGGTTGGCAGCAGTGGCAGGAAATATCCCACTAATGTTTTAAAGAGACTGTTCCAGCAGCCCTGTGAAGGAAGAAAGGCACAGAGGGAAACGCGGAACAGGAGGCGAGGTGGCTTGATTCCAACAGCACTGCTGGAGGTAGTGAGAGGTAGTCACATTCCAGATGTATTTTGTAGGAAGAGCAACTTTTAGGTTAGTTTTTGTTTGTTTGTTTGCGGTACACGGGCCTCTTACTGTTGTAGCCTCTCCCGTTGCGGAGCACAGGCTCCGGACGCGCAGGCCCAGCAGCCATAGCTCACGGGCCCAGCCGCTCCGCGGTATGTGGGATCTTCCCAGACCGGGGCACGAACCCACGTCCCCTGCATCGGCAGGCGGACTCCCAACCACTGTGCCACCAGGGGAGCCCCCTTAGGTTAGTTTTAAGGAAACTTTTGGATAAACTGCTAGATTTGGGGGAGTATTTATTATAGACTTGAGGGCAGGAACCACTGATAAATACTTCCATAGGTACAGCCATGATGGAGAATAATCAAATCTTTTCCAAATTGAAAACCCTACAAAATAGAGTCATGGTACAAAGAAGACAATTATTTCAAAATAGCAAGTTTAGAATATTTTCTTTATGTTCATTACTAAATAAGTAAGTGATCTTAAGCACTAAGATCAAGTGCTATATGTAAAGCACAACTTCAGGATGAAAGTAACAAGTAAATTAAAACAAAAAGAAAAATAACCTGATCCCAGTCTCACGGCTCAAGGAGAAAATGTTTTTGGTGGATGTTAACCAGGATGGGTGGTACCCCGTTCTTCAATCTTATGCCAGGATCTCTGAGCACTTGGGCAGGAAATGTGTACTCATTAGTTTGGGTCTGGGGCATCCCAGCCTGAAATCCCAGCTCTGTCCCAGCTATGTCTCTGATCCCTGGTGGAGCTGTTGTTGAGATGCTGATCTTTGCACAAATAGTACCCCAGAATGCTGAGACTATGCCTGTGCCAGCTCCCTGTAGGAGCCTTCTCTTCTGTCTGGTTTTGACTCTTCGCAGGACGTCCTCCTTTCTGTCTCATAATTGCCTTCCCTTACTCCTCACGCTGAAAGGGATCACTTGCGCTTCCATTTTCTGGGACATGATAATAATCAACTCATATTTTTGAAGGTACTTTCACAAACATGATTTAATTCCCATTAACATTTCCCATTAATGTGAACTCTCCTGACATAATGGGCTATCTTGGTCACTTTTTTTTGGAGAGGGGGATGGGGGTGAATATTGGAAGGGGATTCAGTTGCCTTTCTTTTTTTCTTTTAATTTATTTATTATTTATTTTTGGCTGCATTGGGTCTTCCTTGTTGCGCATGGGCTTTCTCTAGTTGCGGCGAGTGGGGGCTACTCTTGTTGTGGAGCATGGGCTCTAGGTGCACAGGCTTCAGTAGTTGTGGCACGCAGGTTCAGCAGTTGTGGCTCGCAGGCTCTAGAGTGCAGGCTCAGTAGTTGTGGCGCACGGGCTTAGTTGCTCCACGGCATGTGGGATCTTCCTGGACGAGGGCTCGAACCCATGTCCCCTGCATTGGCAGGCGGCCAGTTGCCTTTCAAAATCTCACATGGCCAAAGTTATTACATGCTAGTTAATGAGAAAAGAGTCATTTTTTTTTAAAAAAAGGAAGTGGTAAGAAACACCATCATAGACAAAGTCTGTATGCTTCGGCTTGTTCACCTAAATAATCAGAACTATAGAGTCAAAAATGTGTTCTTCATTTCCAAGTCAAGGATGCTGCTAAGATATAAATGGTGCACTGTGGTGGCAGAGAGACGGTTTCCACTATTTCTTCTCTTTGCAAGAAAATACTTGAGGTGGTACAAGAGGCCAACCATACATTCTGTAGACCTAGATCTGTCAGGTCCTGTATTTGTCATTTTTCAACTTCTCTTCAGGGGGTATAATATGGTTCTGCAAAGGTACTATTTATTTCTTTTCTCAAATGTTAAATCCCAGGTTTTGTACTTTGGGTCTTTTCAAAACTTGACATTACTGAATTAATATTTCTTTTCCTGGTGTTAGAATAATGAGTGTTAGTGTAGTTTCAACCCACCAGCTTGTTTTCCTTGTGATGCCCCTGAGGAGAGGCGTCGTGGGAGCTGCCTGTGGTCTGTGGTCACAGTCAAAACTGTACAAAGTAGCATATTGTCTGAGTGTGTGGATAAATCCAAACTCAGGACTTGCCCTGTCAGCCTGCAGAGACGTGGTCGGCATCACAGCCTGGTGTCTTTCTGGGGAGCTCAGACTAGTTTCCATGGCAAAGGAGCTGTGTCATTAACTGCTAGGGTGTTCCTATGTTACTAACATTTTCATATATGTAAAAAGCACTGAAGCATTTTGTATTATTATTATTATTTTTTTTTTTTTGCGGTACGCGGGCCTCTCACTGTTGTGGCCTCTCTCGTTGCGGAGCACAGGCTCTGGATGCGCAGGCTCAGCGGCCATGGCTCATGGGCGCAGCCGCTCCGCGGCATGTGGGATCTTCCCAGCCTGGGGCACGAACCCGTGTCCCCTGCATCGGCAGGCGGACTCTCAACCACTGCGCCACCAGGGAAGCCCGCATTTTGTATTATTTTAAAGGGATTATCCACTGGTTATTTTAGTGTAAAAAAGTCAATATATCTGAAAATAACCATTATGACTTGTGTTATTAATTGAAGATCACTTCTTCTTGCATTAAGAAGATGGATCTCTAATTGCCAAGTATGAAAGGCTCAGAGGGGATTTTGACAATGCAATCTTTCTCAATACATCTTACACTGACATCAGAATAAGACGTCATTGGCTACTGAAGAACAGTCACTTAGGAAGTGGAATCCCACTTCTCTGTCAGCATAAAGAGATTACAGAAGATGATAATCCAATACAAATTCTAGAGAAGGTGTTCCCTGTCCTGCTCTTGGGTAGTAGGAGGCTTGGGGATTCTTCCAGAGCCTCTTTGCTGAGATTCCCCTAGCCTCCTACCACAACCATGCTATATTGGTGGGGTACAGGGGAAATATAGGACCTTGTTCACTTTCCCAGGACCCACCCAGGAAGCAAACACAGGTTCTGAATCTGGACTTTCAAACCAGTGTTGTCTTGGGGAAAGGACAGAGCGAAGGCCCCTCTCCCTAGGGACATACTATGTCCAAACACTGCCTCTTCATCTCTTTCCTTCCTGTCCACTCTGAGGAACCCCTATCAAGTCTAGAACAAGAAAGAAAGCTATTCTACTATCATGCGTTCTTTTTCCTTTTTTTAATAGAAGTACAATTTGATTTTATTGTTCTATTTCTTTTTTTTAAACATCTTTATTGGAGTATAATTGCTTTACAATGGTGTGTTAGTTTCTGCTTTATAACAAAGTGAATCAGTTATACATATACATATGTCCCCATATCTCTTCCCTCTTGCATCTCCCTCCCTCCCACCCTCCCTATCCCACCCCTCCAGGCGGTCACAAAGCACTGAGCTGATCTCCCTGTGCTGCTTCCCACTAGCCATCTATTTTACATTTGGTAGTGTATATATGTCCATGCCACTCTCTCACTTTGTCCCAGCTTACCCTTCCCCCTCTCTGTATCCTCAAGTCCATTCTCTAGTACGTCTGTGTCTTTATTCCTGTCTTGCCCCTAGGTTCTTCATGACCTTTTTTTTTTTTTTATAGATTCCATATATGTGTTAGCACACGGTATTTGCTTTTCTCTTTCTGACTTACTTCACTCTGTATGACAGACTTTAGATCCATCCACCTCACTACAAATATCTCAATTCCATTTCTTTTTATGGCTGAGTAATATTCCATTGTATATATGTGCCACATCTTCTTTATCCATTCATCTGTTGATGGACACTTAGGTTGCTTCCATGTCCTGGCTATCGTAAATAGAGCTGCAATGAACAGTTTGGTACATGACTCTTTTTGAATTATATCATGCGTTCTTAAGAAATCTATTCAATCTGTGTTTTCCGTTGAGTATTTCAAAGCCTATTTTGAAACTTAAAAGCTAAAAGATGACTCTCTTATTCTTCTGAGATCTTACTGACATAGCTGACATCTAAAACAGGGGTGAAAATGATGTAGCAAAAAGAAAATACAGAGAAAGAAGAAAACAGGAAATAGTCTATGATTACCCCATTAGATACACAAGATGCCCATGCACTTCTAGGAGACAGCACCACAGAATATGTGAACACAACTTGTACCTGTACAGCTAATTACTCACAGCATCATTTCTTCCCATTTGGTCTGATCTCATGTAATTTTAGATGTTTTTACAGCTCAAAGAGCCTTTAAGGGTTTATCTAGGCCACACTGCTTTTTTCTTTTTCAACAGATAGAAAACTGAAGCTATAGAGGATAAGTGTAACATGCACATGGTCACACACACACATTTAGAGGCAGAGTCCACGGGAGAAGCCAGGTCCCTACACTTCTCTTAGTGGCTGTTTCACAAAATGGTGCAATTGTGTCTTACAGTGCCTCTGCATCTCTCCTCATGGGTTCCTCCCTTGGGAGGGGCTGTAAGGTGGAAGCAAACTGAGACAAAAAACCCCGTGTATGAGGAAAGGTTCTCCACGCTCAGGGGATGGCCTCAATTAAAGAATGTTTAGGAAAGAGAAAGCCATTGGTTGGGATCAGTTGGAATTTGCTGGAAAAGGACAATCCAGTTAAATTGATAGGACAGTGAGGCTTTGGGCTGCTCTGAGAATCTAGGAAAAGCTACGGATCCTTCCCCAGACAAATGTATCTTTGCACAAAGTTTTGTAGATACATTCAGGTAGTTTTCAGATCCCCTAAAACACACCCCCTGAATCAAGTTTAAGAATCCTACTATAGAGGCAAGATTCTCCTTTGAGGTAGCAGGTAATGCCTAGGAAAACACCAGGAAGGTCACTTTCCCCAGAGAACTACCCTGGGAGTTGTAGGGACAGGAGTAGAAGGGGTTGGTCCAGGGGTCAGCCCAGAGGGTGGGGAGTGGCAATTTTTGGATTTTAAATATTTTAGGAGGGTGAGCTTTGATAAAAAATTGCACTTACCTCTCAATCAAAGTCACCCTTGGAGTGGGGAGGGCTATAATCAGCCCGTTGAGAGCAAGGCTAATAAAAAGAAAAAGAGCAATGACTGCAATGAAACAAAGACAATCTTGTTGGCTCCTGGGTTCTATTTGAGCTAAGAAGCCACTTGGGAGGGGGTCCTTTTGGGAGAAGAGAGCTGAAACTCCCTTAACTTGGCAGAAAAGAAGGAGAAACTGCTGATTTCCAAATTCTCTGGTCCTTACAGACTTCATCCAGTAGTAGCAACAACAATAAAAACAATTAAAAAGCAGGATCTTGGAATTTATATTTCTCATTACTTTGAATCTGAGTTCCCTTAGCAGAGGCTTGGGTGGCGGCTGGGGTCCTATAGTTGGGAAACAATTTCTCTCATTCACTATGTAATCAGTAAATGTTTATTCAGCACCTTTGACATGACAAGCACTATGTTATACGTTGGGAATAAAGGATGCCATGAGGGACATGGCCTCTGACTTCATGAAGCACAAATTCTAGTTAGAGAGGTTGACAAGTGAACTGACCGTTAGTGTGATACAGGGGAACCCCATGGGGAGTCATCCTAACCAAGTTTGTGGAGATACTTCCTGGAGGAAATGGAGACTTGAAGGATGGGTTGAGGTTAAGAGGAGAAGAGGGAGGACCAGAGCATTCCAGGAGGAGGGGACTGCCCATGTGACCGGGCTGGTGCTTTAGAGAAACTGAGTGAAGGTGAGGTGAGGGAGGGAGCCATAAGAGATGAGATACTACTTGTAGACAGATTCTGGGACACAGGGTGAGGCTTTGTAGGATATTCCGAGGTTAGAACTTAAACCAAAGGACAAGAAAGAGCACTGAAAGGTTGGTGGGGAGGGATGACCCAATGCTCCATTCAGCCTGAGATGACAGCACCAGGAAGAGAGAGCTGGACAGATGCCTCATGTTAATATGCTATTTGCCACATACTCATGCCTTTTAGGCTCTTAGGGACAGAAGAAACCAGAACTACTCTGTCCCATGTACCTGTCCAGGCCCACACACAGGTGCATGATACCCGGTGGTTCTGGATATGGACTTGAGAAATGAATCAACCCTTACACACTTTTGTTTCTCATCCTTTTTTATGCATCCCAGTGTTATGCATCTGATGCAACTGAGGATGGTACTGCTACTTGGAGGTTCTTTAGAGACAATGCTTACATCCTACCCCATGGAGGACACAGAAGCATGGGAGATATAATTGTGGGCTCTTTCTTCTCTTGCCTCATTCATTAACCAACTACCATAAGAAGAGTCTCATCTGATTGGTGAGCTAGAGAAGCAGCGCTGAACATATGTGGCGTCCTCTCTATGGGGAGCCACTTCTTGTCAGGATCCCACTGCTCTGCCCATACCTTTGGAGCTTACCAGGGCATGCTCTGCCTCTGCAGTGGGGAGACCTGTGCTTCAGACAGCAGATTCTACTTACAGGAGACTCAACAAGATCTCATATTCTGTTTGTAGATAAAGCTGTGTTCTAAAATTCAGCTAGCCCAGTAATAAAGCTGATGTTTTAGCTTGCATCCTTCTGATTTGTATCCATCTCTCATTTGGTTCTGAACTCAAGAGGGGAATAAACAAATGTTATCACTTAATCCCTGGAAACCTTAGAAGTGACAGAATCACTGACTTTTCCTTATCCACACTTGGATTGCTGGTTTTTCGTCTTATCTTCGCTAATGTCTGGTTGTGACAGAAGACTCATCCTTATGGATCCAATTTACTTATTAACCCTTATGACAGGGCTGTCTATATAGTGGGAGGAATCTGACCCCTCCCCTTCCACACACGCACAACTAGCACTTAATTTCTATCCCTTCCCCCAGGAACGAAATGAGACAACTGGCCAGCTTAGGGATGGGAGCTTGGTGTTGTGGCTTTATGCTCCATCCACAGCATTTGGAGAACTGATGGGGAGATTAGACAATGGTAAGAGGTGGGGGGGGTAAGCTGGAGAGCTTTTCTTGTTTTTTTTTTTTTTTTTTGCGGTACGCGGGCCTCTCACTGTTGTGGCCTCTCCCATTGCGGAGCACAGGCTCCGGACGCGCAGGCTCAGCGGCCATGGCTCACGGGCCCAGCCGCTCCGCGGCATGTGGGGTCTTCCCCGACCCGGGCACGAACCCGTGTCCCCTGCATCGGCAGGCGGACTCTCAACCACTGCACCACCAGGGAAGCCCTGGAGAGCTTTCTTATTCTCCTATGTGTCTAGGGAATTAGTTTTTGGATATTAACCTCATTCCTAGATCCATCTTATTTTGCCTAACCTTATTTTCCCTTTCTCTTATTTTCTTAGTTATTTAAATTTATTTTATCTTACTTCACTGTATGCATCTTTATAAATTTCTTAAATCGTTTTAGCCACAGGGTAGGGGATAGATAAATAAATAGTATCCTCCCCAAATAGTCAAGTCCTTTCAGATCTGCTTGGCTGCACAATCTGCTTTGACACATAGAGTTTTATAATTTAGAAACACTCGGGTTCATGCAATCAATGAAAACATGGCAAAGTCCAACATAAATGATTTTAAAATATTATTTGTATCACTGCCATCCTCTACTAATACTGATTTTTTAGATGTTTTCATTTTCAATTTATATTTAAATTAATTCAATAACTTTTAATGGCTACTTTATCTCTGAAACATATTCAGAGACTAGCCTCTACTGATCCTTGAGCCTCGAGGTTCAACCTATTTAGTATCAACCTAATTAGTATTCTCTTCCTAACTATCTCTGGGCAAAATCTAAACACTCCTTGTTAATTGCTTCAGTGCTTCACTGAAGCCCTTTCTCTAGATTTTGAAGAATAATGTTAGATAATCATGCTTTGCTTGGGGAAGGGTTGGAGCAAGCAGACCCTTCTGAGTATTTCACTGCTGCAAAAACCAATCAACAGAGTAGTCTGAGAAAGAATGATGGACTTATGGAGGTGGTGGTGGTAGCTCGGATTTCACTGAGGTCAGAAACCTATATTTCTTCAGAGGTATCATCCGTTCTGCATTTAAAAATCATTCAGGGGGCTTCCCTGGTGGCGAAGTGGTTGAGAGTCTGCCTGCCGTTGCAGGGGACACGGGTTCGTGCACCGGTCGGGGAAGATCCCACATGACGCGGAGCGGCTGGGCCCGTGAGCCATGGCCGCTGAGCCTGCGTGTCCGGAGCCTGTGCTCCGCAACAGGAGAGGCCACAACAGTGAGAGGCCCACATACCGCAAAAAAAAAAAAAAAAAAAAATCATTCAGGAAATAATGCCATTTGCAGCAACATGGATGGACCTAGAGATTATCATGCTAAGTAAGTCAGAAAGAGAAAGACAAATACCACATGATATCACTTATATGTGGAATCTGAAATCTGACACAAATGAATTCACTTATGAAACAGAATCAGACCCACAGACAATAGAAAATAAACTTTTGGTTACCCAAGTGGAGAGGGAGGGAGTGAAGGGATAAATTAGGAGTATGGGATTAACAGATACAAACTACTATACATAAAATAGATAAACAACAAGGACCTACTGTATAGCACAGGGAACTATATTCAATATATTATAATAACCTATAATGGAAAAGAACCTGAAAAAGTATATATGTGTGTGTATGTGTGTGTGTGTGTGTGTATACATATATATAAAACTGAATCACCTTGCTGTACACCTGAAACACTGTAAATCAACTATACTTCAATAGAAAAAATCATTCCGTCCCACAGTGATATTTGTTTGAAGCCTATCTCTATCTGTTCTAAAAGGCGTTTTGTGATTTCACCTTTAGCAAGCCTTTGTTCAGTGACTACTGTGTTAGGTGCATCCACATCTCCCAGAGTTCTGGCTCTGATTCTAGTTCCTTCATAGAGGTTTACAAGGAGGGAAATTCACAGCCTGACTCTATGGTCTGATATTTCAGTTTACTGCTTCTCTAGTCCAATGACCCTGTCTTCCATATGACTGCCTCTTTAGTACCAAATTCACAGTCTCATGTCTCAGTCAACCCACTTTTAAAATTTCTGACTGTATTTTCCTTACAGTCCAGAACACACGAGACTGTGCATTAATTAAATAAGCATTCTGTTCCTTGGTCATTCCCATTGCCATCTTTTTTCTTGCTTACCTTTCTACTACTGCCTGTAAGTGTATGTGTGTGTGGCATGCACATATCTGTGTGCATCTGCTGAGTTGGCAGACTGGCAAGTCCAGTGTGTATTGGGACATAGAAGATACCACTCGGTAATAACAAATTTGGTAGGAAAACTCTCTCTTCCTTAAGATTAAAAGGGAGGAACCCTGCTCCATATTAAAAGGATGGTACATATAATTATCCCAGCTGTAAATAAAAGTCCTCCACTGTGGTTAGGTGAAGGAGTCTCACAGCCCTGGGCCTCCAAAAGAAACAACTCAGTGGTATCAGATGCCCTTTGTCTTCTGTGTTCAGGGGCCACAGAAACTGAAGCTTGACCTTAGGGGCTCATGGCCATTTCTTCTGTTGACTGTGATCATCTGAACCAATAGTCCAAGACAGTGATTCTCCTATCAGACTGTCACCCAGAAGCAGGGGGCTTCCATTCAAAAGCAAAAGCACCTAGAAGCCATATTCTCTATGACCTTTCCTGCTTCCTTTCAGCCATTGCCGTATCGAGCTACTCCTGAAATGACTCCAAGCGTGACTACCAATTATGATTGCATCTCCTCCTGTCTTCAGCTCACACAGTCCCCAGCAGGGGTGTGATGGCTCTGACATCCAATCCTCCACACCTTGGTAATTGCAGGTGTGTAATCTGTCCTCTAGACCTCCATGCCCAGCCTTCACAACACCAGTTCACTTGAGTTGTGGAATTCTGTAGGCAAGGAAAGGATGTGCATCACCAGCTGGTCTTTTTCTGGCAACTGAATTTAAAATAATTATGACCACCTGTTCTGTTCTGGGAACTACGCTGGATGCTGGAGAGACCATATGGAAAGAGGAAACTATAAGAAAGCCATTCATTCATTCATTCATTTAGCACAAACTTCTTGCCTGCTTACCAAGCACCAGACAGTGTTCTAGCTGCTGAAAAATACAGCAGTAAACAAAAAATGTGGTGTCCTCATGGAAATTACATTTCAGTGAGTAAAGAGAGACAAAAAACAATAACTAAGTAAACAAGTAAAAGATAACAGGTTGTGATAGTCTTTGAAATGTGTGGACTTGGGCAGACTATATTCCCAATAACCAAATCAAACACTAATCCAGATGCGGCTGTGCATGTATTTTGTAGATATAATTAAGGTCCATGATCTGTTGATTTTAAGAGAGATTATCCTAGAGAATCTGGGCAGGCCTGTTTCGATCAGCTGAAAGGCCTTAAAAGCAGGGCTGAGGCTCCCCTGAGAGAAGAAGAAATTCTTTTGTGGATGGCAGTTTTAGCCCCTGTCCTTCCTGTTGACCTGTCCTATAAATACTGGACTTCTTTAGGCAGTCCCCACAGTTGCATGAGCCAATTCCTTGCAGTAAACCCCTTCATATTATTTTCTATTGATTCTGCTTCTCCGGCTGAAACCTGACAGATAAAATTCTATGAAGAAAAATGAAGCAGGAAAGGGAGATAAGCCTGGTTGGGGATATGGATATATAGATAATTAAAATGGAATTTATACCTGCTATCATAGAGTTATGGGTAAAGAACTAGAGTAATACAGTAAAAGTAGTGATTTTACTAGTACAGAAAATTTTGCTTTGGAGAAACGAGTACAGCTCAAATACTGTGGGATAGTAAGCAGGTTACTTTCTTTTTCTGAAACTTTTTCAATTTTTTGATGTCTAAAATTGTAATGCAACTTCATATGAATATCATGGAAATAAGATAAGACTGTCATACATAAAGCACCTAGCACTATACCTGGCACATAATGAACTCTATTTTCTTTTATTTTTTAAAAAAATGTCCTCCTCACTAATACCAACAGACACATCTGATATGTAAATCATAGCAATTCAGCATCATCTTGACTTCGTATGTTTTCCCATGCACCTGTGGCCAACCCATGCTTGAGGCAGACAAGTAATGAAGCCTGCTCAATGCATGTACTGTGTTGGCCAAAACGTTCATTCAGGTTTTTCCATAACATCTCAAAATCCGAACGAGCTTTTTGGCCAACCCAATATTTAGTGGGATAATGCAGGTTGATGAGCCAGAGAAGAGAATGAATGGGAATTACCTACATATGGATGAAGGAGGATTAGGCTTATGTGCAAAAAAACCAGTCTACTCCATTTTCCCCTATTATCTTAAAACTTTCCCCAACTCTCTATTAAGTCTTCAGAGAAATATCTGGTATATTCTAGTTGCTCTTTAAATATCTTCCAAATACAGTGATGCATCAATGAATGAGCTCAATTCTTTAAAGGCTTCAACTACAATCTTCTAGTGCATGCCTTCTTATTGTCAAAGAACTTCTGACAGTTGATGGGGAGAAAAGAAATGGAGAGGAATGTTCTGTAGAATATACTTCAAATGGTAGTTTCTGGGTAAGGGAAATTACTGTCATTTTTTTATACACTGGCGGTGAGAAAATGCATGGGAGAGCAATATTCTGCTAGGAATAGTTCACGTTATTATCTACACTCCTCCTTACTCGGGTTAACTGAACAGGAAAACACATTTCCAGGGTTGCTCTGCTCCTGAGAGAGGTGGTGCAGTACTCATGCCTGTGGTTCATTTGGAATAGGACGAACCTCCAGCCTTCTGGGGGTTTGTGTCTTTCAGGGGTGCCTTAAATCTAAAGCGGCAGGGCTTCCCTGGTGGCGCAGTGGTTGAGAGTCTGCCTGCCGATGCAGGGGACACGGGTTCGTGCCCCGGTCCAGGAAGATCCCACATGCCGCGGAGCGGCTGGGCCCATGAGCCATGGCCGCTGAGCCTGCACGTCCGGAGCCTGTGCTCCACAACGGGAGAGGCCACAACAGTGAGAGGCCCGCGTACCGCAATAAATAAATAAATAAACAAATAAATAAAAATCTAAAGCGGCATCAGAGACAACTGTTGCTGCTTCTAGTTCAGCGTTATCACTGGATGGCAAGGGGTTACCTTCCCACACCTCCTTCAGCTAAACAAAGGCTAGAATGAATTTTCAGTCCAAGCATTTTTTCTGTGTCTATCATGTACTAACTATAGGTCTAGGTGATACAGACCCATCAATGCACAAGTCAGGCACGTTCCTGTTTTCATGTTGGTCACTTTAGAAGTGAAATGTCTAAATGGGACACCTAATATTTATTAAGCACTAAGTCTATGCAAGTCCTCTGTCTAATGGAAGGTGGGGCAGCCCAAAGGGTCACCAGTGATGCTCCTGCAGATGGGAGGAGGGCTGGGAATGGGAAGCTGGACACAAGGGGAAGGAGAGGACACTGCAGTCCAGCTGGTGGTGTCAGTAGAGGCCTGACAGATGTGGTGCGAGTCCCGGACAGACTGGGGTTCACAGTGAAAAGGGGTGGGTGACAGCAAGCCTTTGAGGAGCTAGGGTTTGGATAGAAGATTGAGGCAGACATCAGTCTCGGGGAAACAGGACTCAGGTACCTGCATCAGGTGCCTAAGGAGTTGGACAGATGACTAGAACTGTGGGCCTAAATCTAGTGCCTGGTACATAATAAGAGCTCAATAAATATTTACTAAATGAATAAAAGGACAGAAGGAATGCCACTGACACTTGTATCAGAACCACTGAACCAGAGTTCCTCTCATTAGAGTCAGGATTTCTTCCAGGGCTTTGGGGAGACCTGTGCTCTGAAACAAAAGTCACCTGACCCCATTGTGGAGACTGGTGACTGGTGAGGTCTGCAGGAAGGCTGCTAGTTTTGCCTGGTGTGCTGTCTGGCCTGCTCTCTGATTTAACACGGATGATCACTGCTACCCTACCTGGATTTACCTGAGTACCACTCCCAGTGAGGTTGGACATTTTGATGGGAGGTCAGGACCATCTGCTATTACTTCTTCTACATCGGGGTCCCCAACCCCCAACCACTGGGCCATGGACCGATACTGGTCCTCGGCCTGTTAGGAACCAAGCCGCACAGCAGGAGGTGAGCAGAGGGCGAGCGAGCGAAGCTTCATCTGCAGCTCCCCATCGCTCCCCATTGCTCCCCATTGCTCCCATTACTGCCTGAACCATCCCCCCGCCCCCCCTGCCCCCCCACCCTGTCCATGGAAAAACTGTCTTCCATGAAACCGGTCCCTGGTGCCAAAAAAGGTTGGGGACCGCTGTTCTACATTATAATATAACCCCAGATAAACTGGAGAATATTTGGAGGAAGATTTTTGGATAAAGCTAGAGTCTGCTGGAGCCTCATTCGGCTTCGGTATTGATGGTGCTAATTGGGTCAACTTTTTCTTACCAAATGTCTGTGTCAAAGCTATTACTTCTCCTGCCCACCACTGAGAAATCTATTCAACTTTGCGTGAGGAAAAAACACAGACATACGTATATATAATATACATGTATATCTTATAGAGGAATATTACAGATACACATTGCATTTATATTTAGTATTATCAGATTAATATGAGGACCCGACTCTAGAGAGAATCAATGGGAAGAGCACGGTGAACAGCTGACAGCAAAGGTGAGCTCAGAAGCCAGGGCAGAGACGGTGATCTCTGCCATCATTTACACTGTCCCTTAGTGTGGGTAGCCCCAGGTCAGTGAATATCACATAAAGACAGAAGGAATAAGAAGGTGAACTCTGTACCAGATGGGGGCTGAGAAAGAGGTGTTGGCACTGTCAGGAGTTCCTCACTGGTAGGCAGTTAGCACGGGCTGGGGTAAAGGGAATAATACCTACGGCAGTCATCCTTAATTGAGGACTTCCTTTGTACCACCCCTGTGCTATAGGCTTTACATACACTAGCTCACATTTTCCTCACATAGCCCTGGGAGGTATGTATCATTATCCCCATTTTTCAGATGAGGAAACTGAGGCTTACCAAGATCAGCTAACTGGTCTAGAGTCTGCCTGCTCTGTGGTATGCACTCCATAAATATTTCTTAAATGAACGAATAAGGCCACACAGCTGGTAAGAGGCAGATCTGGGATTTGTGCTTAGGCTATCTCAAAGACTGGTCCCTTACTGCTGTTTTTCCTCAAGGATTTTATTTTTACAGACAGCAAGGAGGCTACTGGAGTCATGTTTAGCAGCTCTGTGTCTGAGCAGGGGAATGTCTGTCTTTTCCCTTAAGTAAACCCAGCTGCCAGAATACACTGGTGGAGTTATGTTACCAACCAGGAGTAGCCAGCTGCCTACTGGTTATGTACATGAAGGAATGCTGTTTTGCTCTTTCCCTCCGACTGATACTGAAATTGAAACGGGGAACGACTCCAAGTACAACATATCGTGCAGAGGGATGGGGTACCCTTGTGGGATCACACTGAGAACCTGCCGAGAACACGCTGAAATCATTATTCTGATGGATCAGGAATACTTTCTCACCCAAAGCCAGCAGCCACGTCTGCTGGGCACTCACCACGGTCAGCCTGAGCTGGCTTCTTCCATAGCATGGGCCCACATTAGGAGGCCGAGAGCCACTCCCACTGGGAAGGCAGGGTCATTTGTACACGTAGGATGAACTTTAGAAAAGTTAAGGGGCAAGGACTCCTGGCTAGAGATGTGCCTTTAAAGACATTCTCCTAAAAGGTCTTCTGTACATGAGCACTGTGACTCTAGAAACAGAAAGCACATACCATGCCCTTCACCCCTAGGCTTAAGGCCACTGTGTGCTCAGAGCCTGGGTCAAGTGCTTCCTGCATGCTGACAGATCCAGCTGTGAGGGTAAGAATCAATCTTTCAGGGAGATGATGTCCTGCAGTCAGGGCAGTGAGTCAAAATGAAGAGGTAAATCTTTTATGGGTTCCTCCCATTTCCCCTAGAAAGTACATTCTGTGAAAAGAGGGATTGCTTTTTCTGGTTTCAACAGATTGTTGTCCTGGTTTAGAAAATCGGGACCTGAGACTGATGAGCCGTTTCTCTGGAGTGAGGTGCAGACAGTCCTGCTTGAAAAGGAACCCTCTCTCTTACACAGGGGATCTGGAAGATGGGGAAAGCAGAGGCTCCTGCTGAGGGGCCTTGGGAAGCCTAAGCAGACAGACAAGAGTTCCAAGTGGCCAAGGGACATCCCAGCAAGGACGTGCAACCTGAGAGAACAGGCACTACTCTTTCAAAGATGTACCTGATGGTCTAACTTAGGGCATGTATGGTTTCAAGAGGCACACTGACCATCCGTCTGTCCCTTATGCTCACAGCCAGGGAGTGGGGACGCACAAACTCAGAGCAGAGTTCTCCTTGTTTCATCTCAGTCATTTTGTCTGAACTCGTTCTGAGACACTGATCAAGCTTCTTTCAAGGACTGAGAAAATCATCCCCCTACCCCCATACCCTCACAGTGTTCAAATATCTGAAGTTGTGCTTGCTGTCTGCTATCTCCTGGGCCCTCTGGTCTATATCATCGGCTTGCAGGGCCTTCATATTTAAATGTCTTTCCAATCTGAATCTCTAGACCAGATCTTGAAATGTCTGCTCCTAAATGTATCACCAACGCCTCAAACTTGATGTGTGCTATTCATGCCCACAGTCTCCCAGAACACACGGTCTCCCATGTTCCCTCCGTCAGTGAATGGTCCCACTTGCCTAGCACTCAAGTCTGAAATGAACCATCCTGGACTTCTCCTTCTCCCTCACTCCCACATCTGGCCAGCCACTAAGGCATGATCAATTTTGACTCATTAATGTCTCCTGAGCTGTCTCCTCATGTCCAATCCTATGACTACTACCTCAGTTCAAGCCCTCATCGTTAAAAAAAATTGGGACCTGGACTAGTATAGTAGTTTCCTAGATGGCTCCTCTCCAGTTCTTCCATGTGGCCAGCCAGGATGCGTTTTCTGAATCTCAGACCTCACAGTATTCCTCTGGTTACTGGTCTGCTCTCCTGCATAGCATTTGAAGTCTGTAATGCTCCAAGTCTCCGATTATTTCTCAGATCATTTTCCTGCCTCTCCCCAGTGGGTTCCCATGGCATATACACCTGATCCGCCCTACTAACTCTTTTCCCCATGTTGACAAGCTCTCAGACACCTCCATGCCTTTCCAAACTTGGTCCCTTTTCTGTTGGCACAAATCAATTCATTCTTGAGGACTGACCTCATTGATAGCCTTCCTGATTCTTACCTCCAGGCACAAATAAGTGTGTTCTTCTATGAACTGTTTCCAACACCACAACACTTCAGACACCAAATGTGTGAGATTCTTTTCCCATAGCAACCTGTTCTCCACCTCTCCAGACACCACCTGACCATCCTATAAGTCAATTCAATTCTGACACTAACTACCTAGAGTTACTGCAGACCCCACAGGTTAAGGGTTCAGTCCTATAAGACTGCCCCCACTTCAGATGCCAACTGCAAGTTACCAGCCTCCTGTACTTCTGATCAACCAGCTATAAATCAGGAGTTCACAAGGCCCCCTCTTTGGGTTTGATAACTTGCTAGAATGGCTCAAAGACTCAGGGATAATTTACCTATTGTTACTGGTTTATTAGAAAGGATACAACTTAGGAATAGCCAAATGGAAGAGATGCACAGGGCGAGGTACAGGGAGAGGGCCACAGAGCTCCCACGCCCTCTCTGGGTATGCTCAAGAAATGCGTACTGGGACTTCCCTGGTGGCGCAGTGGTTAAGAATCCGCCTGCCAATGCAGGGCACACGGGTTCGAGCCCTGGTCCGGGAAGATCCCACATGCCATGGAGCAACTAAGCCCGTGCGCCACAACTACTGAGCCCGCGTACCACAACTACTGAAGCCCACATGCCTAGAGCCTGTGCTCCACAACAAGGAAAAGCCGCTGCAATGAGAAGCCTGTGCACCGCAGCGAAGAGTAGCCCCTGCTCACCGCAACTAGAGGAAGCCCGCGCGCAGCAACAAAGACCCAATGCAGCCCCCTGCCTCAAAAAAAGAGAAAAAAAAAAAGAAATGCATACTGAATGAGTGCAGGAGTGAAAAAACTGTCTCTACTGGCCAGTTTGAAAAGAGTGCCTTTTTCTGTTTTACATTTTTGCATTTATCTTGAAAAAACCCTGACCAAATAACACTATGAACTTTCTGACTTTGAAAATCAACCTTTGCTCCTTCCTGCCACTGTTTCTGCTTCAATGCCAACCCTTTGACGTAGTTGCTGGTGAATATGGAATCAGAATCTTTCATAGCTATAGCAGAGCACATACATGCTGAATATTTAGTGACAAAGTTTTCTCTTACAAGAGCAAAGGACCCATGTGTTGAAAAGACATTCATTGGGTTGCCTGCCTCACCCAACAAACCATCCCCCACCCCGTTAGTCTACGTTGCAGAAAAGTTCGAAAGACAATATTGCCGGGAGTAAAAGAAATGGGAAAAACACCAGCCTTCTGTCATATCCACATAGTCTTTATCACAGTAGCTTGTTTTTAGAGATTTCTGGGAAAGAAGATGCTGGAGGGAGGGATGTGCTTAATGGTAAGCATGAAAGGATCCTTTCCTCTGGTACTATTTGTTGGAAATCTGGAAACTAGTGGGCATTATTACAACCTCGAAACACGGGAAAATTATTTTAAGTATTAAATATCTACAAAGCCACTGCAAAGTGGCGTGTTTACAGGCTGATTATAATAATGAAGGCTTTTGAGAAGGATTGGAACTTCCTGCACTGCAAAAAGCGAAGTAGTACTACATCTAGGGCCCTGTGGTATGACATGGAGCTGGTGGGGAAGTTATTAAGTTGAGGTGGTCCTTCTTGCCTGAGTCCGTTCTCTTCATAATTCTTTAAGGAGAGCCCGAGAGCAGAGATTTTGATTCTTTCTGTGCCGCGGTGAACAAACAAAATTGGGAAAGGGCCCCAGGCCGAGCAGACGTGAAGAAAACAATCAATATCCAAGGTTGGATTGATCCCACCTGACAGCCATGTAACTGAGCCAAGACAAAAGAAGAAATTGCTTTTTTGTTTGTTTTTTCTTTTTTCTTTTTTTTAAAAAAAAAACGCCGTCTGTAAACTCTGTCAGAAAACAATCTTCTCTTCCATTTGGTGCCAGCTGCTGCTGCTGTGTTCTTCCATGGCTTCCTCCTATTTTTCTGTTTGTAACTCTTTTCCTAAATGCCTCCTACTCTGTTCATGCTGGGCTCTACTGATGCCCTCACTTACGTAAGTCTTGGTAATTTCTGGTCTGAAAACTCCCCTTCAAAAGTGGGGTGTGCCCCCAGCTGCCTGCAGTTATCCAAGAGTCTGCCACAAGGGAACGTTACCTAGTCTGAGAAGACAAAATAAAAAACACTTGGCTCAGGGCTGGATACTGAAGGAAATAGCTGGGCTGGGTGACTCAAAGAGTTTGCATTTTCTAGCCACTGCTTTCATAACAAAAGCACCATTTTAGCCACCTGAACTTAGCTGACTTCAGTTTGGTATTAAGAAGGCTTATGGGGCTTAAACGGCAATGAAGGGCTCATCTGTGTTTGCTCAGATGACAGAGTAATGTGCACCCTGGTAGATCCAGTCCAGGGTCAACCATTATGTGAAGTAACAGGAAATCATACCCTTACTGAACATCTGCAAACCCAGGTACCCAAACTTGAGAAAGTCACCAGTCAAGTGGCACTATTGTGCCCTGACATTCCTACTTCATTGAAGAATATTATATTTCACATTCTTTTACTCACTAAAACGCCTCAGAATACTCTCCTTTATTTCCCCAGCAGCCATCAACATTGGAATACCTTAGTGCTTTCCAAATATTCAGCATCTCTGAATCACTTAAACATTTATTGCATTAATAACTTGTGAATTTTAAGCAAATTTTTAAAAATATGAGCATTTACAAATAATAAAAATAAAATCTTTAAAATTAAAAAAAATAATTGTTCTATTTTATAATCTTTTAACAAGGAATTTTTGTCCAGCTCAAAGATATATATCTTGAGTCTTAGGTCTTCCTGATGTTTTCAAATGAGTCTTATGGGACGATTTCTCACTGGGTCCTTCAGATCATGGATTGGTAAGGATATCACCCTTCAAAGCTGGAAGGTAGACTGATTCCAGCTGAGAAATAGAGGCGATGGATTTGGAATACACTGTTTGCTTGTGTTTGCCCCGGAAATTGCCACCATCTGCTGCAGCATTTGGATGTGGTGTTTAAAAGGTCCAGTGGAGCCATCGAGTATATTTTCTGAAGAGTGAAAGAAATCTTCAGGCTCTGTGGAAGAATCATTGTGCAATCAGGTCCTTGCCCTCATGGTTGGCCTTCTTAAGAAATCCCAACTACTTGTCTTCAATCTTAATCCTGACACTATGGTTTTGAAAGATGGATTTAGATGGTTCATTCTACTAAGTATATTACTGGGATATGTTATTTCTGTATGTTCCTGGAAAACAGTATTATTCTTCATTGACATAACAGTCATGAAGCAATATTTTTATCTCATTCTTCATTTCAAAAATGCATATGAAATAAGGAATGAGACTTCTCCTCAACAGCAGAATATTTAAGTGTGGAAAAGGCCAAGTTTATATCTGGCATTCATTTCTTTGAACAATGCTCTCAAAGTGAGTACATTCAGGGCCTGAAAGTTGATAGGATTATTATCCTCACCCTTTCTGTCAACACTAAATGAAGATCAGGTGTTTTTTCTTGGCCAGTGATTATTCTCTGTGAGTAAACAACATGCAGGCAGATGTTCAGAAGCCACTTCTCTTCTTCAAGTAGCTATATCCTTTCTCATTTACATATCGATATAAATCACATAAAACAAGAGTCAATTAAGCAAAAAAAATTTCCAATTCTGTAGCCCGGTTTTTCAATGATTAAAAATACAGAAATTTGTCAAGCACTTTTCCTTCATATGTAAATCCTATTTAAAGCTAAGTGTTAATTCATATTTATCATGTCTGTTTTTTATGTAATTCTAATATACACCAGGAATTAAGTATTTTTCTACAGTGTATGGCGAGGACATTAGGCAACAGGTAATAGAGTCATTTGCAAAAGGGATTTTTTTCAATAGTTCATTCTGATTTATTTCTGAACATATAATAGCCATTATCTTTCTGGCTGGCTTTATACATTTCTTACCAATAGTGTCAGTTCTATTTATTTTTGCTGTCAGGGGTGCAACTGTGAAAGTCATATCTGTACTTTTATTCTCTCCATGCCTTTAGTGAGTAAGTTAATTTTGAAATGGAGAGTATTATTTTATATTTTTTGTTGGAAGAATTCCACTGGTTTTATAGAGAAGTTGTTGTGCTTTATTTGAAAAATGTTACAAAAGCTTTGATGCTTTTATGTCCACTGTTTGCCTGAGACTCATGATGAAAAATGCAAATGGGACAAATGGATTCACAAGTCTACTAAAATTAAATGTCTGTAAATTCACTGTCATTTTTCCTGCTTATACTTCTCTTGCTTGAATGCTTGTCTAAGTCATCACCCTCATAGCTTAATTTTATTAACAGCTTTAATCTTCTATTTACAAAGTCTTATTCACTAATTTATTTTACAAAGCAATTCTAATATATACTTTTGTTACTTTTCATCACTATCTTTAAACTTCATGTAAATCATTAATCCAAATGTGTGTGGGTGTGAATTGAGGATATAACAACATAATAATGATGTTAAAAAAAACCACACACATAAATACTGTGTGTCTACACAAAGACTTATACATGAATGTTTATAGCAGCTTTATTTGAATAGGCACTGGGAATAATCCAAATGTTCACCAATGTGCTAATGGATAAGCAAATGTAGTTACAACTTAGCAACTACCACTTAGCAACAAAAAAGCACAAACTACTAATACATACAACATGGATAAATCTCAAAATCTTTATGCTGAGTGAAAGAACCTAAACAAGAAAAGAATACATATTGTATGATTCCATATATATGGAACCCTAGAAAATGTGAAGTAACGTATAATGACAGGAAGCAGATCAGTAGTTGCCTGGGTACAGGGGCAGAAGGAGAGATGGACTGCAGAGGGGAACCAGGACACTTTTGGAGGTGATAAAAATAAGATAGGGACAAGGCAATTTGTGTAGTGATGTTTTTTTGCATTCTTTCAGTTACCTGCATCATTTTTTTGTTTGTTTTTTTTTGCTCAGATAGAAATTTGCCCATGAAATTTCCATAACTCTATTTGGTTTTGTTTATGTTTATAGTTTCTTTCCTTTCAAAGGTTATTTTAAAATTTAAGTTCTATTGGTTCAAAATAGCATTTTCTGACATTTTAGTTGACATACTAAATTCCAAAGAATAATTGATTACGTAACAAAAACAAACACGTTAAACAATTGTCAAAAGATAAAATTTAGGGCACACAAGCAAAATTCGATAAACCAATTTCTACTTACTGTGAAAAAATGTTTGATTTGTTTGAGTTCTTTATTATTTTTTCACTGTTTACTGTTTTTTTAATCTTTAAAAATTTTAAAAATTTATTGAAATATAGCTGTCTTACAATATTATATTAGTTTCAGGAGTACAGCACGGTGATTTGATATTTTTATAGACATACACCATACAAAGTTATTTTAAAATATTGACTATTTTCCCAGTTACATTCCTGTAACTTATTTATTTTATAACCAGCAGTTTATACCTCTTAATTACCTTCACTATTTTGTGCCTTCCCCTAGCCCTCTCCCCTGTGGTAACCAGTAGTTTGTTCTCTGTATCTATGAGTCTGTTTTTGTTTTGTTTTGTTTGTTCATTTGTTTTGTTTTTTGGATTCCACATATAAGTGAAAATATACAGTATTAATTATTCTGACTTATTTCACTAAACAAATGCCCTCCAAGTCCATCCACACTGTCACAAATGGCAAAAGTTCACTCTTTTTTATGACTGAGTAATATCCCACTGTGTGTGTGTGTGTCTGTGTTTATATATGCATACATACCACATCTTTTTATCCATTCATCAGTCAATGGGCACTTGAGTTATTTCCAAAGCTTGTCTATTGTAAATAATGCTGCCATGAATGTAGGGGTGCATATATCTTTTCGAGTTAGTGTTTTTGTTTTCTTTGGATAATACTCAGTAGTGAAATTGCTGAATTGTATGGTAGGTCTATTTTTAATTATTTGAGGAACCTCCATACTGTTTTCCATAGTGGCTGCACCAATTTACATTCCCACCAACAGTGCACAGGGGTTCCTTTTTCTTCACATCCTCGCCAACACTTGTGATTTCTTGTCTTTTTAACAACAGCCATTCTGACAGGTGTGAGGTGGTATCTCATTGTCGTTTTGATTTGCATTTCCCTGACAATCAACAATGTTGAGCATCTTTTTCCTGTGCCTATTGGCCATCTGTATATCCTTTTTGGAAAAATGCCTATTTAGGTCCTCTGCCCAGTTTTTAATTGGGTTGTTTATCTTTTTATACTGAGTTGTATGAGTTCTTTATATATTTTTGGATATTAACCCCTTATCAGACATATTGTTTGCAAATATATTCTCCCATTCAGTAGGTTGCCTTTTCATTTTTTTGATAACTTCCTTTTGTGTGCCAAAGCTTTTTAGTTTGATTAGGTTCCATTTGTTTATTTTTGCTTTTGTTCCCCTTGCCTGAGGAGACAGATCCAAAAACATGTGAGTAAGGGTGCTTTTGGATTCCTAAAGGAATCACATCTTTATCAGAAGTTATATACAGTGCAATCTCAGAATATCACTTAGCATTGTCTTGGATGGAGACAAAAATGATAATAAATCAGGCAAGGGTCAGTCCAAAAAATATATACCCATTGGTTTTTCTAATAAAGGATGTTTAATATAGGGAATTGAAGGACTGAAAACATGAAGGAGAAACACAGAGGTATCATGGAGGTAGCAATCCCAGGAAACAACCACTACCCTGGGGCTGAGGGAACAAAGGGTAGAGGATATGGTCATTAGGATCTGGAAGCTTGGAGGATGGCCCTGCAGAGACGGAACCCAAACCAGGAGGGGTGCTGCCTGGCTGGCTGGAGCAGGCTTCTTGGGAACTCACAGGAGGGACCCTCAGAGCAGGGAATCGACAGCTGGGGAAGGGGTGCCACTGGCAGATGCTATCACTGGAATGAGCTGAAGCTGGTTCTGGGAGTGAAGAGAAAAACTGGTACTAACTGCTGCTGGGGTGATGCTGACAGGACCAGCAAGAAAATAGGAAGGAGCAAACTCCTGCAATCCCTTCCTGTCTTCCAGTATATCTCTAGTGCCCCCTATTGACAGACCCTAATGGCAATCCAGTTGGCAAAGCAGAAACGTAGTTTGTAGAGGCCCAGCCCCAGTGTCACAAGGCCAAGAATGAAGGGTGACTTTGGAGTTTAGAGGTGAAGTAGCTTAATAATCAACACATAAAGTAAACATATGTTTGATCCCTTTTTAAAAATCCTAAACACCAACTCATTGCAGCTAAAAGACTCAATGGGAGGCCTGGGCCAGAGAAGTGAGATCCAGTATTGGCAGGTCTGAAAATGCTTCCATTTTGGTAACTGCAAATTAAGGGATCAATCCGTTAGTACCATCAGAAACTCTGTGGAGCCTTTTTTTTTGGTCATGACTGAGTAAGAAGATAGTCTGGGTTCCCAGTTCTTGCGGCCAGTAGCTGGAAATTCCCTGGAGGCATTTGCACTCCAGACGCTGGGAAGAACAGTCCTACAATTGTCTTGGTTCCCCCAGGGAATCCAGAGGGACTTACTTTACATTTCAAGTTCTGAATCATGAAATTCTGCTAAAAAGCCAAGGTAGTCATCACCCATTCTTCCTTCTCTTCCTTTGCACCCCTTCCCTTTCTCATTTCTTATTTCTATCTATTTCTTTTCCTTTATTCTTTTTTTTATTCTTCCCCTTTCTCTTTTTTCCACCCCTTTATTTTCTCTCCCATCACTTACTCTTCCTGGGAGGACAGAGTAGTGTGTCTGAAGGAGCATGAACTCCTGCAAGAGGAGGGCCAAGCATTAAATCCTAATTCTGATATTTACTTGCTTTATGATCTCAGGCAAGTTATTTTTAGTTTTCATTTTTTCAAAAATGGAAATGACAACAGCTAGGATATATGTATTTTGTACGATATACATGAAAGAATGTGTATGTAGTGCCTGATAGATAATAGGTGCTTGATAAATATTTGTTTCCATCTCCCCTTTATTTATCAAATGCTCCTTTAAGAGTACCTTTAAAAAACAACTTAATACTTAGCATATGTCCGCTGAGGGCCCTGGGCTAAGCACTTATCTTAGACTCGGGTTGAATTCTTTTCCAGCAATACTGAATTGGTTATTTTAATCCAACCATATTTCACTGAACTCATTCTCTATCTTAATTATTTGGAAACTTAAGAGGTTCAAAATTCAGTGTGTGGCTGTCAGAATTACTGAGCTGGCATAGTTAGACTAAAATAAGGGAAAGTTTACAGGATAAGGGAAAGAAAAGACAGATTTGGACTCCCTTGGCTGGAATCAGTGGCAGGAATCACTAATGATTCAGATGGAAGGTTCAAGCCCTAAACTATCATCTGCTCACATTCTGTGCCAGGATCAGCCTTCAGATACCACTCATCGTCATGTGCAAACTTGCCCTGGAGCAGGAAAAGAGCCACCAAGGGCACAGGAGAGTAGAAATAACTTTCTCCTCCGTCCTCAGTGTTAGGACATCTTGCGGGTTATTCACCTTCTAGTCTCTTGGAACTCTTAACTTAAAGTAGTTGCAAAGTTAGCCAGCCAGCAAGCTAACTGTCTTCTGGGCCAAGTAATATTGGAGAATTTATAAGTTGTTTTCTCTCCTATCCACTGAGCGCTGGCCAGGGTGAGCCTAGCCTTGCATCTTGAAACAGGCTTCTCCTCATCATAGACTAGGTTCAGTTAGCTGTCAGCAACCAAGAGAGCCAGTGGCATCTCCACTGAGGAGAAGAGGTCAGGTTCTGGAGTCCCTCATCTTTCCCCCGAAGGAGTGCAGTGGTACCTTTGGCCATGGCTAAATGAGAGGTCTGAGGTGTTCCATGTATTCTCATGAGCCTTGCAGGTATGATAGAAAGAGACAGGCTCTAGGAACCAAAGGGGAATTTTCTACTTGCAGTAACTTTGTGGTTTCAGAGTCCTGGACTTCAGTGAGGTTTTAGGAAATGCTCATTCTCAAGCTGAGGGGCAATTTATATGTGGGGACATTTCCTGCTGGTGAGGGAAAGGATATCACTTGGAGCTTATTAACCGGTATGCATAAAAATTTAGTTAAAATATTAGAGGATTTTATTGATTTAAAAAGAAGAAAGAATGAGGTAGAAGATCCAGCATTGGTTCAGCAACTCAATAATACCATTAAAACCCAGGCCCTTTCCATCATTTTGTTCTTCCTTTCTCAGGTGTGTCACCTCATGGTTACAAAATGGCTGCCGCCACATGTCAAGCATCATGTCTTCACATAACTGCCACCATGACAGAAGCTTAAATTCAGACTTAATTGATGTTATGCATGCCCCATGGGGAAATCCATTTGATTCAGGTTCATCAGGGGCATGATTGCTGGGACTATCCCTCTTGTACTTGAGGTATGACAATATTTATTTCCTGTCAATGCCCTTCCCTCAATCATAATAATAGCTAATATTCACGGAACACTTATTACATTCCAAGCCAAACAATTTTACAATATATGAACATTTTCATCAATCTTCATAACAACTCCATGAGAAAGATAATATTATTGTTATCCTCATTTTACAGATGAAGAAATGAAAGCTTAGAGCTTTTCAAAAGGTGGGTCTCAATCCATTAGTAGACCATGAAATTGACTGAGCCGGCCATGACTAGCATTTATAAAAATATATATAGAGGGACTTCCCTGGTGGTACAGTGGTTAAGAATCTGTCTGCCAATGCAGGGAACATGGATTTGAGCCCTGGGCTGGGAAGATCCCACATGCCGCGGAGCAACTAAACCCAGGCGCCACAACTACTGAGCCTGCGCTCTAGGGCCTGCGAGCCACAACTATTGAAGTCCACGCACCTAGAGCCTGTGCTCCGCAACAAGAGAAGCCACCGGAATGAGAAGCCCGCGCACTGCAACGAAGAGTAGCCCCTGCTCACCGCAACTAGAGAAAGCCCACGTGCAGCAACAAAGACCCAAAGCAGACAAAAATGAAATAAATTTATATAAAAAAATATATATATAGAGAGAGAATAGAATCAAACAAGTGCTAAGTACTTAGAACAGATCAAAAATAAGTATTGTTTTATTCAACTTTTGTTTCAATTTATATGAATGTGTGTGTATGTTCGTGTACTATATTAAATATATTTCTTACTGTAAATTGCAGTTTAGAAACACTAGAAAGCCTATACTTTAGAGAGTTTAAGTAACTTGCCCAAGATCACATGGTAAATTATGAACCTGTAATTTGGACCCGTGCAGTCTGAGACCAGAAGCTGGCCCCCAAGCACTCTGCCTTGCTGCCAAGTTAACTTAGAACATGGTGAGCCCAGGATGGGGTGAGTGAAGAGAGGGAAGGGAATGGGTGAGAAGCAGCTGGAGAATGGAGGAAAGGTACTGGACACAGAACTTTCCCGGTTCCTCTTTTACTGAACCCTTGGGTGCAAAAGACTTAGTAGGAGAAAGAGCCACTGGTGCTCTCTGGGCAGTCCCGTGTGGGGCACCGAGGACTGCAATAGCTAGGGGTCCTGGTTCCCCAGCACAGTCCTGGCTGATGACAGGCATAATTATTAGTAGCTACCCTTGTATTCATACATCTCTTCTGGTTTAAGCAAAAAATGTATCTGCTTACTCTATCGATGCCACTTATGTTCAGAGTTTTAGGGCCAGAAGGGACCTAAGTCCAAATCCTGAGTGTTTTGGATGAGGAAAGTGAAACCCAAGGAATGAAGTGACATGCCAAGGTCACCAAGGAAGTGACAGTGGACCTGAACGAGAGCCCAGACCTCTGGCTCTTAGGCCCGTGCTTTCCACTAATGGCACTTGATCCTGACTGTGTGCCTTGCAGAACGTGGTAGATTGCAGGCAGGAATGGTATACGTGTGCCTCTCCCTAGAGGAAACCTTGGAAACCCAGGAGAAGATGTCCCACTTCTTTAGCATTTCCAGAGGGCTTCCAGGTGGGGTGAGAGTGTCTCAGGGAACTGAGATTAGAGAGAAAGAGGCTGCATTGCTCCGGGCTTATTTTTCTAAGCACAAGATGAAACTTTCTTCCAGGCAACCTTTTTCTACAAAAATAATTTGAGACTGTTTTCCAGGGCAGAATATACTGTGCAGTCTTTGTGCCCACAGCACCTGTAGGAGGGGGTTGAATCGAAGTTTTGTTCCAGGTCCTGAAAGTTTATGGTCCATTTAGCTGTGCAGCAGAGCTTAATGTTGGCAAACGTTGGTGTTTGTTTTAGTTTCTGAAAGTTGCTAACCATTCTCCCTTTCTTGGAGAGAAGAGCAGGCCTGGGGGGAAAGACAGGGCCACAAAAGGGACAGGGTGACTGTCGTGGGCAGTGTTTAGGTGTCAAGGCTTAATGGGCCAGTGGGCATTTCTGCCTGATGCTGTTAGCAGGACTGTGATTTAGCCTGGAGTCCTGGCATGTGGAGTGAGGCCCACGGAGGCTGAGGAACTCAAGGTGTTGTCAGAGACCAAGCGTGGATTTTAATGGACAGCCCCCAGAGCCAAATACACATTCCTGCAGAAAAGAAACCTTTGTCCATTTGCTCAGCCCTGCTCTCCTCACTATGTTACTGTCTAAACGAGATCCACCATGTCCTCAATGAATCTGGCAGGAGAGAAAGGCAGAGGGCCTTAGACAGTCTGGCTAAACTGATCCCATTGCTGAGGCTCTGACAGTAGTAACTGTGGGCCTCCCCCAGTGATGTGTAAGACCCTGGACAAGAGCTTAATAGGAATCACCTGTCCTGTTCTGGGCATCAAGCAGTAAGTGACGTTTCCTTGAGTATGGAGTACCAGCTGGCTTCCCTTTGGAATTCTGGAGGCAAACTGCTTGTCAGAAACACATAAATCTAAGATTTCATAGACACATGACTATAATAGCTATAATAACTATAGCATAGTAGTACAGTAACAATAGTATAGTCACTATAATAATGTGTCGGGGTGAGTCTCATGCTCCCACTCACGTCAATTACTTTGTCTTTCCCTTAATCCCCATTCTCACCAGGGACATCCAGGTGACAGGTCTGAAAGTTGCTGAAAGTTGCTAACCATTGGTCGTCCAGGACCTCAATGCCTCATGCCTAGGTTATGGCAAGACTCTCCCATCTCATCTCCTTGACTCTACTGACTCTTTCTACTCTTTATGCAAATCCACCTTACCCTTGGCTACTGTAGGGCACATTCTTCTCTCTCCTTAGTGGGTTTTGTTCAGTATGGACACTCCAGCACCCGGTACACAGATGCCCAACTGATACTTGTTTAAAAAAAAATGAATGTATAACTCAGGTGCTCTAGTGATGAGTTTATACATGTGCAATGCCTCTGTAACTTGTCTCTATAAGGAAGGGAGTGGGGCTCAGGAAAGGAGCTCTAACCCACGAGTCGGAACACTTGGCTTTGAGAGTCAGCTGTACCTCCTTATGCTACTTGTTATGCTAAGGCTTTGCATTCATTAGACTATTTATATTAGAAATAAACTGTGATACAGATATTATTCTCATTCCACTTTAAAGAAGAGTTAACTGAGACATAGTGACTTTAAGGGACCTGCCCAAGGCACACAGCTTAAGTTCCCAGACACTGTGAGTCTGAAGCCTGTTTGCTTAACCACTCTGCTAAACTGCCATGTAACCCTGGTCAAATTCATAATCTCTGGACTCAGCCTCCTCCTGCATAAAATGAGAACCTTGAATTCTGGCAATTCTCTTTAAATCCTGCCCAGCTATTCTGTGACTCTATGCTTCTTGATCCCAAACTTCCACAGAAACACACTAGGAAACTGCAGTGAACTGTGACCTGTGCTGAGTTGAGGGTAGGTCAGAGAACTGTAGCACTCCATCGGGAAGTGGCACGCATTTGCAGCCAACAGTTGAAATCCAAACTCCCAGCACAGGGCCCACCCTGCCCTCGTTCCTGAGGCACAGTTCCCTGGGGAGTCCATCTGGCCCATTCCTGAATCTTCAACCTCTGGTAACATCACCATCAGGAATGACAGTAGGCAGGCCCAACTCACTTCTAGATCAGGTGGTTGTTCACCTATGGGGTGTAATTTAAGGGAAGTAAAGGCCTGTGTGCCCAAGATGGTTGGAAGGCATTGTTAAAATGGCCACGTGTTATAAACTGGGGGTGCTGATGCTGTCTCAAAACTGTACCCATGTGATTCTTTTTCTGTGACTGGCACTTTTTCTCGGTCATCATCTTTGAATTCACTTTTTCTTTGTACACTTTAAATGTTGGATGTGTCCAGGGTGCAGTTCTCAGCTTTTTTCTCTGCGAGGGTAGCCACATTCATGCTCATATCCAGACCCGACTTTCTCTTGAAATCTCTATTTGAATTTCTAGACATCACTATTTGCTATGTCTCTGAACCCCTCCCCGCCTCCCCGGCCACCAAGCGCTAGAGTTCAGTATTTCCAAGCTGAACCACCCAGGGGTAGAATACAGAAATAAGTAAAATATTTGTGGTATAAATAAAACCTGAAATATGAACTAATGCATTAGTATAGGTTTAGATGTTCACATGTTCCTTGGGATATTGAACTATTTTAGTTCCTGAGAACAAGGAGCATATTTAATTTATTGTACTTTGGACTCTAGTACGGTGCCTGGATGATAGTAGGTGACCAAAAAAATCATGCTGAAATTAACAAACAAAGCAAGGGAAACCCAAGACTTGTAAGTTTTGAGAGGAGGAAATAAGAGGTCCAGATCTTGAAGTGCTGCCTAGAGAAGGAAGACCAATGTGGGATGATGCAATAAGGGACTTGGCTTGTAGGATCAACATGGGGACACTGGACCCCCTGATAAAAAGAACAATGGAGGAGGGACCAACTCATAGTAAACAATCAGACTCCACTTATTTCACTCAGCTGGTTAGGGCCATCACAGGCCCTTAAGACAAGGCCTTTGTCTTGGAGGCTGGAGAGTAATTTATATACTTTGACAAATGTCTAACTCTTGGTACAGATCCAAGGTGATACTTCCATGAAGGCTCAGCCAGTCCCCATAATTTTCTCTTACCTTTTCATACCATCAATTTCTCTGGAAAGCCGATCATTGAGGTGGTCCCAGATGGTTTTTATGGCTCCTCATGTCCTGAGTACTCAGAAGAACAAGCAAGGGCAGCTACCCATGTGAGCACTTAGAAACGTTTTTGGAAAATATGTTTTTCCCTCTCATAACCGGTCCTGATGAGCTGGCAGCTGGCTTGCAGACACACAAGGTGAGATATTCCAACTCTGAAGATAACCAGTTCAGTCAGCTGTGGTGTACTGCATCTGCATCCCCAGATGCATGAATCAGAAGTCTTTATCCCAGGCAAATATCTCATATCTTAAGAATCAGTTGATTGAAAGCAGTGGGATGCTCTGGGACTAGGGTAGGGCAGACTGACTTTTGGGATCTATGAGTTCTATCACTGCTGCCTTGGACAACTGTCTCAGAGATGCAGCCTCTCCTTTTGGCTTAAATGTATTCCTCCACAAAACAGGTCCTCCCTTTGACAGAAAGTTCCTCCATGAGTAATGAGGCATTCGGAATAGTTAAGAGGGTCCATGTGGTATATGCTGGCAGCAAAAGAAGGAGACAGGCTTTAGTTCTAGGCAGATGGTAGGTGGGGCAGTGGGCCCCAGGAGGGCTTAGCTACCAATACTAGAAGCTGGTCAGAATTACAGAGTGGTGGGGCGAGGTGGTGGTAGAGGGAAAGGTGGTCTCTGATTTAGAGGTGGGGCTGGTTGGGTCCTGGGTCTGAGCAGTGGAGTGGACGTTAAGAAGCCAAATAAAAAGCCGGGCTTCCCTGGTGGCGCAGTGGTTGAGAGTCCGCCTGCTAATGCAGGGGACACGGGTTCGTGCCCCGGTCCGGGAAAATCCCACATGCCGCGGAGCGGCTGGGCCCGTGAGCCATGGCCGCTGAGCCTGCGTGTCCGGAGCCTGTGCTCCACAACGGGAGAAGCCACAACAGTGAGAGGCCCGCATACCGCAAAAAAAAAAAAAAAAAAAAAAAAAGCCATTGGTAAATGTAAAATGGATGGCTAGTGGGAAGCTGCTCTATAGCACAGGGAGATCAGCTCAGTGCTTTGTGACCACCTAGAGGGGTGGGATAGGGAGGGTGGGAGGGAGGCTCAAGAGGGAGGGGATACATGTATTCACATAGCTGATTCACTTTGTTGTACAGCAGAAACTAACACAACATTGTAAAGCAACTATACCCCAATAAAGATGTGAAAAAAAAACAAACCACTGGTTATGGCTAAGTGGTTTAAGTCTAAGCCTTGAGGGATGGCAGAGTTGAGGTTAACTCTTTTCTGCCCTTGGTAGAATTACTGCAGAAACTGCCATGAATTGATGTTCCTTTGGTGTGTACTGGGGCTGTCAGCTGTGACAAGGACATCTCTATGTCTTCTCAACTGCTACCAAGGTACATCTATATTTCTTTCTCTAACTCTCCTTTGTCTCTAATACATTGCCTTTTGGAACACAAGCTGTTCGATCTTACCAAAAGGAGGGAGAGAAACATTTCTATTGTATCCATGATGCTACTGTAGAATAGTTTCTAACATAAGCTAGAATTATGGCCTATTTCAATTTTTCCTTAATCTCTTGATTCAACTATACTGAACACTGGAACCCAGAGACATTATCATATAGAAATGTGTGAAATTTCTGTATAATTTTAGTGAATTCAAATATTTCCCTTTCAATGCATTATCCATCTTATTTAGAAAAATATTCTGTATCTCAGTGTCATAAAAATGATCTTTTAGATTTTCCGAAATACATTTAAAAACTTTCTTTTTACATTTAAGTCCTTATGTGGATGTTTTTATGTATGGTATAATGTTGGAAATTAATTTAAATTTTCTTTTCATCTGGATAGCTAGCTGTCTCAGCACTATTTTTTGAACTGTGTCTTCCTTTCTCCAGTCATCTACTATAAATTAAAAATCCACATACATCTGTGTTTGGTTTTGAACATTCTCTTTTATTCTGTTAATCTATGTGTCTATCCCTGGGCCAGAACCACATCCTTTTACCTATTGTACCATGAAAAATAAATCTTCACTTCTGATAGGGTCTATCCTTTGCCTTTTCACCAATAACATACCTTTACAGGGATTTATTTAGCATTACAGTGAACTTATACATCAACTTAGAAGTGAACTGACTTCTTTACGATAATGATTCTTCCTATTCATGGATATGTTATGTCATTCCCTTTACTTAGGTCTTCTCTGATATCATTCAATAAAGTTTTATATTTTTCCGTAAAAATCTATACTTTTGTCAGATTTATTGCAAGGTTATATATATACATATTGTCTTTGTTTTGCTCAATGGGAACTTATATAAGATAACATTTTCTATCTTTTTGCTGTTAGTGTACAGAAATGCAGTTGACTTTTTTTTTTTTAAACATTTGGGTTGTTTCCAGTTTTGGGCTATTATGAATAACGCTGCTACAAACATTTGTGTGTAAGTCTTTTTTTTTTTTTTAACTGCCATTCTATTTATTTATTTATTTTGGCCGCGTTGGGTCTTCACTGCTGCGCACAGGCTTTCTCCAGTTGTGGCGAGTGGGGGCTACCCTTCGTTGCAGTGCACGGGCTTCTTCTTGTAGTGGCTTCTCTTGCTGCAGAGCACGGGCTCTAGGTGCGTGGGCTTCAGTAGCTGTGGCAATGCAGGCTGAGCAGTTGTGGCTCTCGGGCTCTAGAGCGCAGGATCAGTAGTTGTGGTGCACAGACTTAGTTGCTCCGTGGCATGTGGGATCTTCCAGGACCAGGGCTCAAACCTGTGTCCCCTGCATTGGCAGGAGGATTCTTAACCACTGTGCCACCACGGAAATCCCGCAACTGACTTTTATATATTGACGTTGTAATCTATTTTGGGTTTTCTATAGGAATAATCACATAATCTGTAAGTAATGAGAGTTTTGTTTCTTCCCTCTTTATCCTTAGACCTCTTTTTTAAAAACTGCACAAGCTGGGGCCTCTAGTAAATAATATTTAAATTCATGACCATGAACTTCAGATGGGCTTCAATGCACTTACAGTATATCCCATTTACTCTCCCATTGTCCTAGAAGACTATTTCATACCTTCTTCCCTTCTTAAATCTCCAAGAGTTTCTCCTCTAACTGCATGTTTACCCAACAATATTTTGCCCTAATTCACCAGAAAAAAGCTGAAACACTCAGAAGAGAACTTCCATAGACTCCCAACACCAAATACCCTACCTCCCTGCATCTGTATCCATATATTTTGCTTTCCTTCAGGTTACCACAGAGGATATATTCCTAGGATAAACCCAACTTGATCATGGCACACAGTCCTTTTTATATTTGGATTTGGTTGGCTAATATTTTGTTTAAGAATTTTCCATCTCTGTTCATGAGAAGGATTGGCTTGTCAAATGCTGGCATCAACGTTTTTTAGCTTCACAAAATGAGGAATGGCCCCTCTCCCCTTTTCTATTCTCTGGAAGAATTTAAGGTTGAAATTACTTGTTTATTGAACAGTTTACAGAACTTGCTGGTAAGACCATTTGATGATTTTTTTGGTCAAAAAAATTGTAACTGCTGATTTATTTTTTTAATAGACTATCTTTCTTGAATCAGTTTTGGTGAGATATATTTTTTCCAGAAATTTGTCTATTTCCAGTCAGTTTTCAGATATGTTGTCATAAAATTACTTATAATACTCTTACTATCTTTTAAATATCTATAGTATTTTTAGTTATATCCAATTATCATTCCTAATATTATTAGTGCTTTCTTTCTTTTTTCTTGTTCAATCTTAGTAGAGGCTATTTTCAAGTTAAAGTTCAAAACCATAAAACAAACCAACTTTGGAATTGTTGATCCTCTCTTTTATATGTTTATTTATATTGCATTAATTTCTGCTATAATTTCTTTTTCTACTTTTTCTTATTTGGGTGCTTACCACCACATTAAGTTTTATTTCTTTTTCCCCCAATACATGTACTTAAGACTATAAATTTCTCTTTAAGTGCTGCTTTAGCTGCATCCAACACATTTTGAAGCATAGTATTATACACCATTTAGTTCTGTATTTTATAATTTAAATTATGATATCTACCTTGGCCCAACATGCATGATTACTATTCCCATTTAATCAGGTTTTTAATTTTTATTTTTTTCTGATTTTCTCCAACAATCTTACACATCTTTTATTACTTGCACTTCTAGGTTCCTTAGAGTATTTGTCACTAATTGGATATATTATCTTGATACCATTTTCTAACTGTTGGTAATGAATAGCAATACTGCTGACTTTTTTATTGAACATAATTGACATATGACATTACATTAGTTTCAAGTATCCAACATAATGATTCAGTATTTGTATATATCGTGAAATGATCACCACAATAAGTCTACTTAAAAATACTAGTTTAAAAAAACTGTTGATTTTTATGTGTTGATATATATCTAGCAATTTTGCTGCATTCTCTTATTACTTGTACTTGTTTGTAGTTGGATTTTCTATGCTCACTATCACTGCATCTGAAAACGGGGCCAGTCTTTTCTGTTCCTTTCTAAATCATATATATCTTTTGTTATTATTGTTATCATTATTTTGGCTTGTCTTCTGCTACAATGGCAATAAAAGTAGTGAAAGGGGCACCTCTATTTTTGCCTGACTGTAGTGGAAATCTTTGCAAAGTTTTACTGGTGTTTAACATCCATTTCACTTTCCTTCAACAATGTGTGTGTGTGTGTGTGTGTGTGTGTGTGTGTGTGTGTGTGTGTGTGTGTGTGTGTGTGTGTGTGTGTGTGTGTGTGTGTGTGTGTGTGTGTGTGTGTGTGTGTGTGTGTGTGTGTGTGACTTCAGAACCTATAGGACCCAAAATGACCTTTTCCTGGATGCCTTCCATTCTGGATGTGATTTTAGTTTGGATGACTGGATGTGCCTGCATGCATTTAGGGAAAGCATACAGGTTTTCCTTAAAGCTGCAGACAAAAAACAGAATTCCAAGCCGCGCCCTGGTGCTAGCACAGACAAAGAATCTGACCTGCAGCCTGAGCCCACCAAGGGTATATTGGTCTTGACTACATTTATTGAAGCCATCTATTTCTCACCCTTCTTAAGCACACTGCCTCTTCCTGAGCTAGGAGAATGCAGGTATCAGCTCACAAGCAGTCATATTCCAAGTTTCCTCTTAGAAAAGTACAAAATAAAGTGAAAAAGGGTGAATGTTTCTCTCTTTATGGTACCAATATTATTGTCCAAATAATATATTTTCATTGCTTAAAAATAAAATAGATTAGCAAAATGAAGGAAATAAAAACTATTGACAACCCTTCCTCCAAGGGACAATCCACCATTAAACTCCTCATTCTTTTCTGTGTATATTGTTAAATTAATTACACAAGGAGGCCATCAGACTGATGTGGCTCTAATGCTGTGGCAACCTACATACGCGAACTAAAGTCTAAGCCTATAAATGCCTCAAGGGTAAGAAATCAAAACTCTAAGAACAGCCAATCACAAACAGCCAACTAGTCTTTAAGCAACAGCCAATCAATAATTTTCTTACTTTGCTTTACCTTCTCTTTACAAAAGTCTCTCCCCAGCTTTTGTTGGTGGAGTACTCTTAACTACTTCCAGTTGGCTGCCACCAGATTCGAATAAATTTTTGTTCAAATAAACTCAAAAATTTTAAATGCTTCAGTTTATCATTTAACAGTTCATGGCATGAACATTTTTCTTAAGTCGTCATCTGATTCTTATCGGCCCCATGCAATGCAATCCTCAGGGGTTTTTAATAAGTAGTGTGTCTCAGAGAAGATGCTGCTCAAGTCCAGCGTGACTGCTGATAAAGCATCTGGAGGGAAATGGCTGTGTATCTAATTCTTTAGGAGAGACCCCTCAGTACTTTGGACTGCTTGGATTCTCTCTCAGTCATTGATGTCCGAAATCATCTATTATCAAATTGAAACATTTACTAAGAACCATAAAGAGAGATGGAGATACCTGGAGATAAATTCACCTCAAACTTTCCCAGAGCTGGACTTTGATATAAATCATAGAAAACAGTCTCTGTGTGATAACCAAATGAAGAAGATGTGCGTGGAGAGAACAGCCATCTCACCAAATGAGAGTCTAATTCATGTTATCTTTCCTCCCCCATTGACAACGGAATAAGTTTGCAAACACTTAAAAAGAAATAGCAAAATAATGGGACAGGTCACTTTTTTTCCCCATGGGAATGAAAAGGAAATAAAAGTTTTTTCCTTGTATTACATTGCAATGTTGTCACCCCAGGTTCACAATGGGAGCACTCAGAATTTGGTTTTCTTAGACAAAAAATCTCCCCCAAAGCCTGATGAACTTTAGCTGCAGCTCTGGCCAAGTCCTCAAGGCAAACCACTTTGTTGACTCCGGATGTTTGAGAGATGCCAACATATCAGGCTGAGTTGGCTCCCAGTGAGAATTCTGTCCAAGAATCTGAGTTCTCTGTGACTGAAAAAAATTGTTTTATGAGGAGGATTTTATGTTTATAGACATTCTGTTAACCTGTTCATCATTTATGATGGTGTTAAGGACATGAAGCTTATAGTAAACTGAATCAAGAGTAAATTTTACTGGCACTACTTAGTAGTTATAAAAGCCCTGTGTCTTATTGAGTCTTTTTTGTTTCCTCCCATCTTCTACCCCCAAAAAGTGATATGCATGCTCTGTCGTAGAAAAACTGAGTAAATGGTGGGCTCTGGGTAACAACCATTGTCTTCACAAGCCCCAATGTTCCCTGTTTTCATCTTTCTCTTTTTCATAAAATGGATGATTTGCCTCTTGGAATAATATATGCAATTCCAATTGTTCTCAAAGTAGAAGATACATGTCTGTTCCTTCCTTTGTCCAAAACAGGACGGCAGGCCAAATCCTTTTTCATTAGTGTTGAGCTGAATCCTGGATTCTGGTCCATAGTTTCTTTCAGTAAGAAGAGTAGTTCATCATTGACTTCTATGCTAAAGATCAGGAGAGATTTTCGACTTTCTCTCAGGAATGGCTCTTCTATATGGCTTTTTATGCTTCCACCCCCCTTTTCCCACTTCCACTCCCAACCACTTCCTCCCTACTAATAGTTTTAAGATGAGGCTTACAGAACATAGAGATTTTTAAAATGTTATTCATAACCATACTTAGTTTCAAGAAAACTGTAGAAATGCCTAGAAGAAAGGAAGAGGGTTTTCTGTAGAGTACTAAATGAAAATAATTGGGTAAGAGTCAGATGAATCATTGGAAGATAGAAAACAATACACACCAAACTGCACCCAGGATGTACACTCATGTCATTGGCCACAGAAGAGAAATCTGCTTTCATAGGATGCATTAGTTAGGGTAGGCTAACTGACATATCACACAACCCCAATATTAAAACAACAGACTTAGAACAATAGGAGACTATTTCTCACTCATGAAACTTTTGGGTATTTGGTAGAGAATATCCCAGTTGTAATTCAAGAACCCAGGCTTCTTCTGTCTCTGGATTTCAACCTCTTCTACATCCACGGAGTCTTCTCCATTCCTCTGATAACTGGGGAAAGAACTAGAGGATTGCAGCTGGGAGGGTTTTATCAGCTGTGTCTGTAAGTGGTGCACATCACCTCTGCCAACATTCCACTCGTTAAAATTCCATCACATGGTCACATATAACTACAAGGGAGGCTGGAAAATACAGTTTACTGTATTTACTGTCCAGGAGGAAAAGGAAATGAGTTTTGATGACACATGGCAGAGGATGAAGACGCTTTTTAGGATAATTGTAGAAGGAGTGCCAATAAGCTCACTATTTAAGCTCCACATCATTAGCACCTACTCCCATTTATTTCTCTTTTAGCTCTTGATTCTGATTCTACACGCCAACCCACTCTTCTAGCTAGGAGTGCATTTAATTCATCTCAGAGAAACATGTGCCTTTCATAGATGGGATTTTCCTTTACAGAGTCCCCAGTATGGCTTATGGAAGATGTCACTGAGATACTTTACTGTCATATTTTGCTGCTAGAGACAGAAAAGCAGCAAAAGACTATTTCAGCTTTCGGTGTACCTATACAGTTTCTTTGATAAGGTGAATATACATGAAGCAAGTAGAGAATAGCCCATAACAGTAGATGACCAAGGTTTGGGGACTTGATGGTCTTTATGGTGTGGGCCATTCATCTTATCACAACTACAGTGTTAGTACAACTTCCTTGTCCAAAGATTCCTTGAGGAATCTTTACATACTTTTCTTTGAAACATGCCCAGCCCCGTGCAAGCTCTTGGCTGTGTGCCAGTGAAATAACTAAGCCATCCTAACCACTTCTTCCTGCCTGCTAAATAAAATAAATTGGATTAACAATCTTGTGGCGGGATTGTTGTCCTTACAGCTAAGGAATCAAATCTTTTGCCTCCTCATGAAGACTATAAAGCAGGCAAAAGACTGGTGAAAAACAGAGCTGATTCAGGCCAACCAATTGTGTATGTGTGTGCATACACACTTTAATGCACATGCTTTTTATTTTTTGTCAGGGAGAGGAGTAGAGATTACTATTTTATTCTGGTTTTCAAGTTTCCAAGAAACCCTTACTTTTCACAGGGATTCTCAGACAAACTTTAGGTGAAGAAAAGAAAAATTTAAAATATAAAAGGAATAAAAGAACCTAAAAGATAGACCATTGTCACCTGTCCCCTTCCTGCCCTCACTGAGAAATCCTTCCCTCCCTGAGGGTCAGGAAGGTGACGAATAGGATGACCCTCAAGAACAAATGACTGCCTGCACTGCTGCGGTAACTGTGCCACTGAATGTTGCCCGAGACTCAGGATTCCTCAGGTTTGCCATCGCAAGCAGGTGACTAAAGAGAATTCTTTGGCTTTGCATCGACCTGGCTGAAGCTCTGCTGTTGGAAACTCTCTGAGGAGCTCATGCAGAAAAAGCGTTTTTTCATGATTTACGAGATCCCAAATGCCACCACTAGCAGTAGATGATTAAATTGGGACGTTTGTTTGAACTGCATCAACAGGGTTATATACTACCCTGAGGGCCGCGGGTGGACATTGCATGCCATTGCCATCATCGCTTGGACGTCACCAGCAGGAAATATCAGAAGTCTCCCAAGACAGTCTGTACTCCTGAGCTTTCCAGAGAGGCCCTGGCAGACACAAGAAGTTGGATTTGTCTGGATTGGTACCTGGGCCTGAAGTCTCAAAGTCCAGAGCCCCACCATGATGGAAAAGGGCTGGGTGAGTGCCCTGAGCTACCATTAGTTAGAGCAGAATATCGACGCCTGTCGAGGCAACTGTGACTACTGCCCCCTCATTGATCACATTAGCCAGGCACTCACTGGTGTTGAGTTGCAAATGTCTGGATTTTGCTTCCCCTGGCAGTAGCTCCTGGGATAGGAGAGAAAACAGCTTATAAATTCTTTAACGATTCTTGGAGCCAAGGGCAGCTTACAGACTGGATTTTCAAGCAATGCTATTTTAAAGGTACCCGGGGACATGAAGGTAAATAGCCTGAAAAATAGGGGGAAAGTTATTTCTTTCCTCCTCTGAGAACATTACACAGATTGAATTAACCCCTTGTGAGTTCTTCTTGTGATTATGAGATGCAGCGCTGTGCATGGCCGTCCTGATCCGGCTTCCTGTACAGCCCCGACCTTGTCAGTGATGTTGGCCATTCAGTTTCACTGCCGGCTTCTCTTCTGAAGAAACATTTGGAAATCAGACTTTTAAAATTTCCTTCTTTCCTTCTTTTTTTCATCAGTATATGTCACTGCAGATTCTGAACATTAGCTATGAAACATCCTCAGGGGATGTCTGAGGACGTTTGAAGATAAATGAGCAAAGAGTAGTCTCTGAAGATATTTAAGGAGAAGCTGGGTACTCACTCAGAACGAAGACGAAAACTATAGTTGGATGGATGGCTGAGTTAATATCCCTTCTAGTTCTAAAATTTTGTTGTTTTATTTATGTCTGTTTGAATATTTAGAGACTAGTGCATTGCCTTTTCAGTGGATGTGTAGATAGAGGATTAACTTTGTTGCCCATATTCCCCAGCAGAAGCCTGTTATAAGACTGGATCATTCTTTTATTGGTAGGGTGTCCATATTCCTATATTTTATGAGACAGTTCTGATTTCAAACTTCTTCACTTTTTGTTTTGAGAATCCACTTCTGCTTGACACACGACCTGTTCTGATTTGAGATTTAATGAGTATTGACAATTTACTGAGAGGGGAAAGAGGTGTCAGTGATGAAGAGAGCAAGTCATTATGAATAGAGGCCATGCAAGAAAGATTCGATTTCCTAACATCTTGGACAACGTTGAGTGCCACTGACTTTCAAATACTGCAGACCAAAAAAACCCCTCTTCCTTCAATGTTTTGCGCTTTATGAAAAAAGTTCCACATCAAACTAAGTGATGACATGAATTTAACTACTAGTTGCCATTACTTGGGAGTGATTTTTCCAAGTCTCATACCCACATGGTGTAGCAAATTCTCAGGGCAGTTTCCATGGCTGTTGTGGGACCAGCCACGATGCTTGTTTCTGTAGGTGGAGGGATGGTGCTGGAATGAGCAGCAGATCAATGCCCTCTACCTCAACAATCTTTTGTGGCCCTGAGGCTGTGGGAGATTTTATGCTGCTGACCTCACTCTATTCCTAAGGAATTCTTTGATTTCCCCACTTCCATTTATTTATTTTTTGATTGTCAACTAAAATCTGGATTTCTCAGTCTAACCTCGGCAATGGCACTTAATAGCAGAAGCCCCTGAAAAGGAAGACACGCCTTTCTCACTGTCCACTCAACAAGCAACTGCCCTTCTTGAGAGATGTGATGCAGCAAGTGAAATACTGAGGCTCATGGATGAGAAGACTGACGGATATTGCTGAAGAAAATTCATTTTTCAAAACAAATATTTGAAACACATTTATTAGAATAATTCTAATGAAGTTACAGATCTTTGGCTACTTTGCTCACAGATATATCCTAGGCACCTTAGACAATCAACATCTGTATGTGACTACCAGGCCGCGTCTTTAGGAAACACACTGTCTTCTATAGGAGGCAAATGGGGAGGGAGGAAACCTAGTCCAAAAGACTTTGTGGGGGTAAGTTTAAAATGCATTTGAAACACAGAGGAGAAGATGACTGATGTTACCTTGTGAGGGCTGAGGCTGCTCCAGAGAGCAGGTGAAATTGGCAGTGGGTGTTTAAGGACAAGTCCCTTTTCAGGGAGTAGGGACATCACAGGCAGAGAGACTAACAGGAACAACAACAGACAGGCATGCTGTGTTTCAAAATGGGCTGACTGCAATATGGATTTCCTGAGCCTTCCTTTGTATCATTTGTCCACAACGTCCTATCTTTTTCATCCAACCATCTATTCATTCACACTAAAGTCAACAGGTAATTTTTAAGCATCAACCAGGTGTTAGAAATAATTCTAACCCCTGAGAACACAACAATGGGTAGGTGAAACAGACAAAGTCCCTTCCCTCAGGAGGCTTACATTCTACTAGGAGAGACAGAAACAGCTAACGAGTAAATATGACAAGGGGTGATACAAGTTATAAAAAGATAAAATCGGGTAAGGAGATATAGACAAATTGGGGGGCTGTTTTAATCAGGGTGGTCAGGATAGGGCTGTATGTGGTGAAGACATTTCAGCAGAAATCTAAATGAAGTGAGAATATGCAATTTGGGTGTGATTCTGGAGTTTTCCTTTAAATCCTGTAGATGCAGTTCTGTAAGTCTGATAGAAGCATGAAAAGAGAGGGAAACCCTTCGGTGAGGATGTGGTCATTTCTAGGAAAGAGACACCCTTGAGCCTGCAGGCCCAAATTGCGAAATGGAATTACCCACTGAGCTTTGTTAATGTCTCAATAATTGCTCCAGCTGGGGTCTAGCGGCTTGGTGGTGGACTGGGTCTGGGTTCAAGAGGAGGTACACAGACAACTTGGGACAGGAGGAAGGAACCTGCTTCTTTGGTTCCCAAAGAAAAAAACTTATTTTGTAGGACAGGCTACTGCTGAAGCTCTTGGAGGGTATCTACCACTTGCTGAATGACATCCAAATAAGAAGTGGATTTGACATGCTCTTTGGGGACAGAAGTACAGCGCTTTCTACGAAAGTACTCTGGGTGGAGTGATGGTGAATGTCAGCTTGCCTCAGCCTGATCTGTAAAAGAGTAAAAAAGCCTTTGATGGTTGTCTTGCAGGTATTTATAGATTTTTTCTGGCTCTGTTTCCTGTTTCTTCTTGCTGCTGATGAAGTATGCTGTGAAGGGAGCCCTGTTAAACACAGTCAGTGCTTCAACGGGTCTAGAAGCCTGTCGCATATTCAATGTTTTATGACTGAACTTTATTACACTCAAACTTCACAGAGACATTTATGAACCTTATTGCATTCTGACATGAAATAAGCCCAGAAAGGTATTTCTGCTTTTATGGGACTGGAACTTTTCATTGTATGGAACTTTCAAAAAGCTGTTGAATGCCAGAGTTCAAAGTGATTTTGCAAATGTTAATTTCTCTAGGGATCTTTGGAACCTTAAAAAAAATTTGCTGATGACTTCTACATCTTGCATCTAATATATTTTTTTTTCATTTGGAAAACATGTACAGTTGCCTCAGTAAGAGGAATGTGTGCAGTTTGTGGTTCATGCTGTACTCATGCCATGGTAAGAAGAGAGACCCTGTTTATTGCTACAGGAGACATATAAGGAAAATTAAGGGAGGGAAATATCATTTAAGGGATAAACAGTCATGGCTCGCTTGATATTTTTCTAACCCCTCCAAGGACACACATTCCTAAAGTTCTGTGAGTCAAGTTTTAGAATGTGTTTGGAAGATTAACTATTAACTGGCTTGAGTAAGGAGATTTTCTGCAATGTCAACCAATGGAAACATCAGCCTTTCTAAGTCTTGTTCACTTATATTAATTCATTCCATAGTTACTGAATTTTTTGTATCAGACACTGTTCTAGGCACAGGTCATAATCAGAAGAAAGACATAATTCTCAGAGTTTATGGTTCAGTCCCAGATGACTAAGCAAGGACATATGCATCTGATTACCGATGAAAAACTCTAACAGAGTGTGCTGTGTACATAGGATGTTCACACAGGGGAACATCAGCAAAGGCTTCTGGGAGGCAGCAACACCTGAAGTGGGTCTTAAGGATGAGTAAGAGGTAGAGAAACGTTAAGATTGTTACTTGTGCACACCACTGATGTAGGTGGGGGAAGAACACATACTCATTCTGAGAGCAGGAAGAAGAACTCTGAAAGGACCACTTGGAATAGTAGAACTCAGAATGAGGGTCTCCTTCCCAGGCTATCAACCATGCTAAACTTGGTTCTTAAATACACAATAATCCTATTATGTCACTGTGCCTATTTTTTATCACTCTAAAAGTCTTCATATCTGTATGATGTCTACGGTTTACACATTATTTTCATGTGTATTTAATGGTTTAATTTTTATAACAACCTGGTGAGAATGGTATTATTGTTAGTTATAGATGAAGAAATGAATCAAAGAGACATCAAGTGACCTACTCAAGGTTACATAGTCAGAGCATGGCTTAGCTTGGCCCTTAAAGAGGCACTTTCAACTCATATTCTGAACTTACCTATTGTATCATAGGACCTTTAACAGTTTACTGTCATTGATTGATTTAATATATATTCATTCAATACTATACATATGTATGTATTTATTCAACACACATTAACTGAACACATACTATATGCTAGGCAGGCATTGTTCTAGGTTCTGGGATATAACTGAACAGATAATTTAAGATTGTGATAGATGTTATACAAATACACATGATGGTATGAGAGTGAGTGGAGATAGGGATGACATTTTAGATGGTTGCTTTTACTTCCCTGGTCCTCCAATATTTATCTAGGATTTATTTCTCTCTGAGTGCTCACATGATGTATGTTGATTAGTGAAAACTTACTAAGCACTTCATGTATAATATACATCATGTGAAACTCTTCCATTATTTCTGTCAATATACAAGAAATAAAGGGAACTTCTGTTTGTTGAGGGACCAGTGGCATGTGTCGGGCTCTTAGGCAGATACTTTATTAGTCTAAGGGGATGCTGGAAGAGTCCTTCAAGCACAAGGATCCTCTCCCAGCCGATTGTTTTATTTCTTGGAAGGCTCACTGACCACCTTCTTCCTCTCAGAGGCAGGAAACAAATCCCGGGATGACTCTGTTCTTGCTTCTTGAACGTCTTGCTAATAGCCAGCCCTACCCAGAGCAACCAGCAAAGATGGCTGACTTACAGAAACATCTTTTCAAGGTTCTTTCTCTGTAGAGCCTAGCTCCTTCCCAAAACTTAAACACTGGTGAAAATACCTTACTATTTATTATTAAATATTTCACTGGGGATGATGATAAAATGTTCAACAACTAAGGTCTGTCACAACTAAGGTAGTCACACAAGATACTCTCCAAGCATTTTATAGGATCACACTGGTCCCAAAGTATTCACACCATCAGCCTGGAATCACACTGTCTTCCTCTCTAACACACCTGATACACCAATATTAGAGTAAAATCCTGACCACACAACCATGGTCAAGGCTCCTGGAGGAGCGTGACAGTGCCAGGTAGGGGGGTAGGGATGGCTCCCTTGCTCCATCGCAGCACGTCTTCATCCAAACCATCACCATTTATATACAATGGATGCATATGATTACATATACTATCAGGAAGAGAGGGACAGTGGCTAGGTGGTCCCAAGTATTTCTCATGGTTAAATTGTTTATTCAATGTGAGTTAAAACAGCTGACTTATAGACACAAATAACTAGGATAAAGATTTAGGACCACCTGATGGCTGTGTTTTGCCATTCCCCCAAGTTTTCATGATAAAGCACGTGGTGAAATCGTTCAAATTGATTTTTTAGAGAAATCCATAGCCACATTTGTGCACAGCAGGAAGTGCCAGGGGTTTTAACCACACAGCCTTTGAATTTACTGCTCTCACACCTTTAGGCAAAGGAAAGAACCTCACAAGCTGCAAAACTGTGGGGCACAAATACCTTTTTTGGGGGTGAAGTGAGGTAGATGGGATCTTGTTCCCGTACCATGGTAGTTAAGAAGCCAAGTTTGAGGGCAAGTTACATTCTGTTGTGGCTATTGTGTTTGGGTACTTTTCCTTGTGGCGGTGGCTGCGTTCTTTGAAGAGAAAACCCACAAGGACGGGTCAGTGATCCAGAGTCAGGTATGTCATGGCCTTTTACTCATTTGCAGTCTCCCAGCCACTGTCATTTTCCAAGTGACTGATCCCACTGGCTTTAATGACCTTGTCCATCACCCAGACCAGTTTAACTTGACAGAACTCTTCAACAAAGCTTGACGATTGCGAGGTTTGGTTAAACATCTGAAATTGTTCGAAACTGACTCCATCGTGGAAAATCCTTACTATTGAAAATCTTCTGGGGTGCACGATCCAGGAGGCAGTGCTGTTCCCCATCCCCTCTGATATGAAGCAGACAGGGGAGATTTGCTATTTCTGCTAGAGGTCTACAAACTATTCCAAGAATGTTCTGCTTATCTCTGTCGTGAAGTGATACAACTACTGTCCTTGACTCATGAATCCATCCCACTGCTATTTGCTACAGCTTTCCTGATGACTTTCTTAGAAAAATAAGAGTCTTAAGAGCACTTTTGGAATGAACTTTCTTGGTTTTGCATTTCACTGAAAAAAGCCAACACTGGTCTATGCTAACACGTTAGTATATTGTGGTGGTAAAGAACTTGGGTATCTGGAAATAACCCTGAGTTTAAATTCAAAATCCCCATATATTAACTGTATGAACTTAGACAAATTTCTTCAACATCCTAAGCCTTGTTTTTGACATTTATGGAATGGGGTTGTTGAGGCATTTATAAACAATTAACGGTAGCTAATTTAAAGGCAAGCCCTCCAGATATTCACGTGTGCTGTGAGAACTAAGGCAGTTGCATTGTTAAATTCAGGGCGTAAACTTGCACCCCATGAGGCAAAAAATGATGTGGGACTGGACACTAGGATAAAGGAGTAATTGAATGGTTTTTTTTTGGAAAAAAATGAATATTTTGCAGTTGAAAAAATATTTCAGGACCTACACTGAAACTTCTCGCAGTTGATGTGAGCCAGCTCAGTTGAATGTCTGTTACTGGGGGCTAGACGGTGAGGGATGCCATACAAAGCTCTTCTGTGTCTGGGTTGAGTGATCGCCATATGATACTCCCAGACATACCTACCCAAGCCACACAACACATTGCCATGCTAAGCACGGAGAGTCTGTATATTTCTCTTTCTTGTTACTACACATTCCATGCCGAATTCACACACAGAATGAGCATTTGAATGACCTATGTATTGAAAACGGAACCAAGTGAGGCAAGCTTTTAGGGACTCACTTTAATAAGAGAGAGAATGAGAGAGGGAGAGAGGGAGGGAGCGAGTGGGGGGAGGGGAGAGGGAGGGAGAGAGAGAGAGACAGACAGACATGAAACCTGAACTATATATTTTTCTCTCCCCTGACCAGCGTTCCCAGAAACAGATACTAAGCACCCAGTGCCAGGGACAATGTACCACATGACAAATGCATTGCCAACCCAAGAACAGATAATGGTGTATGGAGGTATACAAATAAATGGACATATCTGAATTCACACTTAGGACTCATTCAAGTGTACAAATTTGAAGCACGCATGAATTGCTGGAGAAAACTATTTGCTAGTATTGAGGTTTGTAGTGTGAAAGAATCTAATGTTTTATAGAAACTGTTTCTGTAATAAAGGCTTTGTAAATGAAGTAAGATGTCAACTGGAGTTTAAAGGATAGAATCGCTATGATTTGGCAGCAGTGGGGGGAAATGAAGTGCATTGGAGATGCTGACAGAATAAAATCCCCACTAAGGTACTGCTCTGAAGCTGACACAGGTGTGAAGAAAAGAGCTCATGTAGATGGCTCCATGGGCAGTTTTGGGGGTAAGGGGCAGAGGTGGTAACTGTGCTGGGAGTGGGCAGGGGGTGGAGGGACATCATGATATGGATCAAAAGCCACAGAGCTAAGAGTGGAAAGGTGTGAGTGTGAAGTGTGGAGCACAAGCAATCTGAGAGGAAAAGGCAGAGTGTGGAAGGGGGGGATTAAATGAACGGGAGGGAGGACTTTATCCTACTTCCCTGGTAGTAAACTTCTTTTTTTTTTTTAACATCTTCACTGCAGTATAATTGCTTTACAATGGTGTGTTACTTTCTGCTTTATAACAAAGTGAATCATATACATACATATACATATACACACATATACATACATCAACATATTTCCTCCCTTTTGCTTCTCCCTCCCATCCTCCCTATCCCACTCCTCTAGGTGGTCACAAAGCACCGAGCTGATCTCCCTGTGCTATGTGGCTGCTTCCCACTAGCTATCTATTTTACATTTGGTGGTGTATATATGTCCATGCCACTCTCTCACTTGGTCCCAGCTTACCCTTCCCACTCCCCGTGTCCTCAAGTCCATACTCCACATCTATGTCTTTATTCCTGTCCTGCCCCTAGGTTCTTCAGAACTATTTTTTAAAATTCCATATATGTATGTGTTAGCATATGGTATATGTTTTTCTCTTTCTGACTTACTTCACTCTGTATGACAGACTCTAGGTCCATCCACCTCACTGCAAATAACTCAACTCTGTTTCTTTTTATGGCTGAGTAATATTCCATTGTATATATGTGCCACATCTTCTTCATCCATTCATCTGTTGATGGACACTTAGATTGCTTCCATGTCCTGGCTATTGTAAACAGAGCTGTAATGAACATTGTGGTACATGATTCTGAGTTATGGCTTTCACAGGGTATATGCCCAGTAGTGGGATTGCTGGGTTGTATGGTAGTTCTATTTTTAGTTCATTAAGGAACCTCCATAACTGTTCTCCATAGTGGCAGTATCAATTTACATTCCCACCAACAGTCCAAGAGGGTTCCCTTTTCTCCATACCCTCTCCAGCATTTATTGTTTGTAGATTTTTGATGATGGCCATTCTGCCTGGTGTGAGGTGATACCTCATTGTAGTTTTCATTTGCACTTCTCTAATGATTAGTGATGTTGAGCATCCTTTCATGTGTTTGCTGGCAATCTGTATATATTCTTTGGAGCAATGTCTAGGTCTTCTGCCCATTTTTGGATTGGGTTGTTTGTTTTTTTTGACATTGAGGTGCATGAGCTGCTTGTATATTTTGGAGATTAATCCTTTGTCATTTGCTTCGTTTGCAAATATTTTCTCCCATTCTGAGGGTTGCCTTTTCATCTTGTTTCAGTTTTCCTCTGCTGTGCAAAAGCTTTTAAGTTTCATTAGGTACCATTTGTTTATTTTTGTTTTTATTTCCATTTCTCTAGGCGGTAGGTCAAAAAGGATCTTGCTGTGATTTATGTCATAGAGTGTTTTGCCTATGTTTTCCTCTAAGAGTTTGACCGTGCCTGGCCTTACATTTAGATCTTTAATCCATTTTGAGTTTATTTTTGTGTATGGTGTTACGGAGTGTTCTAATTTCATTCTTTTACATGTAGTTGTCCAGCTTTCCCAGCACCACTTATTGAAGAGGCTGTCTTTTCTCCATTCTATATTCTTTCCTCCTTTGCCAAAGATAAGGTGACCATATGCACGTGCGTTTATCTCTGGGCTTTCTATCCTGTTCCATTCATCTATATTTCTGTTTTTGTGCCAGTACCATACTATCTTGATTACTGTAGCTTTCTAGTATAGTCTGAAATCCGGGAGGCTGATTCCTCCAGGTCCGTTTTTCTTTCTCAAGATTGCTTTGACTATTCAGGGTCTTTTGTGTTTCCATAAAAACTGTGAATTTTTTGCTCTATTTCTCTGAAAAATGCCATTGGTAGTTTGACAGGAATTGCATTGAATCTGTAGATTGCTTTGGGTAGTAGAGTCATTTTCACAATGTTGATTCTTCCAATCCAAGAACAGGGAATACCTCTCCATCTGTCTGTATCATCTTTAATTTCTTTCAACTGTGTCATAGTTTTCCACATACACATCTTTTGTCTCCTCAGGTAGGTTTATTCCTAGGTATTTTATTCTTTTTGTTGCAGTGGTAAATGGGAGTGTTTCCTTATTTTCCCTTTCAGATTTTTCATCATTAGTGTATAGGAATGCAAGAGATTTCTGTGCATTAATTTTGTATCCTGCTACTTTACCAAATTCATTGATTAGCTCTAGTAGTTTTCTGGTAGCAACTTTACGATTCTCTACGTATAGTATCATGTCATCTGCAAACAGGGACAGCTTTACTTCTTCTTTTCTGATTTGGATTCTTTTTATTTCTTTTCTTCTCTGATTGCTATGGCTAAAACTTCCAAACTATGTTGAATAACAGAGGTGAGAGTGGACAACATTTTCTTGTTCTTGATCTTAGAGGAAATGGTTTGCTTTTCACCATTGAGAATGATGTTGGCTGTGGGTTTGTTATAAATGGCCTTTATTATGTTGAGGTAAGTTCTCTCTATGCCTATTTTCTGGAGGGTTTTGATCATAAATGGGTGTTGAAATTTGTCAAAAGCTTTTTCTGCATCTACTGATATGATCATATGGCTTTTCTCCTTCAATTTGTTAATATGGTTTATCACATTGATTGATTTGAGTATACTGAAGAATCTTTGCATTCCTGGGATAAACCCCACTTGATGATGGTGTACAATCCTTTTAATGTGCTATTGGATTCTGTTTGCTAGTATTTTGTTGAGGATTTTTGCTTCTATGTTCATCAGTGATATTGGTCTGTAGTTTTCTTCTTTGTGACATCTTTGTCTGGTTTTGGTATCAGGGTGATGGTGGCCACGTAGAATGAGTTGGGAAGTGCTCCTCCCTCTGCTATATTTTGGAATAGTTTGAGAAGGGTAAGTGTTACCTCTTCTCTAAATGTTTGGTAAAATTGGCCTGTGAAGCCATCTGGTCCTCGGCTTTTGTTTGTTGGAAGATTTTTAATCAGTCTCAATTTTAGGACTTGTGATTGTTCTGTTTATATTTTCTATTTCTTCCTGGTTCAGTCTCAGAAGGTTGTGCTTTTCTAAGAATCTGTCCATTTCTTCCAGGTTGTCCATTTTATTGGCATAGAGTTGCTTGTAGTAATCTCTCACGATCCTTTGTATTTCTGCAGTGTCAGTTGTTACTTCTCCTTTTTCATTTCTAATTCTATTGATGTGAGTCTTCTCCCATTTTTTCTTGATGAGCCTGGCTAATGGTTTATCAATTTTGTTTATATTCTCAAAGAAACAGCTTTTGGTTTTTACTTATCTTTGCTATCGTTTCCTTCATTTCTTTTTTATTTATTTCTGATCTGATCTTTATGATTTCTTTCCTTCTGCTAACTTTGGGGTTTTTTGGTTCTTCTTTGTCTAACTGCTTTACGTGTAAGGTTAGGTTGTTTATTTGAGATGTTTCTTGTTTCTTGAGGTAGGACTGTATTGCTAAAAACTTCCCTCTTAGAACTGCTTTTGCTGCATCCCATAGGTTTTGGGTCATAGTGTTTTCATTGTCATTTGTTTCTAGGTATTTTTTGATTTCCTCTTTGATTTCTTCAGTGATCTCTTGGTTATTTAGTAGTGTATTGTTTAGCCTCCATGTGTTTGTATTTTTTTACATATTTTTTTCCTGTAATTGATATCTAGTATCACAGAATTGTGGTTGGAAAAGATACTTGATATGATTTCAGTTTTCTTAAATTTGCCAAGGCTTGATTTGTGACCCAAGATATGATCTATCCTGGAGAATGTTCCATGAACACTTGAGAAGAAAGTGGAATCTTCTGTTTTTGGATGGAATGTCTTATAAATATCAATTAAGTCCATCTTGTTTAATGTATCATTTAAAGCTTGTGTTTCCTTATTTATTTTCATTTGGGATGATCTGTCCATTGGTGAAAGTGGGGTGTTAAAGTCCCCTACTATGATTACGTTACTGTCGATTTCCCCTTTCATGGCTGTTAGCATTTGCCTTCTGTACTGAGGTGCTCCTATGTTGGATGCATAAATATTTACAATTGTTATATCTTCTTCTTGGATTGACCCCTTGATCATTATGTAGTGTCCTTCTTTGTCTCTTCTAATAGTCTTTTTTTTTAAATCTATTTTGTCTGATATGAGGATTGCAACTCCAGCTTTCTTTTGATTTCCATTTGCATGGAGTATCTTTTTCCACCCTCTCACTTTCAGTCTGTATGTGTCCCTACGTCTGAAGTGGGTCACTTGTAGACAGCATACATATGGGTCTTGTTTCTGTATCCATTCAGCCAGTCTGTCTTTTGGTTGGAGCATTTAATCCATTTACATTTAAGGTAATTATTGATATGTATGTTCCTATTACCATTTTCTTAATTGTTCTGTGTTTGTTATTATAGGTCTTTTCCTTCTCTTGTGTTTCCTGCCTAGAGAAGTTCCTTTAGCATTTGTTGTAAAGCTGGTTTGGTGGTGTTGAATTCTCTTAGCTTTTGTTTGTCTGTAAGGGTTTTAATTTCTCCATCAAATCTGAATGAGATCCTTGCTGGGTAGAGTAATCTTGGTTGTAGTTTTTCCCCTTTCATCACTTTAAATATGTCCTGCCACTCCCTTCTGTCTTGCAGAGTTTCTGCTGAAAGATCAGCTGTTAACTTTATGGGGATTCCCTTGTATGCTATTTATTGTTTTTCCCTTGCTGCTTTTAATATTTTTTCTTTGTATTTAATTTTTGATAGTTTGATTAATATGTGTCTTGGTTTGTTTCTCCTTGGATTTATCCTGTATGGGACTCTGTGCTTCCTGGACTTGACTATTTCCTTTCCCATATTAGGGAAATTTTCAACTATAATCTCTTCAAATATTTTCTCAGTCCCTTTCTTTTTCTCTTCTTCATCTGGGACCCCTATAGTTCGAATGTTGGTGTGTTTAATGTTGTCCCAGAGGTCTCTGAGGCTGTCCTCAGTTCTTTTCATTCGTCTTTCTTTATTCTGCTCTGCTCTGCGGTAGTTATTTCCACTATTTTATCTTCTACGTCACTTTCCGTTCTTCTGCCTCAGTTATTCTGCTATTGATTCCTTCTTGAGAATTTTTAATTTCATTTATTGTGTTGTTCATCATTGTTTATTTGCTGTTTAGTTCTTCTAGGTCCTTGTTAAACGTTTCTTGTATTTTCTCCATTATATTTCCAAGATTTTGGGTCATCTTTACTATCATTACTCTGAATTCCTTTTCAGGTAGACTGCCTATTTCCTCTTCATTTGTTAGATCTGGTGGGTTTTTATCTTGCTCCTTCATCTGCTGTGTGTTTTTCTGTCTTCTCATTCTGCTTATCTTACTGTGTTTGGGGTCTCCTTTTTGCATGGTGCAGGTTCGTAGTTCCCGTTGTTTTTGGTGTCTTCCCCCAGTGGCTAAGGTTGGTTCAGTGGGTTGTATAAGCTTTCTGGTGGAGGGTGCTGGTGCTTGTGTTCTGGTGTCTGAGGCTGGATCTTGCCTTTCTGATGGGCAGGACCCTGTCTGGGGGTGTGTTTTGGGGTGTCTGTGACCTTATTATGATTTTAGGCAGCCTCTCTGCTAATGGGTAGGGCTGTGTTCCTGTCTTGCTACTTGTTTGGCTTAGAGTGTCCAGCACTGTAGCTTGCTGGTCATTGAGTGCAGCTGGGTCTTAGTGTTTAGACGGAGATCTCTGGGACAGCTTTTGCTGTTTGGTATTATGTGGAGCTGGGAGGTCTCTGGTGGACCAGTGTCCTGAACTCGGCTCTCCCACCTCAGAGGCACAGGCCTGACACCTGGCCAGAGCACCGAGACCCTGTCAGCTACACGGCCAGATTCGTGGAGAGTTTCTTGCTTTTTGGGAAGTCTGAGGTCTTCTGCCAGCGTTCAGTAGGTGTTCTGTAGGAGTTGTTCCACATGTAGATGTATTTCTGATGTATTTGTGGGGAGGAAGGTGATCTCCACATCTTAGTCCTTCGCCATCTTGAAGGTCTCCGGTATAAAATTTCTTGACTGTCAGAATGTAGATGTAATGTAGTTTTCTATTTTTAAATGTAATATTGTAAGAGTGAATCAGTCAGAATACTGGCAATAAAAAGATGAACCCTTAAAATGGATAACATAGGAGGGTTTAATGAAGAGACGATGCCCAAAGATTTGGGCAGAGTGCAGGGAAGCCATAGGGGGCCGTGGAGGGCGGGGAGCATTTGCACCTCAGCCTCAAGGGACAAAGGGAGCGGGGAGTCACTAGAACCCCAGTGGGGAGGATACAGAGCAAGTGGAGGTTTGTAGTGTGAAAGAATCTAATGTTTTATAGAAACTGTTTCTGTAATAAAGGCCCATTTCTCGTGAATACAGGGATTCTCTCTGCTTGTGATACTATGTTGATTTCCTCCTTTGTAACCTTTGTAACCGATGATTTGAGATCAGTATGATTAGTGTTTAAGAGCTCAGGCATTAGAATCAGCTCGCCCTGTATGTGAGCCGTGTGTCTCTCACTAACTGTGCAATTGTGGGCAAGGAACTGAATGTTCCCAAATGTTTCAAGAGACAGAGCACATCAATCACCGTCAACTGTTGCTGTGAAACTGGTTTTAGGAAGTAGCTTTAGTCCTCAATTTTCAGTTCTTGGCCTTAACTCGTTCTAGGAAAGGCACACAAACAGGAAAGGCAGCAGCATGTAGCATGGAGTAACAGAGACAGAGACAGACTCACACACACACACATACACACACACACCCTGTCAATGAGTCTTCCCTTGGAGATGAAGAAGCAGAGGAGGAAGAAGTAAAGACCACTCCTGTGTATGTTTTCAGCCTCTCCAGGTGAAAACTGGGATGTATTTGGATGAAGTCAGCATAGCACCTGAGAGGTGATTAACTGAGTATTAGGGAAAGGACCAGTACTTCTTACCATCTGTGTGTCTGCTTTATGTACAGTCCCTTCTTTTGCATGCTTTAGGAGTGTCCACTGAAACCACACATCCTGAAATACACCTAATCGTTTTTGCCTTAACTATGGACTGTGAGAAAAAACCACTCAAAAGAAGCAGAAACTTCCAGACTGCCCCTCACTCAGCCAGGGGAGCTTGTCTCAGCAATTTTGACTGAATTCTCTTATTCTTGGTGAATTCTAAAAAGAAGAGGGATAGGAAGCAGCTCTCACTGTATCTCAAAATATATAAACAAGACTGAGACAAACAAGACCCTTTCATTTCAGTTGAGTGTGTGGTGGGAAAGAGGTGGTGGTTTGCAAAAGTGTGGTACTGAAGCCAGACTGATGTGGGTTTGATTGTTGGTTCTGCCGCTGGTTATGTGATGTAGACAGTAGCGAGCTACTCCATCTCACTAAAAATCATAGTTTCCATCAATAAAAGTGAGTTGTTTTGAGAATTCAATACAACATTTAAAGTGCTTAGCACGTTACCTGGCACACACCAAGTACTCAATAAATATTGCCCATTATTATGGTTGTAAGTCATCTCCTGTATCAATATCTACTTAAGAAATATTTGCCTTTTTAATTTAGATTTAAAAGTTGTAAAACTTCCCGTCCCCAATCCCAATACATGTACTGGCATTCCTTCCATGGTCCTGTGATGGTCCCGCCATCCTCCCTTCCAAACTCCTGTTCCCTTTCCTCCTCCCAGATATTCCGCGGGGAGCTGTGGACTCCTCTGAAAAATGGTTTGATGGCCCTATCACCTGCATGCCCAACAGTAAGCAACTGCTGTTTGGCTTGGCTGTTTGCTTGACACCAACCGACTGCTACTGGATGCCTATGCTTTTAAAGAGAAAGATCTCTCCAGATGATAAACTTCCAATTACACATTTGGTGCCTTAAATTTATTAGGCCTGCGGCAATGAACAAAGTATCTTTGGTACTTGTTTCCAAGAGCAACTATAGTTTAAAAAGAAATAAAATTTCTGTTCATTTTTAATATTTGTTTTTCATTTTACATTTAAGAGAAAAATGCATAAGCCCTCCTTTCCTAAAAAGGCTGTTGCTCCAATTATTACCACTGAGGTTTTTTGCTTTGCCTCCAACTTCCCTAAGTGGTATCAATGGTGTTGACCCCTGACTCTTCTGCTCTGTCCCCAGGAAAACTAATCACAATATATCCAAGCAGACAATGGTTTGTTATGTTATCTTTGGGGCAAGTATGTGTTTAATTGCAACGCAAAATTTCTTTCCTAAGTCTGAGGAATCTTGAGATTTGTTTCCCGTTCTGGATCTATATTCTTCTTTCTTTAGCTCTTCAGTATTTTTTAACTTTTCCATATCTTTGACTCCATCTCTTTCTCTTCCGTACAGCCTGATCTTTGCCTAACTTCCTAAAATAGAAAAAAAGCCCTTGTTTGTCCCCTTCATCTTTAATGCAGGAAGGAAACAAAAAAAGAATGAAACATGCAGACATCGGTGTTGAAAGGAGAGCTGGCCTTGGGGTTAAAGGAGTTGCTGGTCACTCAGGTCCAGCCCTTGGAATAGCATGGGGCTTGGCCTTGGCAAGCTGAGAGAGATCAGCCATGCCTGGCGTTCCTGTTGATGTGTGTTTCAGGCAAGGGGGAAGTTTTTATCTCTCCCACTAAAGACCTGTGGCAGGACTCAGATGTTTACTCTGACTTGGGTCTTCAAGTTCTTTCTTCCATACTCTTCTAAGTAATGGGAAACTCAGTCTTTGTCATTACTTTGATTCCCTATTCCTTCTCAGTTCTTTTCTCTCCAGAATCAGACTCTGGTAGTAGAGAAATCTGTCTCCTTCTGTTGGGGTGCCAGAAGACAAGAGTAAATATTGCTCCTTCCCCTCTCTAAAGAGAGAACTTCATTGCCCCGGCACCACCTAACTCTCAAATTCTCCTGGTCTCTATATCCAAATGCTCCCCTCTTATTCTGGATTTGGAAGATACATACATATTGGTTGTAGAATTGGTTGTAGAAAAGTCTAGGTGGGGACCTTTAGGATGAAAGGTGATGGGAGCACTCTGGCATATTTATTCCCACTCAGAAGCATGAGAGCAGAAATAGAGTCACATTCTTGACCATGGCAGGATGTTCATGTGCTCAGTGAAAACTTCCCTGTCTCCATCATCCCCGAGATAGACAACTTGGTCTGTGTCATCCAGAGTTTCCTTTCTCAGCTCTGTCTCCTTTTCTAGGTGCTCTTCCTGTTCCTCCAATGGAAGTGTTTCCTAAGGACTAAGCTCTCTTGATATATCTCCTGTGGAATCATCTATTCTCAGAATTCTCATATTTTACTTCATTTCATGTGACTTTTTATGTCTGTTATCTCTCACTTTGAATTCCAGTCCCACATTTCCAAATGACTTATGTGTACGTGGACAGTACACTGTCAACAGAAACTCAGCATGTTTAAGGTACAACTCTTCAATTTTTCCTCATGTTGCCCTCCTCCCACACCCTTAACTTATCAAGGGCACCACCATATTTTTAGGCTTCCAACTTCAAAACTTTAGTCTCTTTCCCTTAACTCCCACTTATCCATTCATTAACTTAATCTTGTATATCATTTCATTAAAATCACTTTCATATATGTTCTTATATTTATTTTTAAAATACCTTTTAAAGACTTTTTTCTTATTTTAAAAGCTATTTTCAGGTATGGTACAGGAAACAACAAAACTGAAAAGTGCAGAAAAGTGCAAAGAAGAAAATGATGTCATCTATGCTTATACCACACAGAGATAATTGCTATTTATGCATTGTCAGTCTTGGTTTCCATACAGTGTTGATCTATATGTACATATAGTAAAAACAAGGATTCATATTGTATTGTTTGCATTTACTATATTATTAGCAAGAAATTATAAACATTGTTAATGTTACTAAATAATTCTTGTTTGCTGCATGGCTTTCAATCAGGTAGATATATCACAATTTATGTCTGTCTAAAGCTGTGCATTTATTATCATTTTTTTTGCTATCAAAATAATTTCACATGAACCAATAAGACACACAGCAAAGAACTAACAGATTTTACTACGTACAAATGAAAACTGTAATATGGCTAATGACATGAATAAAATTAAAACAAAATGATAAACTGGGATAAAATATAAATAACCTGTATAACAGAAGAGAGACAATAAACCTATAGAGTGTGCCTTCAAATTAGTTTGAAAAAGGCCAACGCAGTATAAAAAGGGAAAACTACTATAGAAGATAACTCAAAAAGAGGAAACAAATGATCAATAAACAAGAAAACAGGATAGATGAAAAATGGTGTCTCCTTGTTTTAAATTGCACTAACGCTTTATAACAATTCAAATTATAAAAATAATATATGTTCATCTTAAAACATTTAGTTAATACAAAGATGAATGAAAGTTGTATCTGAAATCTAAATAGCCAGAGATGATCACTGCTAATATTTTGTTTGTCTTCTCTATATTTATCTAATAATTAAAACAAGATCCTTTGTTTCTCTTCAAAACCATTCCTTTGACTATTCTAAATATTTTCTGTAGTTATAACTAGAGCAACAAAATAGAATATAAAAGAGAAACTTGAAGAGCAGATTTAAAAATTATAAATTAATGATGACTGGAAAAAATAAAGGAACATTAGTAAAATAACTGTCACATAAAGTAGAGTTTAGGACAAGAAATAAAAGCATTAAACAAAATTTAAAATTATTTTCTTATTTTCTTTTCTTTTGAAAAAGACACAATCTGCATGACATCATCTCTAATATCTAAAATCACTTTCACTTATTTATTCTTATTTGCTTAACTGACTATTTCTCATTACAACTGCTCCTATTTTTAAGATATTTCAATTCATCAAGAGTGATACTAAGCGCACATTTTTCAGAAAAGGTACTTTTTGATGACTCTCTCTTCATCAAGAGTCATATCTTGCTAACCATTCCTTCTTCTCCTTCATATCTTGCTAACCATTCCTTTTTGTCCTTCCTAGATTTATCTTCCTCTACCCACCCTTTAAACTTTGGGTTTTTGTACACTCAATCCTAGATTTTGTTCTGTTTCTATTCTATCCTCTCTCCCTGGGTGATGTGAACCACATCTAGTTTATTAACCAGTATATTTTACTTTCAGATTTTCCTATGTGTACAATCATGCTGTCTGTGAATAAAGACAATTTTGTCTTTTCCTTTGCAATTTGTATGCCTTTTATTTATTTTTAAATTGTCTTATTGCAGCGGCTAGTAGATACAGTACAATGTTGAATACATGTGATAAGAATGGACATTCTTGCCTTCTTCCTGATCTTAGGGAGTGAAAGCAATTATGTTTCATCATTACATATAATGATAGCTGCAGATATTTTGTAGATGTTCTTTATCAGGTTGAGAAAGTTCCCTTCTTCTAGTTTATCAGTTTTATTTATTTTTAAAATCACGAATGGTTCTTGAAGTTTGCTTTTTCTCCATATAAGGAGATCTCATATTATTTTTTTCAAGATATTGATATGAAGATATGAACTGATTAATTTTTGAAAACTGAAGTGATCTCACATTCCTGAATAAACTCTACTAATTCATAATATATTATCTATTTTATATATTGATGGTTTCAATTTGCTGGTACGTTGTTAAGGCTTTTTGTGTCTAAGTTCATGAGGGATACTGATCTACAGTTTATTTTCTTATAATGTCTATAGTTTTGGTATCAGGTAATACTGACCTCAAAAATGAGCTGAGAAATACTTCCTTTTCTTCTGCTTTCTGAAGTGTTGGTGTAGATATTTTTTTCCCTAAGTGTTTGGTAGAACTCACCAGTGAAGATCTCTGGGCTTTTAGTTATTTTAGTTTTTGTCTGTTTTGATGTACAATATACAGTACATATCTAATATGAGAAGATTTGTTCCTACGATTTCTTTAATAGATATGGGGCTCTTTAGGGTATCTATTTTTTTCCTGATTAAGTTTTATAACTGTTGGTGGAAATGTAAGTTGGTGCAGCCACTGTGGAAAACAGTATGGAGGTTCCTCAGAAAACTAAAAATGAATTACCAAATGATCCAACAATCCCATTCCTAGGCATATATCCAGACAAAACTATAATTCAAAAAGATACATGCACCCTTATGTTCATAGCAGCACTATTCACAATAGTCAAGACAGGGAAACAACCTAAATGTCAATCAACAAATGAATGGATAAAGAAGATGTGGTGCATACACACACGCACACACACACACACACACACACACACACACACACACACACACACAATGGAATACTACTCAGCCATTAAAAAAAGAAGTAATGCCATTTGCAGCAACATGGATGCAACTAGAGATTATCAATACTGAGTGAAGTAACTCAGAAAGAGAAAGACAAATGCCATATGATATCACTTATATGTGGAATCTACAGTATGACACAAATGAACCTATCTATGAAACAGAAACAAAATCATGGATGTAGAGAACAGACTGGTGGTTGTCAAGGGGGAGGAGGTTGGGCAAGGGATGGAGTGGGAGGTTAGGGTTAGCAGATATAAGCTTTTGTGTACAGAATGGATAAACAACAAGGTCCTACGGTATAGCACAGAGGACTATATTCAATATCCTATGGTAAACCATAATGGAAAAATATATTTTAAAAAATGTATACATATGTATAACTGAATCACTTTGCTGTGCAGCAGTAATTAACACATTATATATCAACTATACTTCAATTTTAAAAAGTTTTATAGTTTGTGCTTTCTAAGATTTTGTCCATTTCATCTAAGTTGTCAAATGTATTGGCATAAACTACTACATAATACTTTCTTATTATCCTTTTAATATCTTTAAAATCCATGGTGATTCCTCCTGTTTTAATAGCTGATACTGGTAATTTGTGTCTTCTATCATTTTCTTGAACAATCTGACTAGAGCATTTTATCTTTTATCTGAACCAGCTAATTTCACAAATGAGCTATGCTCAAAATTTATTTGACTGTTAAAATGACTTTGAAGGACAGGAAAAGAACACATATTTTAAATGAGGCTTCGTAACAAAAATAACACAGAAACAAATAATCTCCTTTGCTGAAGAAATATGGCAAATCCACACATATATTTTTGTATACAAATGAATTACCCACAATGGCAAATCTCAGATTCTTCTCACATTAAATCAAAGATAGCATCAATGAAATTGTCACCTCTGAAGTTTCCTATACTTTACCAAAGACACTGTTATTGTGGATCTGGGGTAATAGGAGAGTAATTCAATATCACATTAAACCCAATTCTATTTTATGTTTTAGACTCTGCCTCTCAACTAACTTCATACATTTACAAATTGAATTTTTTCATCCTGAAGTAAAATTGAAGCAAATATGAATTATGCCAATTATAGTCATACTGGTTAAATAATATGGCATATAATATTTACCTACAGGATTAACAAAGATAAAAATATTATAATTCTCAATTTTTGTGAGGATAGGGTAAAACTGGAATTCTTGTATATAATCAAGAAGAACATAAATTGCTACAACCTCTTTGCAAGGAATTTCAAAATAGGTAATAAGAGACTCCATGTTTTTCATACTTTCTAATCAATTATTTTCTTGGAAATTATTCTGAGGAAAAGGTTAAATATGTGAAAAAATACAAATATGTTCAGAAATGTTCACAGGTCAGTTATTTAACATTTTAAAAGCTAGACATGATGTCCAATGATTGGGGAAAAAATTTAACCAAATTTTACTAGGTTGAACCATGTCAAACTGCCATTTTGTAGGTTAAAAAGATTAAAGGTCAACAATTTCTCCTAGTAGGAGAAACATATGATGGAATATTAAGGGGCTACTAAATATCACTCATACAGACTGTTTTTAATGATGTCTGTAAATGCTCATACATTGGTACAATATATGGGTTCAAAAATCATATTTTCAGGATGCCTTTGAATATGTATGTGTACAAAGACACACACACACACCTGATGTTAGGGAGTGATCTAATCTCATACTTTTACACGTACTTATCCAGTTTTCCCAGCACCACTTATTGAAGAGGCTGTCTTCTCCACTGTATATTCTTGCCTCCTTTATCAAACATAAGGTGACCATATGTGCGTGGGTTTATCTCTGGGCTTTCTATCCTGTTCCACTGATCTATATTTCTGTTTTTGTGCCAGTACCATACTGTCTTGATTACTGTAGCTCTGTAATATAGTCTGAAGTCAGGGAGCCTGATTCCTCCAGCTCCGTTTTTCGTTCTCAAGACTACTTTGGCTATTTGGGGTCTTTTATGTTTCCATACAAATTGTGAAATCTTTTGTTCTAGTTCTGTGAAAAATGCCATTGGGAGTTTGATAGGGATTGCATTGAATCTGTAGATTACTTTGGGTAGTAGAGTCATTTTCACAATGTTGATTCTTCCATTCCAAGAACATGGTATATCTCTCCATCTATTTGTATCATCTTTAATTTCTTTCATCAGTGTCTTATAATTTTCTGCATACAGGTCTTTTGTCTCCTTAGGTAGGTTTATTCCTAGGTGTTTTATTCTTTTTGTTGCAATGGTAAATGGGAGTGTTTTCTTAATTTCACTTTCAGATTTTTCATCATTAGTGTATAGGAATGCAAGAGATTTCTGTGCATTAATTTTGTATCCTGCTACATTACCAAATTCATTGATTAGCTCTAGTAGTTTTCTGGTAGCATCTTTAGGATTCTCTACGTAGAGTATCATGTCATCTGCAAACAAGAAGAAGCTTTACTTCTTTTCTGATTTGGATTCTTTTTATTTCTTTTTCTTCTCTGATTGCTGTGGCTAAAACTTCCAAAACTAGGTTGAATAAGAGTGGGCAACCTTGTCTTGTTCCTGATCTTAGTGGAAATGCTTTCAGTTTTTCACCATTGAGGATGATGTTGGCTGTGGGTTTGTCATATATGGCCTTTATTATGTTGAGGAAAGTTCCCTCTATGCCTACTTTCTGCAGGGTTTTTATCATCAATGGGTGTTGAATTTTGTCGAAAGCTTTCTGTGCATCTATTGAGATGATCATATGCTTTTTCTCCTTCAATTTGTTAATATGGTGTACCATGTTGATTGATTTGCATATATTGAAGAATCCTTGCATTCATGGAATAAACCCCACTTGATCATGGTGTATGATCCTTTTAATGTGCTGTTGGATTCTGTTTGCTAGTATTTTGTTGAGGATTTTTGCATCGATGTTCATCAGTGATATTGACCTGTAGTTTTCTTTCTTTGTAACATCTTTGTCTGGTTTTGGTATCAGAGTGATGGTGGCTTCGTAGAATGAGTTTGGGAGTGTTTCTCCCTCTGCTCTATTTTGCAAGAGTTTGAGAAGGATAGGTGTTAGCTCTTCTCTAAATGTTTGATCGAATTCGCCTGTGAAGCCATCTGGTCCTGGGCTTTTGTTTGTTGGAAGATATTTAATCAGTTTCAATTTCAGTGCTTGTAACTGGTCTGTTCATATTTTGTATTTCTTCCTGGTTCAGTCTCAGCAGGTTGTGCATTTCTAAGAATTTGTCCATTTCTTCCAGGTTGTCCATTTTATTCCACAGAGTTGCTTGTAGTAATCTCTCATGATCTTTTGTATTTCTGCAGTGTCAGTTGTTACTTCTTTTTCATTTTTAATTCTATTGATTTGAGTCTTCTCCCTTTTTTTCTTGATGA